>NC_142010.1:109847291-110189791 GCF_049901735.1 Notechis scutatus | reverse complement strand
TGGGTTTTATCAACCACATTTCCAGGCTGGCTGGGATTTCGAATCCTGAGTAGCAGACAGAAGGCTGGGGAAGGATGGAAGGATGCGTAATTTATAAGAACATCTGTGGTTAAGACTGGCCCTTCCACCTCTTTTCAGGATTATGTGCTGATGCTCTTAAAGCTGAAACAAGCCTCTACTTGTTGAGGGCTCCACTTCTCTTCCTTTGAGAAGCCTTGGCCTTGAGACTTGTAGGGCTTAGAAGCCAGGATGGGATTAAACTGATTTCTGGGGAGACTTTCAGGAAGCAAACCCAGTCTGATATGGCCCGTAGATGACTAGCTTTCTTCTGTCAAAGCAGAGAATGGAAGAAAAGATGTTTACCCTTTGAGCATATTCTTCATCTAATTTTGACTTGTTTTGTGGCTATAAAACTAAAGCCGTGATGTTCGTCCATCATTTTTGAAGAGGACCTTGACATCTAATGAATCGTGGTCTGTCCACGGTGTGTCTGCAGGTGGCTGGTAAGGCCTATATGGGCATGGAATGTAAGGCCTATATGGGCATGGACACTATTGCAGCATTTGCAGCTCTGGCTTTGTGGAGTGCTCGCTTCTCTTATGCTATGGCTATCCTTCTGTCTTCAAATGTCTGGCAGCCTTGGTGACTCAGCGTGCGCCATGTCAATCGATCTTGTGCCAGGGTTTCCCAGGAGGTAGTGTCGATATCCAGGGACTCGAGAGAGGCTTTCAGCATGTCTTTGTATCGCTTCCTTTGTCCCCCATGCAATTGCTTTCCTTCGAGACAGCTCATCATAGAGGAGCTATTTAAGGATGCGGTGGTCTGGCATCCTTGCAACATGGCCTGCCCAGCATGTCTGGGCTTTAATCAGCAGGGTGTGAACTGATGGCAGGCCTGCTCTGGAGAAGACTTTTGTGTCTGACACCTTGTCCTGCTACCTGATCCTCAGAAGTCTGAGGAAGCAGGTGATATGAGAAAGTGGTTCAATTGCCTAACGTGCCTCCTGTATACATTCCAAGTTCACTGGCATACATGAGGATAGTTAGCACTACTGCTCGATAGACTTTGACCTTTGTAGCGAGCTTTATTCCATGGCGGTCCCACACATTGGTCAGTAGTCTGTCAAATGCAGAGCTTGCCTTGGCGATTCTGCAGTTAAACTCAATATCAATTGTCACTGTGCGGGAGAGGGTGCTGCCAAGGTATGTAAATTGGCCCACTGCTTGCAGCTTTTGTCCCTTCACTGTGATGATGGGCTCTTGGTTTTGGGGATTTGGAGCTGGCTGGTGCATCACTTTGGTCTTCTTTGTGTTAAGGAGGCTGAAGTTGTCGCATGCTGCTTGAATTTGTCCACGCTGGCTTGCATTTCCTGCTCTGATGCAGCATAGAGGGCAAAAAGGTCTCGTAGCACAGTCTCAAGGGTGGGATTCTACCGGTTGGGACTGGTTCTATAGAACCGGTTGTTATGATTCTGTGCAGTTTGGAAAACCAGCAAATCGTGCCCCTAGTTGTCCCTCCCCTGTCCGCCCACCCCTCCCCTCCCAGTCAGTCCTTATCGCGTATGTGCAACATTGCGCAAATGCCCAACATCACTGACTGTGTTCTTCTCCCTCAGTCACTCCTTAAGGTATTTCTTTCCCCCCCCTGCCGATGATCAGCTGTTCCTATGATCAGTTGTGTCGGGATTTCCCTCTCTTACTTACTGCTTCACCCAGGAGGCTTCCCTGAGGCCTAGAAAGGCAAAAAATGGAGGGGTCACAGCTGCCTCCCCCCGCTGCCCCATTTCTTGCCTTTCTGGGCCCCAGGGAAGCAAAAATGCCTCCCCAGGAGGCTCCTCAGGCCTCAGAGGCTCCAAAATGGAGTGCATGGGGATTATGCACGTCCCCCCATGCTCAGTTTTTTCCTTCCTGAGCCCCCGGGAAGCCTTCTGGAAGCAAAAATACCCCCCAGGAAGCTTCCCTGAGGCCCAGAAGGCCCAAAAAATGGGGGCTGCAAAAAAAACAAGCCACACCCACCCAGTCACATGGCCATGCCCACCTAGCCACGGCCACCAAACTGGTTGTTACAAAATTTGAATCCCACCCCTGCACAGTCTCCTTTATCCTGGTGACAGCCTGGAGTCTTCGCAGGTTCAACAGTGTCCCATGGGTCCTGTATCTTGTATCTCAGGCTGACTCCCAAGGAGCCTCTTCTGGAAAGTGTCTGACAGCACTGTTTACCCCTTTGAGCATATTCTTAATCTACTTTTGACTTGTTTTGGTGGCCATAAAACTAAAGCTCCATAGAAGGCTTACAAATAACACAGTGTAAGCGGGATGGGCTAATTGGGCACTGGAGATATTTTGGACTAAATCTCCCAGAATCCGTTGCCAATGACCCTGAAGCTCTGCTGTGATAGATAGAAATCCAAAACATCAGGAGGGCATTAGCAGACTTGCCCTGGTGTTTGATTATAAAGACAATTGACAATAAACATTGGTAAAATTGGGTTCTTGATTAAATATTACTGTTGCAAGATAGCTGCTGAAAATCAAAACAAATTATTCCATAATAGGAAGAAAATATACTGTACGAGGAAAACAGTTACAAAAACTTAGAGTGCCAAAATGCCAGTTTGGTCTAGTCTAGTGGTTAAAGCACCAGGCTAGAAATCAGGAGACCACAGGTTCTAGTTCTGCCTTAAACATGAAAGTCAGCTGGGTGATTTTGGGGCAGTCATTCTTTCTCAGCCCAACTCACCTCACAGAGTTGTTGTTCGGAAAATAGCAGGAAGAAGGAGTATAAGATATGTCAGCCACTTTAAATTGTTTCTAAAAATTATAATGGTGGATATAAGTAAATAAAATAAAGTAATTCAGAAAGTAATTCCAATTATTCTAAAAGAAAGATTAAATCTAGGAATGCTACCTCACAAAATTAGCTGAGAGAAGACTGATCCAAATGTACCCATCTTTAATCATTAAAGTCAAACAATGAAACAAATAATGGTTTCTTATAATAATAATAATTTGCCCTTTACTCCTCCAGCTCTCTACCCTTTGTAACAACTCCAGGAAGAATTTTTTTAAAATCTAACATTTAAGAAATAGCAGGTGAACTTATATTTGCTATATGACTCACTGCTTGAATGTTCTCATTTCTCTGGGGTGAGAGGAAAAATATTTACCTAAGAAAGAATAGTTTATTTTTATTCACCAAGTAATTTATGTAAGGCATCCCTCCCTTTCAGAAAGATCTATAGAATATGGTAATAAAGCAAATGAATGTCTTGTCTGATAATTGTTTTGGGGAGTAGTCTTAAAATTGGTTTCTTCAAAATAAAATAATAATAGAATAGTTGTACCCGCAACACTAGAAAACTCAATTTATTCATGTCCCAAAGGTGTTTTTCAGGAGGCAACTGGACTTTCTTGTTTTTTTCTTTTGAAGACGTTTCACTTCTCATCCAAGAAGCTTCTTCAGCTCTGACTAGATGGTGGGGAATGGAAAGATTTATATTCCTTGCAGACAGCTGGTAATTTGCATCTTTTTAGAAGGTCATTGAAGCACTTGGAGGTTTATCTGTGTCCTGAGTAGTTCTCCTGGTTCCTGTAGTCTGCAATTTTTTTCTTTCTCTGGAAATCCATTCCTACTCTCACACCATTCAAAAGGTATACATCCCAAATTCTATAGCTAAAAGTCTGCAGAGCAGGAGTGTCAAACTTGATTTCATTGAGAGCCACATCAGGTCTGTGTTTCACCTCAGGAGGACAGGGTGGGTGTGGCCAGCTTGACATCATGTCGGGGGCGTCTGTGGCGGCCCAAGTGCTCTGCCAGTGAAAATGGAGACTCCCAAGCTCCATTTTCGGCTGGGACGGCCTCCTGCAACCCTCTACCAGCGAAAATGAAGCTTGGGAGGGCCTCACGTGGCCTTTGTGAGCTCCATTTTCGCTGGCAGAGGCACCACAGGCTGTTCCTTTGCTATTTCCAGGGCCAGCCCTGCAGGCCAGATGTAAGCACCTCATGGGCTGTATCTGGACCCCGGGCCTTGAGTTTGACACCCCTGCTGTAGAGTTTATCAGCCACCCTTTGAATGGTGTGGGAGTACTTCCATTCCTCAGTATCCTGTCAGAGATGAAAATGCTTCTTGGATGAAAAGTGAAAAGTCTTTAAAAAAAAAAACCAAGGAAGTTCAGTTGCCCCCTGAAAAAAAGCACCTTTGGGTCTGTTCACTTGAGTTAGATGTAAAAGGTTGAGCTAGAAGCAGGGGTGGGATGCTACCGGCTCAGCCTGGTTCTATAGAACCTGTAGCTGCAAAGAGCAGCTGACACCGAACCGGTTCAGTGTTTGGCCCACCCGCTTGCCCGTGTTCTAGGCTGTCCTTTATTCCCCGCTTCAGCTGCTTTGTGCAGCACAGCTGAGGTTGAAAAAGCAGGAAACCGGATTTTCAAACCAAGCGCAGCGCTTGTCAGCTGTCCAGGTGGCACAGCTGATGATTTCTTGCAAACGGTGCTGCACACATGATTGTCCGCAGTTCAGAGATCTGGAAAATCGCTCCAGTGGCTGGCCCCTCCCCTCCCCGCCCACTCACTCCTTACCTGGCATGCGAGCCATCCAACTTACCTAGTTTGATAAGTTGCTATTTTTCCTTCCCCGCCCCCGACCATCAGTTGTTCTGCTCAGCCAGGAGATTTAGATTAGCTAGAAAGCAGGAAATCCTTGGATTTCTTGCTTTCTAGCTAATCTAAAAGCAGAGCTGAACCTTCCTTAGGACTGAAGCTTCTACTTTTCAGTGCAGAGTCAGACCAAGGTAGCCGATTGCAGATAGATAGATCTCTAAGTTAATCTGTGATTCTGTGAGCAACTCAATCTGCCTGCCTGCTTTGCCTGCTTTGGGGTAAAAGTTGCTCTTTTCTTAATAAAAAAATCAATATTTACACACATGGTGCGCTGTGAGTTAGTTTTGTGAGTTTGCTTGCAAGCAAATTTTATGTGACAGACTCAAATAGCCGATTGCAGATAGATAGATCTCTAAGTGAATCTGTGATTCTGTGAGCAACTCAATCTGCCTGCCTGCTTTGCCTGCTTTTGGGTAAAAGTTGCTCTTTTATAATAAAATCAATATTTACATCAATATTTATAATATTTACATACAAGCCATGCCCACCCAGTCACATGACCACCACGTCACACCCACAAATTAGGTTACACCCACAGAACTGGTTGTTAAGAAATTTGAATCCTACCCCTGGCTAAAAGGTATCATGTGTTTGGCAAGAGAAAACTACCAAATCTTCAGAGTTGTTGGGACTAGTTTAAATACTGTTTCTTATTGCCCTGAGTGCTACACCATTCAAAGGGTGCTCATCCCAAATTGTATAGCTAAAAGTCAATTTTTTCATAGAAGCTGTGAACAGGGGATTGCAAGGAGGGCTAACTCTGATACAGAGAACTGAACCTGTTTCTAACCACCTTAGTTTCATGGAGTCCATGACTTTTGAATGAAAAAGTGTGACTAACAACCACAGGGTTTTGCGGCATATAGTTTATTGCAAAGAATACATGAGCCCCTTTCACTATCTGGGCATTAAACTATTGTCCAGCTATGAAGATCTCAAGCAGGGGTGGGCAACTTTGGCCTCTTTATGATCTATGGACTTCAACTCCCAGAATTTCTGAGCCAGACATGCTCCCAATTCTGGGAGTTGAAGTCCACCAGTCGTAAAGGAGCCATAGATCTCAAGTGATCAGAGATGGAAGTAGCTAAGCTTCCAGCTGCCTGCTGGCCTGATGCTGTTTGCAATGGTTTTCCTTAGCTTTGGCAGAGTAACAGAAGAGGTCAGGGTCATCTGATGAAAGAATGGAAGATAGCTGATGGCACTTCCTGCAACAGAGGACTGAAATAGAGAAGAACATAATTCATCTGTTCTGCAGGCACATAACTCTGTGCAGAGGTTGCAGAAGTGACGTCTTGTGTTTATAAGTTACTGTACTGTGGCAAGGTAGTTGGGGATCCCTCCCTAAATGATCACCTGACCTTGCCATATTTTCCTAACAATTTTAGAGAAGATAGTTTCTATATCTGCAAAATGAAAGATGAAAGGTAAGCCTTGTTTGCATCATTCAGAAACCATCCACTCTAGAAATGAAAAGGCACTTTCTATATCACACGTGAAAAACCCCTTTAGAGAGACTAGTTGCTTTTTCTCCATCAAGGGGTGAATTCATAATTAGGAGGAAGTACCTTGACTGACACAAATCTCAGAGGCCCCAAAGAAAGAGGCTTAACATGCTTTTGGATAACGTATAAACATTTATCCCTATAAATAATTCTGGAGGTTTAGTGATTCATTTGCTACTTGAGTAACATAAAAAAAAATGGTTATAGAAAGTTAGCTGCTGCTCTCAAATAACTAGCATCTTAGTGCAATCCATAATTTCATGGTAACTTTTAGAAGGCTCTAAATGAGCATTTTGGGCTCTTTGTTGGATTGTGGGATCATAATAATTCATTTAGCAGCTTTACAATATTCCAGGCTTGTTTAGAGGCACATTGGTGACCACAGATTTGAAGTTGTCTAAAATATTGCCTCCAATTCTCCAGATTTCCAAACTGATTGTAAATTGTTTTTAACTATAATTTTTATTAAACAAACAAAACAGGGAAGTCATAAAAAAAAGGATGTATTATATCGGGTCTTTGCACAAACATGGAGTTAATGTTGCATCTTTGTGATCTCACACCACTGTCCATGTTTGGCAGACAAGTATTTGAAATACTGCAATTCTGTGGAGGTTGTATACTCTGTTTCCCCATTCGCAGGAATTCTTTCTTCACCCTGCCTCCAAACAATTAGACCTATTTCAGTTGATTAAAATATTCTTTTAAGGGGAAAAATGGCTTGATAGCTTTGTAGCTTGTAATCTCTTAGACCCTGTTTGCATATGTCTAGGCCCTTGATGGCAAACCTATGGCACACATGCCGGAAGAGGTACACAGAGCCACGTCTGCCGGCACATGAGAGGTCGCCCAGAAGAGCCCTCCTGCGCATGGGCACGTGTGCCGCTGCCCAACAGATGATTGTTGGGTATCTGGCACACATGTGTAGGGGGCAGGGGTGCGTGGGAAATGCATGTCATGCACAGAGATGTGCAGCACACATGGGGGGTCATGCATGCATGCGCAGGGGGCATGGGGGGCAGCATACATTGCCTTCTAGGTGCTGGCACACGAATGCGTGCGCACAAGTGCACACACAATTTTGGACACAGGAGCCGAAAAAGGTTAGCCACCACTGGTCTAGGCGAATGCACACAGCACAACATAAGGATATGGATATGAAGGATTTGTTAGATAAAATCATGTGGCTGTTCAGAAGAGGGGTGTGTTCAGGGGTGGGATTCTACCAGTTCGCACCTATTTGCTAGAACCGGTTGTTAACATTCCAAGCAGTCTGGAGAACCGGTTGTTAGAAGAAATTACTGGCCTAATCCTGTAAGGAAGGCAGGAAGGAAACATTCTGGTGTTGCTTACAGAAACTGCCTCTCCATTAACCCTTATTACATTCTTGATAGTACTAGACTTCCTGTCTCAGGAACGTCTCTGGAGTTTTTTTCCCCTCCTTTGCTGGTACTTTGCTTGTGTGGAGTGACCATTCAAAGTTACAATGGCACTGAAAAAAGTGACTTATGACCATTTTTCACGCTTACGACTGTTGCAGCATCCCTACAGTCATGAGATGCCAGGTGAGGAGATGTGTTCCTCTATGTGAGTGATATTGAGTTGGCCACAACCAGCCAATAACATGACCAACAAGCCACGTCCACCCAGTCACATGACCAACAAGCCACACCCACCACCTAAGCCACGCCCACAAAACCAGTTGTTAAAAAATTTGAATCCCACCCCTGGGTGTGTTGTTCATTAACATTCTTTGCTCCTTGTTCTTTGTATTTCAAGGTCAGCAGAAGAAAATTGTGGATCATTTTCCTAGGCTTATGAGGTATTGGAAATTATGGCAGTCTATAATGCCCATTAAATAATTGTTCCATTAAATCTACAGCCTTAGAAAACCATGTTGGTTCACAAATTCTAAACCACATCCAACCATCTAAAGTCAGGTAAGAGGTATGGATGGCCCGAGTCCAAATACATCAAGGGCTGAAATAGCATGAGGGATTCCATGAACTTAAGCAATATTTGGAAAGAATAAACAAAAACTAGCAAGATGCAGTACTGTGGAAACAAGAAAATGTAATGAGGGCATTGAGGGCAACATGTTTGAAAATGCAATAGGGGTCAGTGTGTCAGTGGCAAAACTTGTGTTTGGGTAAAGAAAAAAAAACAGTATTTTGACACAGTAAAAAGAATGGCTTGAGGCTGTCTTAGGTGTGAAGTGGAAATCAGGTGAAGGGAATGTTTTGAGGACACAGAAGGTAAAAGATGTTGCATGTTCGTATCAGGTGTACGTGAAAAAAGCCTTAGATCCTGCTGTTATGACAACATGTAGTTACCGGTATTTGAGAAAATGCTGCTTCAATACATTCCATATTTGCTTGATGGTTACCAAGCAGACCGCTTTGAAACAAGCTTAACATGTTTGTCTGCTTCCTAACAGAATTGTGGCATTTTCACTCTAGAATTCTTCCAACACCTCAGATGTACTCATAATACAAGCTCTCCGATGCTGCTAGTTTTATCATTCTTAATGGATGAATCTTGCTCAAATTAGAGGTTGACCGCATTATTTGAAAAGATCTTAAATGTTTACCCCCCACAAGCAGGTGGGAGGAGAATAATGATCTCTGTTAAAAAGGTGTCCCCCTTTTTCCTTGGCCAGGTTCTTGTATGTTCAGCAACTGGCTGTTGAGTCTTCTAAATTTGCCCGTGCTTATAAAGCTTTTAAGTTAACCACTAATATGCCTAATATTATCTTCTGACATTATTTTTTTCTTTGTTGTATTAACCTACAAATATCAATCTCTAGAACCCATTCCATCACAGAGGTAAAACCAAGCCAACTTCCCCCCACCCTCATAATTTTCAGAATTATGTTGTTGTTTGAGGAATGGCATACATAGATTTTGATGGGGAATGAGGAGTCAGAATGAAATTGTGATTTATTATAAATTCCTCAAGGCTTCCAATATTATGCAAAGCATAGTAGGATAAATGAAATGAGAATACTAATTAATAATTATGCACACATCCACTAGTGGCATTACATTAATGCAGTTGAAAAGTGAGTCATTACTGGATTCACTGTTAAATGAATCAACATGGCTGTTAAGTGAATCACATGGATGTTTAAGCAAATCCAGCTTCCCCATCTGGTGTTTTTTTTTGTTAGAAACCAGCTGGAAAGATCAAATATTGTGGTATGTGATCACAGGAGCTGCAACTCGCCACGGGGCTGGTGGTGGAATTCCCCAGGCGTATAGTTCTGTGGGATTTCAACCTGCTGTCCCTGGGGGCGGAGGTAGCCCGAGATTTCATGGAAACCATGACTTCCATGGGCCTGTCCCAGGTCATCCAGGGCCTGACTAGTAATACACCCTATTTGGTGTTCTTGTCGGAGCACTGCCTATGTGATCTGGAATTGGTGGGCCTGTCCTTGGTCCCCTTGTCATGGTCAGATCACAGTCTGGTGGCATTGAGTTTCTCAAGAGCTGTACCCCCCCCCCACAGGGAGGCAGGACCTATTAGATTGGCCTGCGCCCATCGAATAATGGGCCAGATAGGTTCCAGAAGGAGCTGGGGGTTATAACTGCAGATCTACTGTGCAGTCCAGCCGAGCTCTTAGTTTGGAATAGGAAGGTGACTGAGGCTTTGGATAGGATTCACCCATGCGACCTCTCCTCACCCGTAGACTTCTCTGTGCCCCGTGGTATACAGAGGAACTGAGAGGAATGAAATGCATGAGGAGATATCTAGAGCACCGCTGGTGGAAGGCAAGGGATGAACTCGATCGAACATGGGTAAGAGCTGCTACTAAGGCCTATCTCATGGCGATTTGTGCGGTGAAGCGTAAATACTTCTCCGCACTAATTGCATCTGCAGATAATCGCCCAGAGACCCTCTTTAAGGTGAGCCTCCTCCTGTCGGGGAAGGAGATTGAGGTCTACCTGAAGGGGCGCTCTGAGGAATTTGCAAATTTTCTGGAAGGCAAAAATCCCTCGACTTTGTTCCCAGTTGATTCTGTCATGGTTGCTGGTCCAGTGGAAGCCCGAGGTAGGTTCTTGCCCTGTTATCTGGGAATCTGTTATCTTGATGGAGGAAGTAGACAGGATCCTAGGGAGTATGCAAGCAAGCACCTGTGTTTTAGACCCATGTCCCACCTGACTTGTGAAAGCTTCCCAGGAGGGGACAGGCGGGTGGACTGGCAGTGATTAAATGCTTCCCTACAGAAGGGGGCAGTGCCCCAGCACTTTAAGAAGGTTGTGGTCTGCCCTCTTTTTAAGAAGTAATTTTTTCAATTTTCAACCTGTCTCCAATCTGGATGAAACAGATTATCTTGATCCCTACCAGTCAGAATTTAGGCTTGGATTTGGGACAAAAATGCATTGGGCACACTTTTGGATGATCTCTGGCGGGAGCAGGATGGGGGTAGCGCATCCATCCTTGCTCTACTTGACCTCTTGGCAGCTTTTGATACCATCGATCATGGTATACTCCTGGGGTGGCTTTGGGGGGATGGCAGTGGGAGGCCTTGTGCTATCCTGGTTCACTTCCTTCCTCTGCAGCCGCTCTTAGTCAGTGTTGATAGTGGGGGAGAGATCTAGCCCTAGCCTACTGCTTTGCAGGGTTCCGCAGGGCACAGTACTCTCCCAGCTCGTGTGATCTGCTGTCGCCAGGGCAGTGTGTATGTGATTTTACATTGTATTATATTGATGTATTTGATTGTTTTTGGTTGGTTTTATTGTTTAAAATGTGGCTTAATATTCTATAAACCACCTTGAGTTGTCATGGGTGAATAGGTGGCAATATAAATTCAATGAATAAATAAACTGGTCATAAATCTGAACCAGTCGCCAAGTGCTGTGACTGTGGGGATGGCGCAATGGCGCTCCCCATATAAAATATTCTCCATAAAAAAACCTTTGCTTTCTCTAGAGCAGACAATGAAGGGGAGGCATGTTAGCTTCCACAAAATTGAGAGCAACCTTAGAAATTCAGAAAAATCCCTGAAAAAAGTAGGTAGGAGGAACTCTTGTTGACTGTGTGTCATTGAAACAAAGGCTGGACTCTACTACACAAGTTTTAACTGAGCATTTTGCAGGGCCACAAATGCCAACACAACAGGAGCAGCAGCCACCTAGAGATTCTCGGGGCAGAGGGTCAATTTAAATTCAACACTACTTCAATTTAAAATAACAAAAAATCTGCTGGTAGTCTTCTGCAGACTCAGCTTGCCACCCACAGGGGAACTCGGGCCTAGTGGGTGATGACAGAATGGCAGCTGGAAGTAGGCTGCAAATGTACTGTAGCTTGTACTGACCAAGGCAAGTGGTAGAATGCAGCAGAGACACACAAATGCTTTGTGGCTCTCTAATGACCCAGATTCTTGCAGTCCAAATCTGGTAGCCTCTATATTAAGGAAGCATCCTAGTTGTTGTTTATCTGATGACGGTGCAAGCTTGCACAAGCAGAAGTCTGCTTCCTCCAATGTAGCCGTTGGCTTTTTGATGACTAATACTCAAAGGGGGTCCATCTAAGAAGCCTTCCTTGGGTCTAAGAGAATGACTACTTCTGCCCCTGGCATTCTGCCAAAATGGTAGCAGTGTTGGCAGAGAAGCCCCACTGGTAGTCCCTAAGCCCTGGTCCAGTCTGATACCGCTAGCCTTTGCATGCTATCAGTGAAAAGCAGAGCAGCCACCTACATTACATGATGGAATTCTTGAAAGAAAGTGCTCATTCTCATCCCTACAAACCATTTGGCTGAGGTTCTCAAGCTCAGGAACAATACAATAGCTCCTCTGCATGTTTTTTTAAAAAACGCAATGAAGTCTTTCTGTTGCAGAATGAGAGACAGTGATATTTGTGTAGTCTGGCTGAATTTTGTATTATGTAACTAGGCACTGAAAGATCCACAGCCATACTGGGAAACCAAATGTTCTTTTCCACCAAAGTCTTGTTTGGTTTGGAAAGCTTTCTAAATTCTAAAGCGGTGATTTAAGATTCACTAGGGAACTAAATCTGTTGGCCACAGAGAAGCGGAATTAGTTGCTTGCCCAACTGAAACAGTGTGATTACTTCAAATGTATGCTTGAGATCAAGGGAATAATTGTTTGTCTTGTGAAGTCTAGAAATATTTTTCTTGGGTTCACTCTGCTACTAAATTTTGACTGCTAAAGTGTCAACTACAGCTAACCAACCGGCACATTAAATACTTTTAAAGGTGATGCAGATTACCAACCAATCAAGGACCTGTCATTGTTTCATCCTGCATGTAATGCGGCACACTAATTCAATGGGATTCAGAGCCAGGGCGGATATTTTTAAGTGCTTGGCTATTTTTGCGTTTTTCAGTGGAAAATAATGGGGTTTTTTTGCTTTAAATATAAGCAACTGATGACAAGCAATTATCCTCTGCCTTGCACTGAAGCAAAATACACCTCAGATTTGGAATTAGATGAAAGTTAGGAATTCTACTGATCTTCATGAGTAGCAGGGTAAAAGAGTTTGCCAAATTAAACTTGTTATTAATAAGGCAAGGCTGAAGCAGCATCAGAAAATAATTTGGTGGCGTTAGGTATGTGCTTGTACATGTGTATATTCATTCATATGTACGGATCTGCACATTCATTAACAATACACAAAGCCCATCTTACCCACCACCAACCCTAAAATCTCCTTGCAGCACACGTGTGAACAAGTTTATAAACTCCTCACCCTGCCTCTCCATACTGATTTATTGCTGTTAACAGCTGCTACCGATTCTCTAGAAGTGACTGTTTCTGCATAATATACTGACTGCAAGATTGCTCAGTCCAGGAGTTAGAGCCTGACTTGCTGTGATTTCTGCACTAAGAAGAAGAGTCTCAACAATTTCTGAGCTTTCCAGAAAATCATCAATGGATGCAAAAATCTGTAAATATGCACATATTTTACATACTGATATTATGCCACCTGTGAAAGGTCAGAAGGTAGCCCACTTCTGGGATAGAGATAGATAAAGAGAGATGATAGATCCAATCTCTCTCTCTCTCTCTCTTCACACAGCAGAGAGAAATTTCTCAGACTATAAAAGTGGCTTTCTTTTACATGGCTATTTTTATATCTCACTGTGGACACAAATCAACAAATAGAAAACGGGGACTAGCAGATACTTAAAATCAACTATTTTTAGTCAGTTTATATAGAGGATTTTGTACTGAAATTGAACTTCTCGTGAAAAAATGAATGACCTGTAGACTCAGTGGAACAATGCAGAAGAAAACCCCACTCCACTCCACCACCTTGTACACACCTACCCCTGCTCCACCCACTAGCAGATTCCTCCAGGAACATCACTATAGGAAAGAGCAGAGACTAGACACTATGGGCATAGCCAGAGGGCCATGGCTCCACAGCAGCAGAAGATCTGCACCCTTCTCCTTTAAAACACTCTTTATTCTCCGCGATTCCAAAACTAGATCCTCTTGGCTTAAGTAGACTGCTCATCAGACCGTTGTCTTGAGGAAACGGTCATTCGAACCTCAAAAGTTTCTCTCTCCAAATTTCCAGACTCTTCCGAGTTCCTTAACGGAGACGCAGACTTGTCTGTTATTGATTTAGCTGAAACACACAAAAACAGCCACATCCAATTTTACTGTTAGTCTTATAAAAAATGGTTGAGCCAATCAGCAGAGTCCATTTTCCCTGTGAAAGCCTCTTCCCTTCCCCTGATTTCTATGCACAAAACCACCTTAATTTGACATTTTCCCGGTCCCTGCCCTTAAATGATGAAAGAAGAGACTTCAGTTTGGTGTCTCTAGTTAAACCTGGCAGAGCCCCCTGTCTGAAATCCTGAAAGGTTCTGCTAGTCAGGGGAACCAAACAGGGTGAAAAGAAGCCCTGAACTGACAAAGAAAATTTCCTGGGATCCCAGATCTGCTATGATGTCATTCTGCTTACAAGCCATTTTAACTACTCTACCACACTTGAAACTTGCCTGTCTCTAATTCCTCTGATGATCGGCGATTGACCATCTATTTTGGTTTGAAAGACAGGTTTAACATACATGTAATCCTTGGCTTACAACAGCTCATTTAGTGACCGATCAAAGTTACAACGGCACTGAATAAATTGACATGTGACCGTTTTTCACCGTTGCAACTTTTGCAGCATCCCCATGATCATGGGATCCAAATTCAGAGGCTTGGCAAATGGCTCATATTTATGACGGTTGCAGTGTCCCGGGGTCATGTGATCACTTTTTCCGACCTCCTGATAAGCAAAGTCCATGGGGAAAGCCAGATTCACTTAACAAACCAGGTTGCTAAATTAACAACTTCAGCATTTCACTTAACAACCATGGCAAGAAAGGTCGTAAAATGGGGCAAAACTCCTTTAACAAATTCTCACTTAACAACAGAAATTTGGGGCTCAACTTAGTGTGTACTTCACTATAGTGTGTACCTGGTAAAAGGTAAAGTTCAGATTTAACTTGGACTAAAATAGGGTAAGAAGGAAGGCTGATTGCCAGCTAAATGAAACACGAAGCATGCTTATCATTCTGCCAATATCTTTGATCATGTGATTCTCACTGGTGGGAATCTGTATGCTGTATAGGTAGTCCTTGACTTACAGACATTTGTTTAGCAACCATTCCAAGTTACAGTGCAACTGAAAAAAGTTACTTACGACCAATCCTTGCACTTAGAACCATCGCAACATCCATGCGGACACCTGATCAAAATTTTGTGCACTTGGCAACTGGCATATTTTTATGATGGTTGCAGCATCCCTGGGTCCTTCCCAGTCAGCTTCTAACAGCCATAACCATGGAGAAAGCTGGGTTCGCTTAACAACCACACGATTCATTGAATGACTTTAACAATTTACTTAATAACCGTGGCAAAAAAGGCCATAAAATTGGGCACAGATCACTTAAAAATGGCCTTGTTTAGAAATTGAAATTCTGGTCCCGATTGTGGTCATAGATTGAGGACTACCTGTGTTTCTGGAAGTACATAACGGGCTATTTACAATACATCAAACCAAATATAGGAGCAACCATTACAAGGAGTCTTCAATTTAAAACTGTCATTTGATGACCGTTTGAAGTCATGATGACTCGGAAATGGCGCTTTACCCTCCGTAAAGCAGATCACACACACACACACACACACACACACGCCTGCAGTCATATGATTCTGATCTGGGTGCTTGGCAGCCTGTTTGCATTTATGACAGGTTGCCAAGTGCCTCACAATTATGTGATTGCTATTTTCAGTCTTCTCTGCCGGCTTCCCCAGAAAGTCAATGGGGAAGCTGGCAGGAAATTTTGCCAGCTGATACCACCTGCCAAAGAATTTCCCCTCCCTTTCATTCACAAGGAGAGGGCAAAAATCCTTCATAGGGCTACAGAAACAAAGCTTGGAAATTTGTGACCCCCACTTTGTTTCCCCAGCCCAGCATAGCAGTTCCCTTCTATGCGCAGAGAAGAAAGGATATAAGCTAAAGATTATGAAGATGCCCACTTAATTTCTCCAGCCCCACACAAGAATTCCCTTTTGCACAAGAAGGGGACACTAACTCATGTGTTGGGCTGAAGAAACAAAGCAGCATTCTTTGCAATCCCCAGTTCGTTTCTCTAGCCCAGTGCACTAGTTCCCTTCTGCGCATGGAGGAAAGAGAACCAGTGTAGTGGGGTGGAGAAACAAAATGGGAATTGGAAATATCTCCACTTGCTTTCTCTAGCCTGGTGCATGAGTTCCCTTCTGTGCATGAGGGGAAGGGGACATCTGTGACGGGCTGCAGAACCAAGGCTTGGATCTACCACAGGAGGTCCTTTCCAGATATGGAGAACTGCCTGCCCACTTGGGCAGACAGCTCTTTCTCTTTGTCTGATTAATGACTACAACTGGGCAAGCTGGGATTGTGATCATGGAGCGATGTGATCACATGGACATCACTCAGCTCGGAAGAGTTTTCTCACAAAAACAATAAAAAGCCTACCAGGCGTGGATCTGCATATCAGTTCTTAACTACCGGTTTTATTCCTACTTTTAAAAACATTTTTGAAAACAGCAGCCTTCCACAAAATGATATCAGTTCTGGATTACAGCTCCTATTATTTTCTGTTTTGAAGCTTTGGGACAAAGCAGTTATTGGAGTCCAACAGAGTTGGAAGGTCAGGACAAGGCTGGGAAATTATGCTTTGTTTCTGTCCGGCCCATAAGGGACTCTTTACTAAAGAGATGATGTCCTGAAGGCTTTCTCATGCCTTGGAGATCCACTGCCTACACGAATCATAGATAGAAAGAGGGGTTCCTGTTACTGGGTGTCTGCAGAAAGGCAGAGGCTCAATGCTTAAGCAGGATCTGCCAGTTTCCTGGGAAACTAACCTCATCTCTCATGGGAAATAGAAGAACATAAACATACTAGTGAAAGCTGAAAAAGAGAAAGTTGCAGTCTGGCTATTATATTGCTAGCCTAAGTGAGGTTCTAACAAAGAAATAGTCCCAGATTTCAGTACTTCAAACATCACAAGTTACTTTTTTAAAGTGAGGACTGAATTAAATGTTGGGGTTTGAGTCACCCCAAATTTGGAGATTTCACAAATGCCCATTTTTGCCTGGCTATTACCTCACTGTTCAAAACTTTTAATTTTATGAAAGGTCACTAATTCAATAGTTCTTTGCTTTTCTCAAGGAAATCTTGTGAAGTATGGTTCTGTCAAGTAAGCAGCAGGTTATTTGGAGTCCTCAGCAAGTGTTATCTGCACAGTGCCCATCCTACGGTGATAAAATTGAATATAGACCATCACTCAGAAACTTCATTTGAGCATCATCACTGCTCTGCTTTCCTCGGCAATTATTTCATAGATAGTTGAAGGAAACACTCTCTAAGCAATTCTGGGTGGGCTTCAGGCATCATTTTTATTTCTAATCAAGCTTGATTCAGGATTGTAACATACCTGATGTGCTGCCCACAGACACTTTTGCAGTGTGGGGGCGAGCGGGGAGGTTGGCCAGGTCACTGAACATTGGGTGCTGCCTTTGTGAGGAAGACCGAGCGAGCTTGCTTCTTGTTCTTGGGACATCTGATGAGAGAAGTGTAAGGGGAGGCATCAGTGATTTGGACACAGATGAAGGTAAAGTCCCACAAGCAACACCAAGAAGTCAAATATGCCCACCTGTGAAATTGCTGTATATTTCTCAGGGTCAATTCCCCACCAGAACAAACACAGAGATCTGTTTGTTCTATAGCAAGGGTCTTCAAATTTGGCAAGTTTAAGACTTGTGGACTTCAACTCCCAGAATTCCTCCTCCAGTCATGTTAGCTCAGGAATTCTGGGAGTTGAAGTCCACAAGTCTTAAAACTGTCAAGTTTGAAGACTGTTCTATAGGTTGGTGTTCTTCCATCAGGATCCCACCTAATTTAAATACAACTTCCGTAATTTCTCACTTAAGGTCATGCTGTCTGCAACGTTTTGGAACCAAAAGGCTCAAAGTTGGAGGATACTGCTATTGACAGTTACTTGACAGGAAGGTACAGTGCCAAAATACTTCAAAATGCCTGGGATAAAAAGAAAGAATGACTAGGTTTACTCAGAGCACCTGCAAACAGAATACAAAACTCACATTCCTTTCCAGTTATTGATGGAAGATGTGTGTCCATACGTCCTTTGTAAATATGACCATCAAGACCCAGTATATCTACTTCTTCATGCTGGAAGTAAATGCAAACACAGAAGAAATTTCAGCTGAACCTTGCTAAAGGTTAACCACTTTTTACAAGGGTTTTTACTTGTAAAGCTGAAGAATGAGCTTGAAAACCACATTCTGGTGACTGGATAGACCATTGGAACTTAGAAATTGGATTTTTTCCTTTAAAACAATTCACAGGCAGTTACACATGTCTTGTCCCTAATCATTGCTGCCTTCCATCTGCTGCACAATGCCTCATTTCCAGTTCTGGAAAATTAGAAAAGGCATGTCAGGTTTGTCAATTGCTATTCAGAAATCCAATTGTATTGAACTATACAGAAACAAGTGGGGATTTCTGTCCCTTGCAGTAAAAAGATACATGCTACCATTGGGGAGCCTACTTGTGTGGGAGCAGGGCAGGAACAAACATGGAACTCAAAAAAATGTAGCTTGGAAATTAATTGAACTTATTGAAGATTTCAATTCACTGTGGTCCAATTTTGTTTCTGAGCATAGTTAAGCAAGCTCTATCCTCTGTTCTCTTATTAACCCGAGAACCCGAGGGTCTTATTGAGTGATTAGCTCCTTCCACATACAAAGGATGTGCCAGTCACAATTTTGGAATGTCCCTGACATCACTGGAGGCTTCTGCCAAACCGATCAACTTCAGAACTTTCTCCAAAGGAGATACTACAGTTCCAATTGCAGGAACAATCACTTTGCCCCAAGTGTTGCTGTGGAGATTTCCATCTTGGGGGGCGGGTGGGGTGGCGGGGGCTCGGTGCCCGCCCGTGGTCTCCCCCGCGCTGGAGCCGCCTGGCCGCGGCGGTGCCCTTCAAGGCACTCCTCTCGTCACAACGCCCCCCTTGCGCCCTTCCTCTTCCCGTTCTCACCTCACTCCTCCTCTCCCTGTTGCTCATTTTGGTTCTGTTTGGCCTGTTAGGTGTAGGGTTGTGGGTCGCGGAAAAGTCTGCTGTATTATGATAGAAACTGTTTGGTAATGAACGGTGTTTGTAGGTGTTGTGTTTGTTGTAGGCGTGTTCAAGCATCAACCATCTCCGCTGATGAAATACTTGACATTTCACGCATTGGCCGAGAGCTCAATAACAGTGACGGCTCTGTAGCCCCACGCCTGTGCAGAGTCATTTGCAAAAATGAAACAAGCAAACGTAAATTCATTTATACTATAAACTCACTCGCCAAAACCAACACCAACCATAAGAACCTCCGTTGCCGCCCTGACCTAACCATACAGCAACGTGCCCGCTCCCGTGTACTCCGCATTGAACTCAAAAACCGTCTAGACAATGGAGAGAAGGACCTGTACATTGACTACCATGCTGACTGTATCAAAAAGTAAGCCACGCAACCCAATACTCAGCTTTTACCCTCAACCACAACCCTACCTCAACCGATCCACCATCACCCAAGACTAGGCACGCACGCCCCCAACTACCTCAATTCCAACTACTGCCGGCCTTAAATGCAAACTACTCAATGCAAGAAGCCTCGTGAATAAAATACCTGAATTTCTCATCCTCCTAAATATGGCTAACTTTGACATTATATTTGTCTGTGAAACATGGCTCAATGCATCTCTCCCGACTCCATTACCACAGTAGAGACTATCATGTTTACCGATCAGATCGTGAAAATCGTCGAGGAGGTGGTGTTGCTATCTTCTATAAAAATCCTTACATCTAAAAAATATCCAAGTTACCCAGGAGCTTGCTCTTCCTGAGACCATCATCTGTGAACTATCCTTAAATATCACAATTCGATTCTTACTATGTTACAGAGCACCTGATTATGACATCGAACATGTAAACAAGCTAAATACATTACTAACATGGGCTGCATCCTGCCCATACCCTTTTATCTTTCTTGGTGATTTCAATCTACCTCATATTGACTGGTCCCTAAATGAATGTACAACTGAAATCATACACACAACCTTCTACAATGCTATTACAAATCTGGGACTGGAACAACTAGTAACCAACAACACTAGACTAAACAACTGCCTCGATCTCATCTTCTGCAATAGTTTGAATTTAATTTACGGAATACAAACTAAAGAACCCTTTCCAGTAGTGACCACAATATGATTGACTTTTGTCTCAACATACGTCCACACAAAAATCACCACAATGATGTAATTCCCAATTGTAACTTCAAAAAAGGCAACTATGATCTTATACACAACGATCTCTCATCCCTTGATTGGCAATCTCTATTCACTGGATGCAATACTGTTGAAGACCATTACAACATATTTTTACTTGAAGTCAAAAGAGTCATCAAACTATATGTACCAACAACAACTCCCAAAACAAAACAAAAAAGCAGATTACCCATATCAATAAGGAAACTTCAATCCAAAAAGAGATCACTCTGGCGGAAAAACAAATCTGGTCACGTTGCCAATTTCAAAAACCGATACAAAAATTTATGCCACCAGATAAAGACCGAATGCACCAATTATCACATTAAACAAGAGGAAAACCTTCTAAGCACCAATTCCACCGTGCTTTTACAATTTTGTAAACAACAAACTAAAAGACTCAAGGTCCATCCCTCCCTTGATAGGACCTGATGGTAAAGACTGCTTTGACACCATTAAAGCCAACATCTTTAACACATTCTTCGGCTCAGTATTTGTAAACAGCAATGGATCATGCCCAGTATTTCCTAGCCGTACCACAGATAACAACAATGATCTAATACATATCGATTTCACAGAAGACAATGTTGAAAAAGCACTACGCAATCTAAAACCATCTCTATCTATTGGACCGGATGGAATATGTGCCTACTTCTTAAGAAAGCTATCCACTGCCATAGCCAAACCTCTAAGCATAATCTTTGAAAAATCTTTCAGAACCAGCTCCTTGCCTAACCTATGGTCACAAGCCACAGTCATCCCCATCTTCAAAAAGGGAGACCCAAGCCTAGTTGAAAATTACAGGCCAATCTCCTTATGCTGCGTCACCTGTAAAGTCATGGAATCAATTATTAACCAATCCATCATCCTTCACTTAGAGACAAATAACCTACTCTCCAATAAACAATTTGGTTTCAGAAAAAAACTATCCTGTAATCTGCAACTCTTACACTGCAAAAACATATGGACGACACAACTCGACCAGGGCAAAGCAATAGACGCAATCTACATAGACTTCTGTAAAGCCTTTGATTCAGTGGTACACGACAAACTACTCCTAAAAATAAAATCCTATGGTATCTCTGGACAACTGAATAACTGGATAGAAGCATTCCTGTCAAACAGACAACAAATGGTCAAAATCGGGAGCGTACTATCAAATCCAGTACCTGTCAATAGTGGTGTTCCCCAAGGCAGTGTTCTAGGACCAACTCTCTTCATACTCTACATAAACGACCTCTGTGATCATATTAAGAGCAATTGCGTTCTCTTCGCTGATGATGTAAAGCTGTTCAATACCACAGACAATACTGCTACCCTACAAAAAGATCTTGACTATGTATCAGAGTGGTCAAACAAATGGCAACTTCAAATCTCAACAAATAAATGCTCTGTCTTACATATTGGCAAAAAAATCAGAAAATAAAATACAAGCTGAATAGTCAAGATCTTGTTGATGACTCAAGCTCTGTAAAGGACCTTGGAATACTCACCTCTAATGATCTAAGTGCTGAGCCCACTGCAACTACATAGCCAAAAAGGCATTAAGAGTTGTTAACCTAATCCTACGTAGCTTTTTCTCTGGTAATATCACACTACTAACCAGAGCGTACAAAACATTTGCTAGACCAATACTCGAATACAGTTCATCAGTCTGGAACCCACACTACGTATCTGATATTAGCACAATTGAGAAAGTCCAGAAATATTTCACAAGAAGAGTTCTCCACTCCTCTACTCGTTGTAGAATACCTTATGCCACCAGACTTGAAATTCTTGAACTTGAAAACCTTGAATTACGCCGTCTTCGGTCTGACTTAAGCATGGTATATAAAATCATACATTGCAATGTCCTACCTGTCAATGAATACTTCAGCTTCAACCATAACAACACAAGAGCACACAATAGATACAAACTCAAAGTAAACCGCACCAAACTTGATTGCAGGAAATACGACTTCAGCAATAGAGTGGTCAATGTCTGGAATACTCTACCCGACTCTGTAGTTTCTTCCCAAACCCCAAAAACTTTAACCTTAGACTGTCTACTATTGACCTCACCCCTTTCCTAAGAGGCCTGTAGGGGCGTGCATAAAGCGCACCAACGTGCCTACCGTCCCTGTCCTATTGTTTCTCTTATTCTTTTATTTTTCTTATATGTACCCATTTCATGTATTCACAACTATGTATACATTTATACTTATTATCTTGTAAACAATTGGCAAATCAAATAAATAAAAATAAAAAAAATAAAATAAATAAATAAAATCTTCACAATCCTAAATTGCCTTGTTTCCTTTCTTTCCATCCTTTCTCACCCAATAGAGTCCTCCCCTGACAACCGCTGACTTAACTTTCCCCAACTTCACTTGGGAGTAAAAAGCTAATGCCTCACAGTGGAATGCTGCCTGGCATGTAAGGTAAGTGGGATAGGTAGTGCATGCTGCACGGGATCATACACACAAAAGTGAGGGGCTATAATCAGGAAACCACCCAGGAGATTCAGTTTAGCTTTTTCCAATCTGCAACCTCCCTTAGAATTCTTAAATTACATTTCCCTTCATCTTTAGCTGACACAATCATGGGGGGAATGGCTATAGGATTTGTAGTCATACTTCATATGTGTGTGTGTGTGTACATGTGCCTGTGTTGTACCAGATGGGAAGGTTTTCAGCTGCATCTAGCATTATTGGAGTCAGAACAATGGAATTGTATTAGCATGAATGACTCTAGCAAAGATGGCCAAGTTGTGTTATCATATCTCTGCTAACGGAGGAGAATAAAAAGAAATTACAGAGGAACCTGTGGCTAAAAAGACTTTTGTTCTTCAGTTGCTTTTATATTATAGAAATCTCAGAGACAGGTAGTAAAGTATATCCATTATCTCAAAAGACAATACCAAGCCAGCGACCTTGAAGTTAAGAGCGTGAAAGGGGAGACTCTAAAAAAAACCCAGTGATGTTGTTATCGCTGTTATTCAGAAAGGCATTATACTCTTTCTTCTCCAAGTGCTTAAATAAGGCGAGAGATTGTTGTGAAAGACTGACAAGCTTGTCTGACCAAACGGTTGGCTGGCACTGGATTGCATTTCTCAGTGCTGCCCAAATATGAAGCCTTGGAAATTTCCTATTCATGTGCTCTTCTACTTTCAGGGTTGAAGGCTGGGATTGTTCACTTTTGGTTTTTCTACCCTGTTCTGCCCCTTCCTATCTCCCACTAACATAGACACAAAAGAAAAGCTGACGAATCTTGAAATAAGCTCGTGAAATAGACTTATTTTTCCAAAAGAAGCTAGTAAAACTTTTTAGCAAAGCATCTGCTAGTGGGTCCCCAATTCTCAAGGAAAAGAACATGTCTCCAATCACAAGGAAGGACTGAACAAGAGATTTCTTTGTATTTCTTCTTCCATTACAGCATACAACTGCCCAATTTAGGAACCTTTAGGAAGACACAAACTGTCATTTTTAAAGCAGAGGCATTAATACCAACTAGGTAAACTATGTTGCTTTTAATGGGCCTAGCGTAAGTATGACTAGGTCTCCATATACAACCATTGGTTAAAACAGAAAGGGTAACCTTGGGCATGAAAATGACAAAGTAGCCTATACATAATGGAGTGCAGTTCACAATATCCCATATACTCTACTGTAGTTGATCCAGTCTGTATCTAAATAGGAATGGGGTCTTGGGGGAGGTGCTGGTGGAACCAGGCCTCAATTGCTACAAATGAGGCAAATTCCATGCTTAATAAAGATAAGATTTATAGAGCCTCACCCTGAGGCACTGTAAGAACATAAACAATGGACAAAGAACACCTGTGGTTTAACCCTGCTGTGCTTTTTCTTACACTAGGCAAGGGCTGTGAAGCCTACTACCTTCTCTGCATTGCTTAATTACAACTCTCAACATCTGTCTCTCTTGGCCAGTCAGTATAAGGTTGCTAGGAATTGTACTTCAGCAACATCTGGAAGGCCACCAGATCAATACCAGACTCTTCTCCAGGTGTTATCAAAACTATATGGCTAATAAATAACCACAAACAGGTAGCAAACACCTCAGGAAGGAAAACCTCTCAGGCACTAAATGACAAAATGTTAAACCTGTACTATAGGTAGCCCTCAACTTACAACAGTTTGTTTAGCAACTGCTCAAAGTTAAACAGAACGGGTAGAAAAAAGTGACTTGTAACCGTTTTTTACGACCGTTGTAGCATCACCATGGTCACATGATCAGCATTCAAACACTTGGCAACTGACTCATATTTACGTCAGTTGCAGTGTCCCGGGGTCATGTGACCTTTTGACAAGCAAAGTCAATGGGGAAGCCAGATTCACTTAACAACCTTAGTACTTAGCAACATAAATGTTGGGCTCAGTTGTGGGTTGTAAGTCGAGGACTACCCGTATTTACATCTCCACTTTAGGTAAGAGTTCCTTGCCCTTTTGGAGGGCAGATCATGTGAAACAGTTAAAGGCAGTGCCATTTTAAGCTTCAAATGCAGTTGTCCAGCTCTAGGTCCGTGCCAGTGTTCATCCTCTCTCTCCACCTGGCTCCTCCTTACCTTCATCATTGCCAGCATGGTGCTTTCATCTGACGGGACAGAGGGCATACTCTGACTGAACTGTTGCAGTTTCACAGAGCGTCTGAATGGATGGGTGAGGGTATGGCTGCCTCCACAATGCCGAGGTACACTCATGTAGCTAATGTCAGCCATCTCCGGAAGTCTCTCTCTGTAAAGAGGCAAGGACCCATAATTGACATGAGGCAAAGTCCAGCAGCCTTATGATCCCAGAAACCCCCAAAGAGCAACCGCTTTGTTTCTGAACGATTAGATTCATTTTGGGGCATTAGCAGCAGAAGGGAGGGCAGGGGAAGCATTGTAATCAAGAATTAGGAGTTCAAGATCAGGCATGACTTTTCTGTAGAGGCCTGGTTTGAAGTGTGATTTTGGCCCCGTGGCCAGTGTGAATATTTAATATATTTATTTTTTGGTTCATTGTGCTGTAAACCAAGCAATTGGATTAATCTGGTGAACCAGAATGTATAAAAGGTCAGCATACTTATATCCTACCATGTGGACATCCACTATATCTTAGCATAGTATAGCAAAATGACTGATTGTCAACAAAGCAATTTTACAGGCTCACAGCAAGGGTTAGAGTGAAAGAGGGGGGAGTGTCTCTGGGTGGCAATCTGCTCCTATTTCCACCTTTCAATCCTCCCTTGTTCCCTGTAACAGTTGAGCATTGTGTGGCTAAAATTCAAACATTATCAGATAAAATTTGCACCTTTTCTGGGGGAATAGGGGTAGGGTAGATTAGTTATATATAAAAAAAGAATAGCATCTCTCAGAGGTCTTCTATCCTCGTTCCTATTTTTCATATCCCCAAAGGGAATAAAGTGCTTTTAAAAATGGCACTGGCTTCAGGTGATATCATATGAGGTTTCTGCATCCAAAATGGCTTCCTTAAATGGTATTAATGCGCAATGAGATAGTAATCACTCTTTCCTAATGTTGATAAAACGATCATCAACATCTTAGAGGAGGGAGGACCTCTAAGATGTTGATTATTAAGATGTTTATCTGGGCAAGATAAATAGCTCGAGTGTTCTGTTGAGAGAAAGTCAAAGTTGTCTGTAATCCAAATGCCAAAGATGGGACAAGATATTAGAACTGTCCTCCTTCAACAGGAAAAGGAAGGAAGTTCAGCTGACATATTGCTAAGAGTTAGTCTGAGCATCATTTACTATGACATTCTACATAGGGTCTAAACTCTGGACTCCACTCTTAGGAAATCATAATGATGAGTGATTGCATTCCACTGCTATGCTGAAAGTATGCCCGTATGCCCACCTGCCCAGAAGACATAAAGATGAGACGAGATGGCAAAATCAAACAAATGGGGGGAGGGGGGGAATGTGTGTCTGTGTGTGAGGAAATGGCAGAAACCACCTCATCGTTTTGTGTTTAGGTGAATTGCATTTGGGAAAATAGCTTTGCTCAAGCAGTCTTTTCTAAATTCACCTCGCCTGTCAGCCATATTTTAAGCATGTCCTTGTTAACTTTGAAAATTCCAAATCTGCCCTCTAGCCTGAAAAGTTAGCATGCTACTTTGATTCTTCAGTATCACAAATCTGAGGCAGAAATTGTGTTCACTCTGCCCTTGAGTACTGCAAGCCTCCCTGGCAAGAAAGCTCCTAAAGATTATGTCAAATCAGGACAGGAAATCAGGAGTCAAGGTGGTTCAAATGAATACAGGCTTATTGCATGCCAACATTATGCAAAAATCTCAACTACTAATAGCCAAAGTGAATTGGTGGTAAATTGGAGTCAACAGAATTCAAGCTGGGCTGGACTTAGATCTCTTGTGAGCACATAAAGGGACTCGAGACTGATGACGTGCTTGATCCCTTTCTCTGGCTCAGCCTGGTCCTTTCCTACAGATTATATGATCAATTCTCTCAGCCATGAAGGTCTAGTCTAGTGTAAGACTTGGGGCCTATTTGGTCTCATGAGTGATGTGATAAGAGGTCCTATCCAAGGCTTGGAAATGTAGAAGTCTCAAACCGATCCTATATGATCATGAGAAACTACCCTAACAAAGGTAGTGGTAATGAAACAATAAACTATCTTTTGTGGTCCTAAGAAATAAGACCGAGTCAGCAGAAAAAGGAAACAAGACACAGAGCTTAGGTTATTTTGTTTTTGAGCAGGCTTTGCTATGCTTGTCAACAAAGCATAACCCATATTTGCCCATTATAGAAGTGAAAAGTAAAGTCTTTGTGGGGCTCCCAACTTAGAGTCTGTTAAAAGGATGGGGATTAGAGAATCAGACTTTTAGACTTTCATTCTTCACAGCAAGAAAACTGTCCTAATATCTCCATAGGTGACCTTTCTCATATCCTCCCATTATGGCATCAGAAGTGCCACAGTGTCTAGAACATTGCTAGATCTTCCAAAATGCAAAAATGGACAATAAAACCCAAATAATATTTTTAAATGGCCTGATTGTTGTGAGACAGTTAATACAACATGATATTTTTGTCCTCACATAAGAAGATGTGAAATAGCAGCTATTTTTAATGATAAGGTCTATGAGGTTTTGCAGTGGAGCCCTTTGCTGGAAAAATGGATGGATGAATGACCCCATTTGCTTTCTTCAAGTCACAGGTCAGCTGTTTCAGAGCTCAGCTCTCTCAACAGAGACACAGCCCCAGTCTCTACTTCTGCACTCTTTCTCTCCTGGTCCGATCTACCCATTTACTGCCTGCTAATCAGATCATATAGGACTCTCTTTTGGCCTATCCCTTTTCCTAAAGACACCAGGAAACATTAAGCTTCTCCAGAGAAATCCTGGGAACAGATTCACTGAAACACTTGGTAGAGTACATAGCAGTAGCCTGCTTGAGCATCATGTTCCTCGCCTCTGGCTTGGAGGACAGGAAAGCACATAAAACATATGGAACAAACATAAAGTTATTTTCACAAAGCCACTTCTGGAAAGCAGTTTTCTAGACAGAAAGCAGAATTTCAAGTAGGGAAACAAGACATGCAGCAGTAGCAGGATTAAACTAATATTAAGGTAAAGCAGAAATGCAAGCTAAATTGCAAGGTTGGATAAGAAGAAATTTGATTACAAAATCCTTGCATCTCACTATAGACAAGAAGTCTAGTCTGAGCCAAACTTAAGCCTAAGCTAGTTTGGACATTATTTTCAGATTTGGATTTGCATGTATAGGAGCCACTTTATAGACATCACTGAATACATTGTAACATGATAACAATCAAGTCTGACTTGTTTAGCAAATCTGTGAAGTTCTGAGCCTGTTTTAGGATTGCAAATGATTACCCAAGCAGCAAGTCCAACCACTAAAAGGTTCATTGTCTTATTACAAACCTACAAACATGTAAAAGAAGGACATGAAAAGATTGCTTTAGGGTATGGCAAAATTCCTACATGGAAAAAAATTATGTAAATATTTCCTGCTAATTTCATGATACTAAGCATACATATGGCTTCCTTTCATATATACAAACAGAGATGATATACATACAAGATAAATTTCTTAATGGAAGAAGCTCCTTTGCTGTATATAGCAGTTTTTCAGTATACACTATGTAAAAGGGAGTAGAGAATCTTCTCAACAAATAAATCTTTGCAGGAATTGTAACTGCTTACAGCTTCCTTTCGCAAACCTTTCCTCACTCAAACAATTTTACACGGTTACCAAATTTAAATAGGATCCTGATTCCAAGGTGTGAGTAAAAAGTCACTATTTCTTGGATATAGTTAATCAATTCAGCTTTAAGCTAAAGCCAAGGAACTACTGGCCCCTCCTTCTAAATCAGGGGTCCCCAACCCCCAGTCTGGGGCCCAGTACCAGGCCATGGACCATTGGGAACAAGGCCACGCAAATGGCAGATGAAAGCGCAAAGCTCTCTTTGGGCAAGTGGCATGCACAAAACCATCCTCTCTCCCCACCACCATCACGGCTGGTCCACAGAGCTGGAAAGGTTGGGGACTCCTATTCTAAATCATTCTAAAAATGCAAATATTTGCATTGCAGAAGGTGGCACCATCAGTTTATGTGACCTGGATTATCAGATACTCTTTAGCCAGCATTGCAGTTCATATATTAAGACAGATGAGTGCTGCTGCACAATACTTCTAAATAGATTCGGAAGAAATGTTCTGGAATGCATGAATGCTGTATAGCACTTGCCGGCAATTCATTAAAGCATATATGGTTTTTCCCCCAGACTGGATAACTACTGGAAAAGTACATAGCTGCTTTAATGAGTCACAAGTATCCATATATTGCAAAATACCTCATGTGAATCTGATTAAATGCATTGGTTAGTTCTAGATTGACGGTGGTCTTTTACTGTGTCCAGTTCTTGGCCTATAATTTGATTTTTTTTCCAGACCTGGTGTCAACACTTAATTTGATAGGACAAATGCTGTGTTCAATGGGATATTCAGAGCTCGTTGAGAGAAACATCATCATTCTCCCTGTAATTTTAAAAAAAATTATTCCCTTTCCAATGTGCTGCTTTTATAATTTCCTTCCCTCTCTGTTTTCCTGGTAAATTTGGGGTGGGAGTGAGGCATGACTGACTATAAGTAGGCAGAAATGAGTAGTAATGCTCAATCTATTGTTTACCATAATAGTGCTAAGGAAAGGCAGAGCAGTGTTCCTCTGATCTTATGTTTTCCTGAGTGAAGCACCAGGATGACAGATTGATCAGAACCCTGCTTTGTTTTCTATATTTCTGTCTGGCAAGGTGAACAGTTTGCTTTATCCCATAAGTCCTACCGTTTGCCAAAAGGGCTTGAGCCAAGATACTGGGACTGCAGGGCTTCCCTGATCATCTGAGCGTTGACCCTGGCAGCTCCGCCATAATGACTCTGCACCTTCTGTATGTCCATGAGCATCTTGGAATGGATGCGCCGTAACTTGTTCAGACTAGCACTCTTCTCCAGGGCATCAAAACGAACACCCGGTCCCAATTTCAAATTGCTACAATATAGAATAGGGAAGAGGTAGGAAGAGGAGGAATGGATGCAGCCCAGTGCCAGAGCAAAGAGTCAAAGGAGGAGGATGGGGAAAGAACCATGCTGTTAAGCAAGGCACATGTACCCAACATCTTTTACTAGCATTCATATAACAGGCAGCACTGAAAGAATCTACTCAGTGATGCAAAATGCATTTGCAATAGATAACTTTCTGGGGAACCACATACCTCCCCAATTCATATACCCGCTTTCTATTCTCACACATACCACATGGCCCCTCGCCCTGTCTCCCTAGTCACAAGAAATAAATTAGCACCAATGGGAAGATTAATTCCCTAATTCTCAGGGAAGGGGAATCAAGCAGGCTAAGGCACTGGGACACTCTGAGACATAGACATGTCACTGGGCTTTTTAAAAATTCCATAGCTACTGATCAAAACAAAATTAAAAGATGATAGATAGATAGATAGATAGATAGATAGATAGATAGATAGATAGATAGATGATAGAGGGATGAGGTATGTGTGAGAGAGGGGGGAGGGAGGAAGAGAGCGCGCAAGAGAGAGAGGAGAAAGGAGAGAGATTGCATGAAGAAGGGAGATGAAGGGAGGCTATTGGCAGGGTCCTAGAGGTCATTTCCAGCTAGGAGTTCTCTGCCTTTTATTAATGTAGAACTCTGTAATCAGCAAGAGTGAATTAGCTTCACACAACTATGAACAGACTTTAAAGTAAAATAATATTCTTCTATGGGTTCATTCAACTAAGATGTATGCTATATGATCCAGCCATAAGTTTTTGGAAGCAATTCTACAGATATAAGAAATATAAGAAATGAAGAGATGTTTTGAAACAAGATGTTCACTTCCCATTTTCTCCACTGCCATTTAAAGTTTTACAGCAGAAACAGAAAATATTTTAATTTTCACTACAGGTAGCCCTTGAATTGTAACTATTCTTTTCACAAATAATTCTTTGCTTGAAGTCACAATGGTGCTGAAAAGGGTGACTTATGACCAGTCCTCACACTTACAGGCATCACAGCATCCTGATATTGCAATTGGAGTGCTTGGAAACTGGCTTGTATTTATGGATAGTTATAGTATACTGGGAACACATGAACACATTTGTAACTTTCCTAGCCAGTTTCCAACATGCAAAGTCAATGGAGGAAGCCAGATTTCCTTAATGACTGTTTTAGCAATCTACGAGACAAGATGGCTCAATGGTTAAAGATGTGAAATTTGTCAGCTGGAGAGCTGACAGCCCAGGTTTGAAACCTGAGTATTGTGGAATGGAATGAACTCCCATTCTTTGTCCCAGCTCCTGCTAACCTTAGCTGTTCAAAAGCATGCAAATATGAGCAGATAAATAAGTATCACTTTGATGGGGATGTAAAAGTGTTCTGTATACTTTTGGCATATAGCCATGCTGGCCATACGACCACAGAAAATGTCTTCGGACAATGCTGGCTCCCTTCGCTAAGAAACAGAGGTGAGCACCACCTCCTAGAGTTAGATATGACTGGATAGTGGAAACTTTTACCTTTAAGCAATCAGTCCTAAAATTGGGTATGGCTACGTGATGACTCACTCAATTATTGTATCACTTAGCAACAGACGTTTTGGTCTCAACTATGGTTGCAAGTTGACGTATGTAATGAAGGTTCCATCCGAAGAACATCATTTGACTAGATGGATACTTTTCACTTTATATATTCAACTCCTCCCTATGGCTTCCTACTGCAAATCTCTATCTCACTCATTTCCTGAATAGAGAAATAAAGAAACTGCAAGAGAAGAAAACACAGAAGCTCCTATCTGCATTTTACTTGCGGTTCAGTTGCCTGATTTGTTCCATTTCATAAACCATATACGGTCGAAGGGATTGATGAGCAGGTAAACCTGGAACAGCTGGGAGAGTCGTAATTCGCCTGTCAAGATAATACGGAGACCAGATAAATAAAGGAGGATGCAGAATAAGTGAAAGAGCAGAGGGCAGCTGCTCCTGGCCTAACACCTTACCAGCACTTTCTTAATGAAGGAAAGGCCAGCTTCTCAGGAGATAGATAGACATAGGCAGCAACTCGCTGACTAGCTGAATCTACAGCCTAGTAGAGGTGTTTGTATACCTGCATCTAAGCAGATCAATTACTGATCTGATTTGAAAGTGTAAAGCAAAGACTTACGGGCCAGGCACCACCATCTCTAAGGGTCGGTCACAAGAAATGCAGTGGAAGTGAGCCAGGAGTCTCCTGTTTGAGAACAAAAAAGAAACAACAAATCAGACAGGGGAATGGTTGGAGTAGGAGGTAAAATATATGTTTGGCAACAGGAGCATGCTTCTTTTTTTAAACCAGAAGGCCACAGAGTAGGGGATAAATGCAACCTAGCATGTTTATATCATGCAGAGGCATTTTTAACATACCCATTAAATTGAGTATTTATTTCCACAATAAACAGTTCCACTTTAAAGAAGCCAAGTAAAATAAAACATTCATTGGGCAAGGATTCAGAGTTCTGTTGATGGAAATTCAGGAATGCATAGTGGAAATTCTCACCAACTATATGTTAAAAATGCCCCTGGGGAGTGTCGAACTCTGAATTTGCTGCAGTATCAGAAATTACAGCATATTCAAAGAGGAAAGGGAGAGACAAAGAAACAGCCAGGGCTGGAACAAGAGCTACATTTGACTAATATTATATTTTATTCAATTAGTTACATTCAGTTAATTAGATTACTTTCCACGCATTTAATAATTCCCCCCCTTGCCATCTTAAAAAACGCAATAGTAATTTTGAAAAGTGTCCGGGAACCACAGGAAGACTTTAGAGGGAGGACATCTGTATCAAAGGCTCAGCCTGGACACCAGGGGTAAATACAGTTACTATGAGGGAGGATAAAAGACGTCCCTGAATGGATGGCAAAATTTGGCCACTGTACAGGTAGTCCTTCACTTATGACTCTAATGGAGTCTGGTCATTATGTTCATAAGTCATGATGGTTGTAAAGTGAGTCGCCATGTGAACTGTGGACTCATTTTTATGACCTTTCTGGCAGTGGTTGTTAAGCAAATACAGCAGTTGTCAACTGTTCCTTAAAGCTTGGTTTTTGCTGACAACTGGAAGTAAACACTGGTTCCTGGAAAAATTGTCATAAGTCATGATCATGTGACTGTGGGGCGCTGCAAATGACTGTAACTATGGGCAGAATGCCAAGTGCCCAAAACACGATTCCTGTGACCACAAGGGAGAGAGCAATGTCAGAGCTTCAAAATCAGGTCATAAGTTCCTTTTTGGGGAATGTGGGGGTGGGGTGGGGTGGGGGTGTCTGTTGTAACTTCAAATATTTGCTAAGCAATAAGTTGAGGACTATCTTATCTCCACAGCCAGTGAGTTGCAGATAAAATAGCACCATCCAATTACATTTGACTAAGGAGAAATTGCAAAAGGGTTTCATGAATGGAAAGATGATCTGAAATATGATGATGATTTGTTTGTGCTTAGAAAAGGAAAAAGGGAGGGAGAGGGAGAGAATTTGCCTCTCCAAAACAAGGAGGTTTCCCCCCCACCAATTTGGAGAACTCCAGACAGAACTTTATGGGAGAGCTGTGTGGGGTGCTTTCTCCTTCCAGCCCCAAAGGCAGCGAACAAGATCACTAGCTTTCTTCCACCTCACTTTCTACATAATGTTTGATGCACTCCAAAAACCCTAGTACCAACAATCCATGGCATTACCAAATATTAAAATTGATAGGGGCACCACATGTTAAACTGATCATCTCCTCTAGATCTGAGGAAATTGTAGCTGCCCAGATGCTACTGACTAACTCCCAAGTGGTCTCCTAGCATGGCCACTTGGGAAGAATGTGGGAGTTGGAGTTTAGTAACGTCGGGGAGGCCACAGGTTGCCTATCCTAGACCCAGCTCTGAGCTCATTCTTGCTGTTTGGGGAGCAAAGAGATTTCCAAAATAGTCAAACTACATCACTCTTCACCCTCCTGGTGTCCAGCCCCTCAGATTGGATTTCAGCTCCCATCATTCCTCTGGGAGGGCTGGCAAAGTCTAATAATAGACTTCTCACAACTTCATGTGAAAGCAACTGTTCTTGTGGACTTTCAAAGTTTGCTTTGACAAAACAAAGAGTGGTCTTTCCCTCCACACTGCACTGGCTGCACTTAGTTTGTTTTCTTTCCAGGATCCAATCTGGGTCAGTTACCAGGACCACAGGTTTTGTCTTCCGAGCTTTCGGGCTCGTGTTGAATGAAGCCCATCCTCAGGGAACTTTTTTATGACAGAGAGAAGTTCCCTAAGGATGGACTCCAGCATGAGTTCAAAAGCTTGGAAGACAAAACCTCTGATCCCAGTGACTGACCAGGATCGGATGCTGCAACATTATCCTGGGACACATATATGTTTAGCCTCATTTGTGTTTCTTTCCTTTTCCCCCCTCTGTTTCGTTGAAGGCCGCTGCATCCACTGCACTGCTACCTTGCAGGTTCCTTCCAAGGAAATAAGATCGCTATGGTGACCTTCCTATCCCAAACATGACACACCTTCATCTAATTCCTCATGACATATCAGGGCTGGGATGTGGGACCCTGAATCAGGAACTGGCATTGTCCCCGATGCTGAGTGAGACAAATCTGAGCGGAAGACTTGCCAAACCGCTTTTTTCTCTAAAAAGTATCCTCAAGAGAAACACCCCCCACCCCCAAATCCAAGGAAAACATGCTTCTTGGCAGCCAGCGCCTCCCGCCATGTTTGCATCTTATTTCTTCAAGCCTTTACATATAATCACTCTCTAATTTAATTAAAGGATTTTTAAAGCAAGACACCAGGACAGGCAGGACAACTCCTGGGGTGCCAAGATAGCTAGACAAAGAGATTCTGCTGCATTTTATACAATGGACACTTTGCATAGGAGCGCTTGGTGTATTTTATCATCTAACGGTATGTAGCAGGAATTGCTGATCTGTACTGCTAAAATAATCACATTCATAGCAGCTTCCCCCTCCTCTCTCCCTTGTCAATAAGCCGAGCCAGTGGGTCAACACACAAAGTACAAGTGCCCTCTGGTGGTGCACTGGAGTGGCTGCAGTTTGCCATTCTAAAGGAAAGGACTGCTGGTAATCCTCGACTTATGACCACAATAGGGACCAGAACTTTGGTTGCTAAAGCAATGCGGTTGTTAAATGAGTCGTGCTCAATTTTACAATCTTTTTGCTGTGGTCATTAAGCAACTCTGGCTTCCCTCATTGTCTTTGCTTGACTGAGATGATCGCAAAGGGCCATCACATAAGCCCAGGATGCTTGCAATCATCATAAATTTATAAATATATAGCAGCTGCCAAGCATCTGAATTTTGATCATGTGACCGAAGGCACACTGTAACAGTCAGTAAGTGTAAGGACCAATCATAAGTTGCTTTTTTCAGTGTCTTTGTAACATTGAATGTTTTTTAAAAGAATGGTCGTAAGTCAAAGATTACCTGTATTGACAAGGTGAAGGTCTGGGAAAGCAAGTAAGAGTTCAGATAAGTGTTCAGTAGCTCCATGTTTGAGGGTAACATGTGTCCAGCTGTCATGTTTGTTAGTAAAGAAAAATATATTCTTTTTCAAATAAAGCTCAATTCCTGATTATGTGGACATATCCCTGCAGTTTTTCTTGACCGCCGAATGGAAGATGGTTGCCTCTATTTTATTCTAGGATGGTTTTTCCACTTCCAAAACTTACCTATAATCCTGAGGTTTCCTAATGGCATCAAATTCCAAACACTAACACCGCTCCCCCAAACTGGTGATTTTTTGGAGGGAGGGAGGGAGGGAGGCATAAAAACTGTTATGTTCATGGCAGTGTCTTGGAAACATTTACATTTTCTACAAAAGCTCTATTTTTGTTATCGGACTGGGGTGGAGATGGGGAGCTTCCTTTAATTTTCTCAAAATATGCCAGGTACTTGGAGATGCTGAAGGGAAATGTAAGTGATGACTCAGCACATTGACATTCTCCTTAAGTAAAGTGCATTTTGGCTCAATGTATGTGGTATCAGGGATTACAGGCTGCGTGCAAAGACCCACATATGCATTTTATCTTCTTATTTTTAACTGTACCACAAGTGTAGGATAGGAAGTCAAGGCTGACGGCTGTTGCCACTGAACATCTGCCCATTCTTATACTGGGCTTTCTTAATGCTACAGCTGTCTTTCTCTAGCCTCTCTTACCTTCTGATCCCTGCAGCATCGTCGCCTTCATCTTGTGGAACCCTTTGCTTCAACTGTTTCCGGATATCTTTCCAACGATCCTCCAGCTGCTGCCTGAATGGATCCAGTTCCAAGCGGTCCAGCTATTCAGAAAAAAAATTCAGGGATTCTGGGGCTTAAGGCACTGAGACCAAAGCTGGATTAACTGTCACATCATGTGCAATACAGACTCACAGGGACCTATTAACCTCACTTCAGGAGAATCTAAACAGTAATGTGGGCCATTTCTCTTTCCTGAAATATGTACCTATAGGTACCTATCAACTCGTATGTGGCAACAATATTTTTGCTTTTAAGGAGTTAATAGCACTGGAGACTTGTTGAATATGTGCAGGAAGAGTTTTACTTCCAATGCAGGGGCAAAGTTCAAGCACAGAGTAGAAGGTTTGAAGAAATATGCAATTGAGTTGGAAAAAGAATAAAACTATAATGAGACTCGATCTCCATCTTGGAAGGCTGGAATATCTGAAATTCCTCAGCTTTGGGAAAAGGACAGCAATCAAGAAACATGGTTGAGACACAGAGAATCAAACACAGCCTACAGAAAGTGGAGAAGGAAAGCTTTTTCTCCTCATCTTACTCTTTTTCTGCTCTTTGCATAACTTCCTTATTCTGAAAGTGAAACTCTGATACTTGGCAACTGACTCATATTTATGATGGTTGCAATGTCCTGGGGTCATGTCATCACTTTTTGTGGCCTTCTGACAAGCCAAGTCAATGAGGAAGCCAGATTCATTTAATAACTGTGTTGCTAGCTTAACAACTGCAATGATTCACTTAACAACTGTGGTAAGAAAAGTCATAAAATGGGGCAAAACTCACTTAACAACTGTCTCAGTGAGAAACAGAAATTTTAGGCTCAATTGTGGTCATAAGTCAAGGACTACCTACATTTGTGTATGCATACAAAATATTGGGACCAGAAGTTATTCCATCAAACTGATTAGAAGCTGATGGAAAATAGAGGTAGTCCTTAGGTTACAATCCAATTTTTATCCAATCATTCAAAGTTACAATGACACTGAACAAGGGAGACTTACAAAACTCCTTAGAATTCCAGATATTGCAGCAAGCTGAGGTCACATGATTGCATTTCCTGCCAGCTTCCCATAAGAAAAGTCCAATTGGGAAACTGGCAGAAAGTCAGAAGTTGGGATTACACATGAGATCCTCACTTAATGAGCCATGTAATCCTTGTTTAACAAGAGCAACCAGAATTGCTGTTAACTGCTGTGGTTATGTGACATGGTCACATGACAACTGCACTGCTTAACAACAGTCCCAGTTCCAATTACCGTTGTAGTCTAGGACTACTTGTAGACAGAAGATAACTCTTCACAGATAACATAATTTACCAATGGAATTGATTACCATTAACTTATTCTCATTGAAACCACTAGGATATATTTTGCACATGTTAGGAAGAACATGGAAAGGGAATAAAGCAAAGTATTTCATTCTTTTTTTGCACATAGGATAGGTTACCACAAGACTGGAACCTTAAGGCAGACACACTGATTTTTATTTCAACATTGCCAAGCTTGTGGAACAGAAGACGGTTGTAGATCTTCTTCAAATCTCTCTTAAGGGACTAGGCAGTGAAAACAGCAGTGATGTCAAAAAGCCCACAGGCAAATATAAGAGGTCTGGGAGCTAATGTAGGCATTAGGTCTTGGCAATCACTATTCCCTAATAGAGGACAAGCTAGCTCCTGGGCTGTAGAATCTGGCATCTGGTGAAGCACTTATGGAGTGGGTTAAAATCAAAAGCAGGAAGACTTCAAACACATTCAGCAAACAGAAAGGAGGACATCTGCTGTTCTGCTGGCACCCTGTTCTTCGTATTGTGTGGCAATACAAATCTGGTGCTGTTCTCTCTATAGGCTTGGTTCTTTAAAGAACATTCCCTCTGCTGGTGTCATGTCAGCAGGCAGATAAAACAATGTAACGTGGATTTTTTTTCCTATCATAAAAATCAGCAGGCAGCCATTGCCATATATATTTTATATGCTTGAAAGACTTATGCACGATTTAAAAAGGAAAAAAGATAATGAATGAATAGCTAAAAGCAAAGATGTTTCTCAAATATAGAAAAGTACAGAAAGATATAATGAATGCTCTTGGTGTAAAATGCCTTTAAGTAGTCTATTTTTACTTTTCTCGTTTCCTGCATTTAGTAACATTGCCTAACTCCCAACACAATAGCATAATGGATATGTGTGTGTTCATTTGCATGATTAGGACATGTAATATTAGCCCACAAACAGTTATTTGGGCTTCTATTTAGGGCCCGCACACAGAAATAAAGGTGTCAGACTAAACTTTTGTGACTAAACTTTACAGGAAGGATTTATCTAACAAGTTAACAAGCTTTCCTGAACTGGGAGAATCCTTACCTAATGTTCTGCTATCATCTGCTATTTTCCTGTGCACATACCAGTATGTGGGAAGCTATATTCCTTAACATCGGTTATGTCAGACCTTTAAATTTATCAAATCTGGATCTCATTCATTTTCTTACTTTTCTGCTGTGTCAGTGGTGGATTTCTGATCTTTTTCAGGGAAACTTTCTTAGAAGTGGACCAGGTATTTATTATACATTTCTTCCTTGAGGCTTGTGGATATAAAACTGAAGAAGTTAACTGTTGGGTGACAGGACTCCAACAAATGCAGCCGATACTAAAATGCATCATTCATTTCCCCCTTGACCCTGGTCTTCTCCCCACCCTCTGGCTGTGTATTCTCCAATGGGACACATCCATCCCAAAGAGTCATCAATCATGCTCTCCGATGATATCCTTGCGCTCCGACAACTTTTGACTGCCAGGGTGATTATCTAGGCACCTAAGAAATGCACTGTTTTTCCCCATTCCCTTTTTCTGGCAGCTAAAAATACCAAAGGAGCATCTTTTTAGTTGACATTGGGCTTTGTTTAGGTTCTTAGTCTGACTTGCATAAGTGGAGATTTATCATTGGTATGATTTTTCCCCACTCCATATTCAAGTAATGCTTTCACTGCTTCACAGGCTGAAGCTGGTCTCATTTATTTTAAGGAAAGAGTACAGCACTGTCCAAAAGAAGACACCTTGATTGGCATTAAACATCACTAGAGATAAGTGAATAGGAATTATTGCAATACTCTGCAACAGTTCCTTGGGTAGATTATGTCACCTGGAAACAGTTGCTCCTTGAAACAAGTGTCTCTCAGGACTCCATTCTGCTTGCAGTACTCTTATCAATATGAATTTGCCAGGGGAGATAATCAGGAAATCTGGAGCTGGGTGCTATAACTATGCTGATAATGTCCCCTTTTTCCGAAACATCTTTAGACTTCCTTGTGTCCATGCTTGTAGTTGATAATGGCTGGATAATGGACAATAATAAACTGAAACTGGGTCCAGAGTTACAGGTTCAGAGAGGTGGTAGAACCACCTTAGTTTTCTAGACTGAGGCAATAATCAATAGCACCTTTCATTAGCTTTGGATGATGTAACAATTTTGGTTGATACACCAAATTCACCCTTAAAATGACACATATTAACATCCAAGTTTGATCCCTGTGACGAACTGTGTGTGTGGCTGCTTTTGTAACTATCCTAGAAACTTCAATTGGTTCAGCACTCACCAGCCAAATCTGTCGGGAAGACCCACATTATACCTATGATAAAAACATTGGACTGTCTACCAATTTGCCTTTGGGTGAAGTGTGAAGGGATATTATTATCTTATTATCTTTAAACCGGTATATGATTCAGTTCCAGCCTATCTGAGGAAACACCTCTACAAGATTCCACAGCCCTACCCACTCCTAGAGATTATTTTGGAAGTTCATCTTCAATTGCTGTAGCTGAGGTCAAGTCTTCTCTCTAGCCCCTCCATTCTCTGGAACACATTCCCTGCTGGGTTATGGGACCTAACAGCTTTGCTTCCTTTCAAAAACAGCCTAAATACACCCTGTAAATTGCTTTTAATTGTTATTGCTAGCTTTTCCCACTCTCTTGAATTTTAATTTCAATGTTACATATAAACTACCAAGGGACTTTGGTAGTTGGCAGTACAATAAGTTTAATTAATTAATACATGAACAATAAATATGTGGTTGATTTGTTTCTATATAGTTTGTTCATACCACAGGGGGTTCTTAATTCTTTTACTTTTTTTAGATTGTGATTTTATTACATTTTTGCTCCTGTGCTCTGCATTTCTTTATATTGTTTGTTTATGCTGGGATAGTATTTTCTGCAAGAAAGCCTTCTCCTACAAGAAGTAGAGGGAAAGGCTGATAGAATTAGCTCCAAAAGTATTCCATGCAAGGCATGGAAAACAGTAGCGGAATTGTTCCTATAAAGCCATTATTTTTATTTTACTGTTCCTGCCTTTCTATTATCCATGCTCCAAGTAGTTTATGATAGAAAAATTTTCAAAGAAGCCTCATAAACAGTAATAAAATTAACACTTTCTTCTTATTATTTTTGATCAGCAATAGGAGCTGAAGAAAGAATAAAAAATAACAATGTAAATGAAGCAAAAGACAGGAAAATAATAATCCTGATTTGCTGCCTACACAATAAAAGCATTGAGATCTCCCTGCAGAGGCATCTTTGCCACCGGAGAAAAGGATCTATTTCCCCCCTTTCTTGTCATAGCTCATATGGCAGGGGTAGCTGAATAATTGGAGGAAACAAGAGGGCTCATAATTTTCATCTCAGTTTGTTGACAACCTCTTTCAACTTCCCAATCTCTCGTGGCAGTGAAGCCAAATCCTCAAATTCCCAGCCAGAGTTGTTAATTCCCAGTGCATCTGGGAAATACCAGCTTGGGGAAGAGATGTGAGTGTTAGTGTCCTTTAGAACAAAAACAGAATTTTCACTGTGTCCAAAAACAAGCTAGAAGTCAGAATGCAGACATAATGTGCTTCATGTTCACCTGGTTATAGGGGAAAACACAAGCGATGTATTCTACCATCTATACATGCTCCTGGCCAAGGAGAAAAGGACCAACATTTCTGTAAGGTGTTTTACAGCCTCACTGCACACCACAATACAGACCACTAGCACAAGTAGTTCTCCTGCTGATGGGATTGCAAATGGCTACGAAGGATACATCTTGCTTACCTTGGAGTCCATTTCAATCAAGAGTTTGTCAAGCATTTTCTGCCAGTCTTGCTCTTGCCCAACCATCTTATTTAGCAGTTCCTGCATCATCTTATGTAGCTGTTCTGTGGTGGCATCAAACTGGGTGCGACTGACCTTTGCCGCAAGGGCAGTCTTATCTGCTTTCTGAAAATGAAAAGAAAGGAGAGATAGATCTTTGGTCTCACTGATATCTGAGGATCTCTCCCTCTTTTGCCCTCCAAAGCCACAAATTACATGAAAGTCCAAAATAGCACTACTCCTACCTGACCCAATCTCAAAAGATGGTAAATACAAGTAGTCCTCAGCTAATAACCGCTCACTCAATAACCATTCAAAGTTACGATAGCGCTGAAAGAGAAGTGGTTACCACTAGGCTCTCCCAGCAACCCCATGAACAGGGGATTGCAATCTGGGTACTTGGTAATCAGCTCACACTTACGACAGTTACAACATGATTTGTGACCTTCCCTGCCAGCTTCCCATGAGCAAAGGCAATGGGGAAGCCAAAAGTGAAGGTCACGAATTGCTTGGGCAAATCTTCCTCACTTGGATACCTTTCCTGATCCTTGCTGCACTCGCATACCTTCCCAGCCATTCATACACCCTTGTATACCCTCTCCTACCCAGCAGCAGTCATTCCAGCCCTGTTATATCTGTGCTGCACCTCTCTGGCCATCTGTGCACCCCTCATTCCCTCTCCCACCCAGCAGCCACTCCAAGCCCAGCTACGCTCATGCTTCTCCTTCCCACCATTCATATGCCTTTGTGCATCCTCTCTACCCAGCCACAGCCATCCCAAATTCTGCCATGCTCATGCCACACCACCCATTAACGCATCCTCACAAACTGTCTCCTACCCAGCAGCAATCACCCCAAGCCCACTGCACTTCTGCTGCACTTCCCTGGCCACTCCTTTCTTTCCTTCCAACCAACCCAGTAGCAGCCATTTACATGCCTGCCAACCTGCTTGCAAAGTCACCTAAAACTTGCAACCTCCTGCCAGCTTCCTCACTGACTTCGGCAGAAAGTTGTGAGGAGATGCTTGCTTAACGATTCACAATCCTTGCTTAACAGCAGCAACTGGGACAGCAGGGATTACCATCACTAAGTGATGCAGTCACATAACGCTGCACTGTACATCTGCATCACTTAGGAATGGAAATACCAGTTGCCATCGTAACTCAAGGATTTATCAGGATAGCCATTCAAAACAGAGAGTAAGCTTGCTGTTCGTGACTGCCCCACAGGCTCCTTTGTAAATAAAACTTTCTCAAGAGTATCTATTCATGGTTCCCCAAGGATTCTATATCCATTATTTGTCAGTAAATCAAACAGCTTACCACATGGATTTCCGTCTCTAGGCAATCTTTGTCAACTTTTTCATTTTCTAGTTTCTCCAGTGATTTGTACAGTGCCTTTAAAAGAACACAAAGCAAAACAAAATGACATTGTTACCAAAACAAAAACTCCAGTTCCTGTTAAGTTTATCATCACCAGTATCTTTACAAATAATCTGTAAGCAGATCTTCCCTATTTCTGTAGGCCTAGATGTTGCCTATATTCTACCACGTAAAAGAGATACATTAACATCTTATGGTTAATGTAAGGGAGACATCCCTGTTGCTTATGGAAGTGGGCTTGCCATTTTCTTCTTCCAGGATGTTTTTTCAACTTCCTAGTCTTGTCTCCTAGTTTGTGCTGCCCCATTCCCCTCTCCCATGCACATATAGCAAGAGTCTACAGCTGTTTATTCCACCCACCCCCCAAATAGGTCCTCGGAATGTACCCCTGTTGCACAGCTTCAAATTTTGAGTTCAGCACGGCTAGAATCTCTGAGTAACCAAGTCCAATGGGCACACAAGAAGTTCAGGAAAGCAGTCCACGAGTCGAATGAGTCAGGATATACGGTATGAGAACACAAGGCACATAAATAGGCACATTGCTGCAAGAACACTTAAGTCCTCGGGACAGGATTAAGTAGGCAACACCAGTGCAGCCCTTCATAATAGGTAAGGTTGCCTTCTCATGACTAGTCTTGCTGACCAGTGTTGTGCCTATCTCCTCTCCGCTCTACATGTCCTTGGATCAGGAGGAGGTGGGGACTCCACTTCCTCCTCATTGCTAGTGGTGGCAACTGCTCCCAATCCTTGCCTGGAGCTGCCTGGCCATCTTGCTACAACTGTGGCTCGTCTTGCTCAGCCTTACCCTGTGGCTTATCCGATTGACCCAGCTGAAGCTGCTCCATTAGGCTAGCACTCCCCGAGCCCCAATCCTGACCACTACTTGGCTCTGTGCTTGCCTCTGCTGACTCAAACTCACCCTCTTCCTCTGAACTTGTGTCTGGAGAGGGATCCAGGGGCAGATCCATAACATAATTTTAAAATCCTCTTAGTGGTTCCCTATTCAAATAGTAAGCAGGTCCGGCTTTTCTCCAGGTACTCAAGATGTAGCCAAAATGGTTTCAGGATGCCCAACAGTTTATATCTTTCCTATTCTATTAGTAGTTATAGTGTACACTAATTTTAAAAAGGCTCTGTTTAGCCAGTGATATCACTGAACTAAACAACATTCATGTGATTCTGGTGTCATCAGGTCATGACCCCTACTGGATATGACATGTTTAATCTAATCCCATCAAAAAGAAAAAAAAGCTGCTAGTCAAGTCTAGAGTGAATGATTAACTTAACCCTAGCTCTAATCCTATATGGATTCAAATCAAAACTATCTTCTGTTATGTTGTGTGTAATGTTATTAAACAAGATATTCTCTCTGTCCTTCTGTCCTCTCAGTCAAAAAATAATTCCATTGAACCATTTCAATCATAGATTTAAGCAGATCAGTCCCTTAAGTTGGCATTGACATAGATTGTCTCTAATTGCTGGTAGCAAAGGCAAACCCACAACAATAGTATTTCTTCTGACAGTTTTATTTGTGGCATTTGACACTTTTCACCACAAAAGTTTAATATCTACTTTGACTTCACTGAACCTCAATTGGGCACTTACAGTCTTATATTTCCCATCACATTTTTCTGTTATTTCTGTCTTGGGTTTTCAATCCTTTCCTTTAAAAGTGAGTGCCCCTCAGAGTGTGGTCCTTGGCCCAATTTTGTTCAATTCTGATACTTTGTTTTTGTTTCTTCTTTACAGTTTAGCTATCCTATCTCTGCTGATGACATCCAGGTGTATTCCTCAACCCCAGTCTTGGGGTGGACAATCTATTGTGGTCTTGCCTCTCCAAGTGCTTGAAATGTCCAGCTGGATGTGTTCTCAGCAGCCTAAATTAAATTTGGACATTTGAGCCTATTGTTTTTTCACCCTGATCATCCTTTCTTCTGCCTTTCACTTTCTGAGACTGCCAGGTACTGATGTCTCTGATGGTATATAAGATCTGGACTTCTTAGCTATGTTTCATCAGTACAATTACAAAATCTGGTCTCTTTCACCTTATGAGTATCCAGAATTCCATCAATTTTTTTCCTAATTTGCGACATGCCTTGGTGGTGTCTCATTTGAATAATTGCAACAGCTTTTTGGCTGATCTTTCCAAATCTACTCTCTGTCCTTTGGTTCAGGTCCAGAATAAGACAGCCCATGTAGTCCTGGACCTCCCTGGAGTCACCTTTACTTCATCCTTCCACCAATATTTACATTGGCTAGGTCTTCAGAAGCATTAAAAGTTTAAACAGCTGGTGCAGATTTTCCAGGCTGTGTGTGTAGGAACACCTACTTATTTGAAGAACTTGGTAACAATTCTTGCTTCTGTGTGCTTAGTTGAATTGTGCAATCAGGGGTGCTTAGTTTTTCCTCAGGTCAGAGGAGTTGTCTCACATCTAGCTCCTACTCTTTGGATTTGACTCCCCCTTAAACTATGTTTGGCTTTATTTATTTTTATTTTATTTATTTATTTGATTTGTCAATTGTTTACAAGATAATAAGTACAAGTGTATACATAGTTGTGAATATATGAAATGGGTACATATAAGAAAAATAAAAGAATAAGAGAAACAATAGGACAGGGACGGTAGGCACGTTGGTGCGCTTATGCACGCCCCCTACAGACCTCTTAGGAAAGGGGTGAGGTCAATAGTAGACAGTCTAAGGTTAAAGTTTTTGGGGTTTGGGGAAGAGACTACAGAGTCGGGTAGAGTATTCCAGACATTGACCACTCTATTGCTGAAGTCGTATTTCCTGCAATCAAGTTTGGTGCGGTTTACTTTGAGTTTGTATCTGTTGTGTGCTCTTGTGTTGTTATGGTTAAAGCTGAAGTATTCATTGACAGGTAGGACATTGCAATGTATGATTTTATATACCATGCTTAAGTCGGAGCGAAGACGGCGTAATTCGAGGTTTTCTAGTTTTAGAATTTCGAGTCTGGTGGCATAAGGTATTCTACAACGGGTAGAAGAGTGGAGAACTCTTCTTGTGAAATACTTCTGGACTTTCTCAATTGTGTTAATATCACATACGTAATAAGGATTCCAGACTGATGAACTGTATTCGAGTATTGGTCTAGCAAATGTTTTGTATGCTCTGGTTAGTAGTGAGATATTACCAGAGAAAAAGCAACGTAGGATTAGGTTAACAACTCTTAATGCCTTTTTGGCTATGTAGTTGCAGTGGGCTCTAGCACTTAGATCATTGGAGGTGAGTATTCCCAGGTCCTTTACAGAGCTTGGGTCATCAACAAGATCTTGACTATTCAGCTTGTATTTTATTTTCTGATTTTTTTTACCAATATGTAAGACAGAGCATTTATTTGTTGAGATTTGAAGTTGCCATATGTTAGACCATTCAGATACATAGTCTAGGTCTTTTGTAGGGTAGTAGTATTGTCTGTGGTATTGAACAGCTTTACATCATCAGCGAAGAGAACGCAATTGCTCTTGATATGATCACAAAGGTCGTTTAGATTATGAAGAGAGTTGGTCCTAGAACACTGCCTTGGGGAACACCACTATTTCCTTAGATTTAAAATGCTTATTTTCTTTCAGTGGCTCAATATTCAATACTGATTTCAATTGTAGTAGCCTTGGGATTAGATGTTTTAATAATTGTTGTCTTTTGATTTTAGTTTATATCCTTGCTTACTTATACTGCTTATACTGAACTTAGGTATACTATATGCCCTTAAATACTAGCCACATGTATATAAGAATCTTATTTTTCTGCAACAAAAACAAAGCTACAAAGAGAATTATTTTTTTTTTTTTTTTTTTTATTTTTATATAAAATAATAAATTTCTTTTATTTTTATTTTGGTGGGAAAAGGGGGGGGGGGGGGGGGAAAAATTTTTGAACCAAGATACCTCAAATGGTTTAATTTACAGAATAAGTTAAATCTGTGACTCATGATTCCCATGGAATTGAACTTTGGCAAATTCTTATAAAACATTTCCTGACATTAAAATTATCATAAAACAGTATATGACATACTACAAAATTTCACAGGACATTTCCTTTGCTGATGTTTGACAGTGTTATATAGTTCAACATGGGTTATTTTCAAGGCAGGTACATCTTTTAATGTATCCCAACTTTTCTAGTGAAGGCACTACATTAGTTCTGTTGTTAAAGACACTGAAGAATCTGATAGGAAATGTTTCTGAAAGGATGACCCAATAGGTCACAGGTTGTGTACTATACAACAAAAATTCTTATGTCTGATTGTTTATAAACTTTATTTGGGCAAAATTGCCATAAGGCAACAGTTTTTTAATCATTGTATTTGAAATGGGTTTAATTAAAAAATGCATCCAAAATCCAGAACCCATGATTCCCACGGGACTGAAATTTGGCAAACTGGTAGTGACTTCAGTGCACACACACTGCTATGCTATCATGCATCCACGGTCAACTGTGGTCATGTGATCATCCTTTCCAACGTTACTTGCCAACTCCCTACAAGGAAAGTTAACTGCTTGTGGTTACAGGTAGTCATTGACTTACAAAAGTTCATTTAGTGACTGTTTGAAGTTATGATGGCACTGAAAAAAGTGACTTACAACCATTTTTCACACTTGCGACCATTACAACATCCCCATGCTTATTTGATTAAAAGTCAGATGCTTGGCAACTGGCTGATATTTACGACAATTGCAGTATCCCAGAATCATGTGATCACTTTTTGTGACGTTCTGATAAGCAAAGTCAATGGGAAAGCCAGATTCACTTAACAATTCGTGTTACTAACAACTACAGTGATTCACTGAACAACTATGGCAAGAAAGGTTAGAAAATGAGGCAAAACTCACTTAACCAATGTTTCACCAAGCAAAAGAAATTTTGTGGTCAAAAGTCAAGGATTACCTATATTCTGTTTCTCTGTTTAGGTAAGGAAATATCTCTAAAACAATGACCCTATGGGCCATGGGTTATTTACTATTCCTTCTTTCTGGGCTATTCTGGTTAATAGCTTCTTTAAGCCTTGTTATACAATCTTCAGCAAGGACAACAATCCTGATCAAAAGTAGAACTGATATCCACTACACTCCAAACAGTTTCCAAGAACTTCTTGTCATTTTTCTGATCCCACCTGCTAACTTTGACTCAAAATTACGTACACTGATCTCTTTCTGTTTCTGGTGATGATCTTCAACAAGATTGCCAGTAGTGGCATTCAGCTTCTCACAATCTTCTTGGACTTGCAGGATAGTACTCTGGATTTGGTTGAGCACCTCTTCATCCTGATTGGGAAAAAAGCATGAATACCAAAGTTAACAAGAAAAAAGTGAGTCTTATTAACCCCCCTGTTCTATTTTTCAGAGTTCAAACTGTTGCCTTTGGGCAACTTGGAGTAAATAATGAAAGTTTGATCCATCTCTTCATGACAAATAGGGAAACCTGCAAAGAAAGTTTGCTTCAAAAATCAGGATATATTTTATTTGAATATAATAAAATAAACTCAAGATATATGTGGAATAATATAAATGGATCTTTATTATATAACAGGGACAAGCATTGTCTACAACCTGGGCCCTGGCTTACTTGTACTCATGATAATCGCTGTTATATATATTCTGACTTCCCATTAAAATGTTGGAAGAAACAAAATGGGAATATTCTTGACATAGTAATGGAAGATAGATTCATATCTAGGACACTGACATGCTCTTTGGGTACTACTTATTCTCACAACTTTTAGGCTTAGATTTATATGTGGCAACCTAAAAATCACATCAGTCTGAAACTGGGAAAAATGCTCTGCCAACATCCAAGTTCAAGAAGCACATAAAAGTATTATGTCAGACTGGGGTCCCTGCATTCAACCTTCAAGGCACCCTTGGAAGAGTATCTAAGAATAAGAGAGTAAAATAAAAGTTCACCAAAAAAATCAAACAAAACAAAACCCCTAGGACCTTGGAAATTGGCCATTTGAACAGACTTGTCTGCATACAGTTCTAAAAGATTGATATTCTTTTAGAACAAAACCAGAAATCTTGCATAAGGTTGAACTTTGTGCCATAATTTCTTCAGCTATTTTAAATTAAAGATAAAATAGCAGACAAATCAATGGAACAAGAGCAAAGCAAAGCATAACAGGCTTACTAATGGAGTGTTATAGGAGATAGGCTGCAATTCTGAATATCAACAATCTTATTGAACTTCATGACGTAGCATAAGGTTTAAGATAAAGCTGCCAAGGACACGGGGCTGCATGAAGCAAAGTTTGGATTCTTATTTTAAAAACTTGAAATTGTGTAAAAGTATTCAGTTTAATCAGGAATGCAACAATATACTTGAACCCTAGAAATGATTCTTAAAAAGCAATTTTTGGAAGTTGGGAACTTGCTAGTTTCAGTGGGCAAAATATTAAAACCTCCTGAAACAATCATTAGGCAGAGTATGATATTTATAGTTCCTCTTTCCAAAACTACCAAGGTAATTTCTGTATTAACAATATTGCACTTGTTGTGCTGTTATCATGAAGTACGAAGTATGTTTATGTCCTTCCATTTCCCCACACAAAAAAAACATGCAACATGTTGAACTTGTGACTGCTTGAAAAAACCTCAAAGGGAGAAAGTACTTCGAAAGCCTCGCTAATACTGCCATGGCTGAGATTTATTAAGAAATCATTGTTTTAAAAAGTTAGCTTAGCATGATGTATGGACCAAGTCAGTAAATAACGTGATCTTAAAGGAATATGAATCTGCAAAACAGTTCCCTCCCCACTAGCAAGCATGCAGCCATTATCATCAAGGTAAAAGGTTCTGATAAAGCTCAGGGGGAGAGACTATGTTCTGCGTACAAAAGCTCCCAGATTCAGTTCCTGGCTTCTCTGGGAACAGCTGGCAAATACCTATATCTGGCACTCTTAGAAAACACCAGGCAATACTGAGCTAGACAGATTATCCACACCTTTACAAAGTTCCAACAGATTAGGCCTCCCTATCCAAACTGTGTTCCAAAGCATCTCCATTCTTGTCCATCTTGCAGAGGACTACCATGTCCTTAGCTTTAATTTATTAAATTTCCACACCACCCCTCTCACCTGAGTGGGCAGTTTACAAAGCTATCCAGTTGAAAACTGAAAAGAAGAGGAGTGTGAGCCATCTTCTTTCTGGCCTTACCTGGCGTTGCTTGGGTTTCTTCGTTTTGCTTTCTGCCTGCCTCAACATGAAGTTGTTGACTGAGTCCTGCAGCTGCTCGTACCGCTTGAACAACTGGCTAACCTTCTCACTGACATCTAAGCTGCAGGCTGCACACGTGCTTTGGACTTGAGCTGCACCAGACTCTGGGATGGGTGGCATACTCATGGACAGCAAGGTTGACGAGGAGGACATCATGTTTTCTATGACAGATCTAAGCTTGTCTAACTGTGAGCAAGTGAGAAAAGCAGGAGTTTGGTTTCTTGAAAAGGAAATCCTGGTTTTCATCTCTAACATATAGTGGTGACAGGAACAAGCTGTTTAAATTTGTTGGGCTGAATCAGTATTCCTTGGCTTGGTGACTTTATTTTGGTTGGGTCTGTAATGGCCAGAGTCCACAGACTCGGGACATGCACAATAGGAGATTTTTCATGGGGGTGGGTGGGAAGGCGGAGGGAGTTCCAACATTGTTAGTTCCAGGACACCAGATTGGAGGATACCATATATGCATCTGATCCATTAAGGCAAAGCTAAGATATATCTAAAATATATATATAAAGCTAAAATAACCTTGTAATGGTAGAATTCAAGTGCATTACAATAATGGTGAATCGTTTTAAAAGTTTCTAGAACTTCCCTGAAACTAAATCCCAACTCCAAAAGGCAGCTTCCACTGATGTTAATGAGAGTGTCCCACAAATATTTTGTCCATGGAAGTAACAGGGAATAATAGAAAGAGCTTTGGGGAGTGATTTAGGATTTAGTGCAGGGAAGAAAAGGTCTGCTGCTGCTGAAAATCCACCCCCTTCCACTGCAACAATGTGGAACCTGAGCAAAAAGAGTTTTGAGGGCAGCTAGAAGGACCTTCCAGTGGAGCAAGGTTTTACTCTCTTTAATAGGTCTTTTCCCATAGGCATTTGCAGCCAGCCATGATGACACCAAATGATGAAAGATGTATTATGGTATTATAAAGTAAGCAATTTTTCCATTATATTAGTGGGGGGGAAATGGGAGTTCCCCAACAGATTGAACGGAATATCTAAAGGATAGCCTCAACTTGGCACTCTCCAGATAGGCTGGATAACAATGTTCACTTCCCTTGAGGACAAGGTTAATAGGAGTCATAGGCTACATCATAGGTTCTCTGTGGACCCCTGGGGGGCTGAAATGTTCTCACAGGGTGTCAACAAAGGCTTGAAGAAATGTTGTGTCTAGTGGTCCGTGGCTGCAAAAGGTATTTAAAGAGAGCCCGTGGTGAAGAAAAGATTGAGAATCACTGGCTTAAACATTTAATCAGCTAGGAGCTAAAGATTATCCTCCTGCTAATAGCTGCAGATCAAAAGCTCGTTTAAGGAATAACTCCATGGGTATGGCTCTAAATCAAGAAATAAAGGCTCTGCAAGGCAACAAAGGGCAGACTAGTTGGGCAGGAACAACCACAATACTCTAGCCAGATGTTTCTTTTTGAAGCAGAAAAAGAGGCAAGGACCCATATGAAAACTTTTATTCTTGAATCCTGTAAAGTTAGATGCCAGCCCAGAGATTAAAGGAGGGAAAGCTGTGACAATTTCTTTAAATTATTATAAAAATAAAATTCCCCCTTTGCTGAGCCTTCCCACAATTTGCCTATTTCCATCAGTTGTCATTTTCAACCTCCTGATAGTACAAATTACAAACTCATGGAGGGCACCAGATTCTAGAAGCTGATTCTTAGTCACATCTCTCAATAAAGAAAGTTAGAAGCTACCCATCATGTAATGAGATCTTGGACACGTTGAAGACGAGCTGAAAAAAGTGAATCACCAGGAAAGTATCATTTATTCCTATATCTTGTTACTATTAGTTAATTGTTACTTGCAAGATGAATACTGAGCTGAAAATCATTGTTCCTGAAATAGAGGCAGCTTTGCTTCATTCAGGTCTTATTTAGAATTGCTTGAATTTGTGCCATCCATTCATTTTCCATTGGAAAACCATCTCTGCAAACCCCATCAAATTAGGAAAAATTCCAGGGGCTGTTGATGGCCAGGAATAAGGGGAGATAAGACCACAGCACTGTAATGTTTTTTTCAAACTGTGTAGTTACTCCTACACATTTCAGACATTTAACTTCCCAAACAGAACTTGATTTAAATCTCTGGGTATGGCCAGGCAGTGCATACAAGTCAATTACTAAGTTAGGTATTCAAGAAGCCAGTAACTCTGAAAACTGACCATGGTGCCTACATAAAAGTAAAGCAAGAGATGAACCATCAAACTTGGTAAAGCCTTGGTTTTTAAAACTTGGATTGGCTCTCAAGCCTGCTTTTTTGTTTTGTTTACTTCACCTCCTGCTTATATTTCAAAAGCTTCTCACTGTGAATGTGTGGACAACATTGTGACTTTTGTCCACACTCCTGACTCATTTATTATCTTGCAAGTTCAACATTCTGGTCACTAGCTAGAAAAGTCATCAACCAATTCAACACATTTTTATTAACAAAGGATTTGTCCACAATGCTTAGGAATAAATATAAATTCTAGAGAGGACACAGCAATCTTACACACACACACACACACACACACACACACATACACACACACCATGTTTTCCCCGTTACTTGGGTTCTCTGTTGTTTTTGTTGTTTAGATTAGCTAAAGACATTTGCTAACCTGCTCCTGGAGGTAATAGGCATTGTCGGTCATCGACTGCTCCAACTTGGCTTTCCCCACATCTTGTTTCTGTCTCAGCTCCTTTAGCTCTTTCTCTATATCATGTACCATTGCTCTGCACCACAAAACCAATAAAAAAGAAGTGTCACTCAGCAAATAAAACAAAAAAAATTGGAGTAGATGTCATACATGTGTGTGCTTTGTCCGCTATAGAAACTAATACACGGTTTCCAAATGTAATCCTGAAACAAGGGTAGATCAGCAAATTTGGCTTGTTTATCCCCTTCTCTTGAAGTTCCCTGCAAATAGGATGTAGGTGTCCTTAAGGGTTTAGCAATGTCCACCTGGAAATACAAAATTCTTTCTATAAAACTGTGAGGGCAAATGAGCCGGGCAAATCACCTGCAGGTTAGAAACTGGATTAAATAGTAACTCCACAGGCTTTGAGTCAGAAACCCTTCTTGATTTTTTTTAATCTTTTGCTTCTACAACTATATCACAGGAATCAATTCCCCATAGCAAAACATCCCACTACTGTAATAAGCACCTGGCCACAAGAGCCACATAGTACGAGCTGACCACCACAGTTCTTCCCATTTGGGGGCCAAGGGAGAGGGAGTTATTGCTCATGTCATAACTACCTGTGATAACAGATATTGTGTAACCAGATCTTTATGCTGAAACTTCTTGATAAAATGCATGATTTTTAATAAAAGCATTTTTGCATTTACCTGATATATGCCACCCAATGAAGTCAAAATTGCATAATAACACGGCACTTTTTTGCTCAGTTAAATGTTGTTCTGAAAATGGAAGTGAGCAACATCCATAAATTTCATAATCTAGGTTTAGGACTTCAATTCAGAAAGAGTACTAACCAAGGAAATCAGCTCCTTGCCGTGACTGGAAGAAAAACTCCCTTGCTGATCTCAGCTAAATTCCAGACCTGGCTCCAATTCCCCCCTCTCTAACAGACAACTTTCTTTCTTTCTTTTTTTTTTTCAGGTGGAAGCCCTTATAAAATGTGCCTTTAAATGAGAAAGAGCTCAGTTGCAATAGTTGGCTTCACACATCAAAACAGATCACTGTCCTTGTTTGTGTTTTAACATGCTATCAACCAAACCAACTAAAGCTTACTCAGTAGGCCATGGTTATTTATTTATTTATTAGATCAATGTACCACTCTTATTTTGTAGAAATAAATGTTCCCTTCTACTATTTTTCCTTAATATCCATTTGGTTTCCATGCCTAAGCCAGGACTAGAACTCCTGATCTCCTATTTTCTAGCACAACACTTTAATCAGAAAGCCTATTTGTATTACAACAAAAGCACAGACCAGTAACAGATTAAAATCCATGTTCACACTCTGCAAGGTATATTAACAGTTTTGTAACTAACTTGCTATATTTGGTCTATTTTCAAATATGTGAGTAACACTGAATTCTTATATTGAAGGGTAGCATGGAAATGTTTAAAATGCTGCTTTGGTACCATCAATCGATTTTGATAAAAATTACATTTCAAAAACATTACTTATGCATCACTTCCCTGCAAGGCATCTGCAGAGAATGTGTCAAAAAATGTGCCTACACAACCAAAACTCTTGGTAGAGAATCAATTGACTGATCCCCATTTTGATTATTTTGACCCTGTGGGCACTCGTGTAACCAGCATCATGAGGTATTAACCAAGGGTTTTATTTTGGCTGTTTTGAAAAAGCAACTGAAAGGGAGACCATACCTTTCTAAGGAAAAATTATAGATTTTTTTTTTTTAAAAAAAACATCACTATATGTTTTCTAGTGAATGGAATTGAAATCTCTGCTAGACAGGGCTTATCTGTTTGTATCTGTCAGAAAAGCCATAGGAAAAACAATGACATTTCCCCCAAAAATGAATAAAGAAATATGACATCAGAATATTTTGTAATTGAGAAAGCCAGATGGTACAGGTTAAGACTACAGGTTAGAAACCAGGATACTCTTAGTTCTTGTCCTGCCTGAGGCACAGAGCCGGTCACTCTCTCTTAGCCCGAGCAAGGAGGCAATGGCAAGCACTTCTGAAATCTTGCCCAGAAAACTTCAGAGACTTGTCCAGGCAGTACCAAGCATCAAGACTAATTCAAAGCATCTCTGCCCCAAGCATCAAATTAAGTTTGAAACAGCTTTGTGCACTTTAATTTAAAAAGCCATTTACTTCCTTCAAAATGATAATTAAGTTGAGATCTGCCATGTACTTTTGTAACCTTTTAATATTTTCTTACACAGTTTTTCAGAATAAATATCTCTTTTACTTTTCTTCCAATAGCAAGCACAATATGCATATGATAGATTGTCTGCCGTTGCTATATTTAGCAAGATCTTAAGAGCATCAATGAAACAAACATGCTTGGCCCATCAGCAATATCTATTGCTTTCTAGTTTTTTACCTGAGATAACCTATTTGGAAGGTGATCTGATTAGCTCCCTCCATTTTCTCTATCTCTTCTCCTGGCAATTCTCCTTCAATTGCATTCTGAATCCTCCTTAACTAGAATCACAATTGGAAGGAAAAGTAATTTTTAGAAGTCAGATTTGCCACAAACAACTGGAATTACAAAACTCCTGTATAGAATAAAACATCATGTGGGAGAGAAAAGGGGCACCACAGCTTTCTTTATTGCAGGGAAGAGGGTTTTGAGGCAGATAAATGGATCAGAACCCTCACAGATTCAGTTTGCCTATGTAGAAATAAATAAAATATTATAAATACCTGAGGTTGGGCAAAGCTTTAGATTTGATCTAAAATAGATGCTTTCAGATCCCAGCATCTGTCTATTATTTATTTAAGGAGTTGTGCAGGATTGCTAGACTGTGAGTGAAATTTTTCTGTAGCAGCATCATGAACGTGGAAGAGTCACATAGCTGCTTTAATAAATTTCTGACTGTGTTCATGTTCCAGAGCATTCCAAAATACTTCTATAAATCAGAACCAATGCACTGCACAGCTCCACAGACTGAAACTGTTCTATAACCTTCAGCTTGACAACCTGTAGATATGTTGGATTACAATTCTTAGAACTGCTAGCCAGCAAGGGAATTTATTCCTAGCCATATGGGAGGATATCCAATGAGTAAAAGATGATGGTGACCTATGCCCAATAGTTCAAATAAATGCAAAATGCTTAACTACAAATTAGAATCACATGCTTCCAATTCTGCTAGGCTGAAGATACAACACTTCCATAAAAGCAGTTTTTTGCAGCTTGGAAAATCTGGAACCAATCTGCAATCATCTACCTATACAAGAGTCAGTGTCCTTTCTCTTTTCCTTGAGATGACTGACCGACCATACATAATCCCATTTCATAATCCCACCAGTGTTCATTCTCACCCCTTGAAGTATTATCAGTCACAAAAATCTGCTTGCTTTCACTTGACACAAAAAGAAAATAAAGTGCTAGGATTCCTTTCCCTGGTGTGGGAACAGGATGCTGAATCTCTGTAAGAAAGATTATGACCAGCTTATTTATTTATTTAAGCTTAGGAAGTGGAATCAGGCAAAATCTCTTGCTAAAGGGAGAATGGATTATCTGCAGTGGAGTACTGAAAAATGCCAGCCTTGCTGTGATATCTAATAAATCTGTAATGGTAAGTGAGAATGACCTTGGGAGACAGGGGAAGAGCAATGGCTTAAACCAGGGGTGTCAAACTCACAGCCTCATGTTGTCATCATGTGACGTATTGTGACTCCCCCCCCCTTTGCTAAACTGGGGATGGGGGTGGCCAGTGCATGACGCATCTGGCCTGCAGGCCGCAAGTTTGACACCCCTGGTTTAAACAATGGCCTGGTAAACAAAATTTGAGATTGAGAAAAGGAGGGGTGGTGAAAGCATTTCAGAAGGGACCTCCTTAGTTTTGGAGAGAGTAAAGTGAAGAAAGGGAGAGTTACTTTCAGGTGTGCAAAATTGTATTAATATAACCTTACAATTAAGGCAGAACTAATAATTATAGCCATGCTTCTTATCTGGGCTATCTTGGAATGCTAACAAAATCAGAGCAGTTAAAAGCAAAGATGAATTAATTCAGCTCTCCAAAACAAATCAATCAGGTTTTAGAGTGAATATTCTCAACAGTTGTCATTAGGAATAAAATTGAATCTTTATACAGCCTGTAACCTGCAATGCCCAATGGGAAAGCAAAGAAAGTGGAAAATTGGGCAAGGCAAGACCAGCTACCGTCTGTCCTCACAGTTTTACTCTTGTTGCCCAAGGGCAACAGCAGAAGCCAGAAAAGGAAGGCAAAAATCAGATCTGTTGCTAGATGACCTATGCAGGAGATTCCAATTTCAGTTTTCGGCATCTCCAGGCAGAGCTGGGGAAACTGAGAGTTGCTGCCAAGTGGAGCAGACAATATTAAACTAGGTGAATTTATGATCTTGCTCAGTATAAGGTCTTATGAAAAGCACGTAGTTACTAACATGCCATTTCTACTAGGCCAATATTTCTGGCTAATCTGCCCTGACTGAAATGCTGCTTGAGCATTACAAACTTGAAAGATGCTAATAACCAAAAAAGGCTCATTTTTAAAAGAAGCAGCAGTAATCAAAAGCAGCATCTGGCTGCCTAGAATGACATCACATCACAAGGCACAGAGGGACTACAGAGGGAGTGGGATGTCTTTCACAAAATCCCTGCCTCCAAAAACTAGTAGCTTTCTCTGACATGCTGTAACTGTGTCATAAACCCATCCCATATTTTTAGAGACCCAAAGTCTGAACTGGTGATCACTGCAATGTCTTCAAGTAGTAATCAGGATTTGATTTGACATATTCACCAAATGCTGTCTGTGCTTGGTCTCAAAACCAAACACTTAAGCATAAAAACATCTCACCTTCCATTGAAAGGGATCACAGTTCAAGACTGGATAATAAAGCCCAAAATAACTACAGGGAACTTCATAATATATTTAGGATAGAAAAAATATTGTAACAATATTGTTCCATTAGTTTTAAAATCGAATTCAATGCATTAGGAATCAATTACAGGTAGTCCTCAATTTATGACCACAATTGAGCCCAACATTTCTATTAAGTGAGACATTTGTTGAGTGAGTTTTGTCCCATTTAACAACCTTTCTTACCACAGCTGTTACATGAATCACTGCAGTTGGTAAGTTAGTAACTCAGTTGTTAAATGAATCTGGCTTCTCCATTGACTCTACTTGTCAAAAGATGGTGATCACATGACCTTGGGATGCAGCAATGGTCATAAATATGAACCAGTTGCCAAGCATTTGAATTTTGATCACATGATCATGGGGATGCTACAAAAGGTTGTAACTGTGAAAAATGGTCATGTCACTTTTTTCAGTGCCACTGTAATTTTGAATGATCATTAAATATACTGTTGTAAGTTGAGGACTATCTGTATTCAATAAAGCACTTTAAACAATGAATCATTCAGCTGCAGCCCATGTTCTAGATAGCCTTCTAAAGCACCATCTCCTTGGAAAATCTGAAAGTAGCCATTCTCACAACCTGATGTTCCTTCTCCACTTACCACCTCTTTTTCAGATTTGAAGTCTTCTTCCAAGGAACGCATAGCGTCAAGTTTTTCTGACAGATTAGGTGGGATGGTAGCAAAGGTCTTATAAACTATCAAGAAATAAGGAGGAAAAAAGCTATGAATATGGTTCAGGTAGATCTTGTAACAAAATAATATATAATCAGCCAGGCCCACGGTCCCATTCCCCATCTTTTCAAAGTTCTGTTCCCTTCCCCACCTCTGTTTCAAAGTAGTAGCATTCTTCATGATTTGAGAACAGGTTAAATCGTACAGCTCATCTAGATAGCCATAGAAATATACTTTCCTCCCATCTTTCAGAATGGGAATAAGGCTGGTAGTGACTTTAGATTACTTCAGCGGTCGGATGGCAATGGGACAAAGGCTATGCAGCGAGGCCCCATCTGAGAGAAAATGTTAGTGCAGTATTCCCACAAGAAGCAGGATGTGTGGATGGGCTGTTTCTTGGGCTCCTTTCCTTTTTATCAATACTATGAGATTCACCCCTTCAGAAGGATCCTGGCCTTACCCACCTCTGCTCCCACAAAATATATGGAATGGTGATGATGTTGAAGACAATTTTGCTTTTCAAAAATACTTCAGCAATCTCTAGGTCAGTGATGGTGACATGTGTGTCAAGGGTGACATGCCATGACACTTTTGAGGACATACCAGTGTTCACCAACATCCAAAACCTGTTCTCAAAACACACCCCATTCTTGTGTGATTTTTGGCAGCCAGGTGAGAATGGGAAGTGCTCTTGTACAGCCTCCAGACCCTCCAGTAGTTCCCTATGCTCTTGCGCAGCCTCCAGAGCACTCCAAAATTGTGTGAAGGCCATGGAAGAGCATTGTCCAATGTCAGTTCAAGAATGAGGGCCTTGTGCAATTTGGAGCAGCCTGACATAGGCTGCAGGGGCCTGTCAACAGAAAGAGATCAGGTAAGGTAAACAGGGCATGGCAGATCCCAGGAAATGCCATGTTGCAGGGGCAATCAAAGGCCATTTTGAATGGCAATGGCAATGGCCTCTATTTCAGGGCCAGCCTCAGCACTACCACTGAATGCCGCAGTTTGGGATTGCTAGACGGGGCAGGGGAAGATAATTTTTTTTTTTTTAGTTTGGGGTGGGGGGAGGACGGAATGACATGCCAACAGAGTCAAATTAGGCATTTTCTGAATTTTTGACATGCGAAGCCCAAAAGGTTCACTATTACTGCACTCGTTTTATTGATGCCTCCCTCTTCTTCACATGCATTCTCGAGGTATCAGATAAGCTTCGAGGAAAGAATTATATTATAACATGGGGTGAGGGGATTACATGCACATGCAGTCCTTACGTGCATCAGTGAGGAAGTCCTGTAGCCTGCGGAGATCAGAATGGCCACACTTGTAGTAGTCCAGCATGGCGATCTGGTCTCTGAGAGTTTGGTAGAGGTCATTCAGTTGGGATAGAGAGCGCAGGGCATCCAGCGTCTCCGCGTAGCGACTTGGAGCCAAATGGGTAGAAGAGGAGGGAATCTCAGAATACCCCATAGGAGTGGCGGTGGGGTAGAGGGGAGATGATGGGGGTGTAGCTCCAACACCGAGAACAGGTGGCGCAATCAACTGGCCTGATGGAGCAGCAGGTAAGGCAGGAGGTTGATATCCAGGTGGAAAGAGCCCGGGCCCTCCAAGCTGGCCTGGATATCCAGTTAGGGCTCCAGGATAGAATCCAGGGGCACCAGGATATCCGGGTTGTGTCCCAGTTAAAGCTCCAGGATAGAATGGCTGAACCCCAGGGGCACCAGGATACTCTGCCTCAGTCCCAGGAGCACCAGGATATGGAGCTTGAGCTCCAGGGGCCCCAGGATAGAGGCCAGGTACTCCAGGATAGGGGGATTGGGCTCCAGGAATTCCAGGCTCAGCCCCAGGAACAGCAGGCTGGGCTCCAGGAGCCCCAGGTTGGATCCCTGGAACACTGGGAACTTGGGCCCCAGGTGCCCCAGGATATGGGGATTGCCCTTCAGAAACTCCAGGTTGGGCTCCAGTAATACCAGGCTGGGCTCCAGGAGTCCCAGTCTGGTCCCCTGGAACACCAGGATATGGAACTTGGTCCCTGGTTGCCCCAGGATAGGGTGGTTGAGCCCCAGGTTGAGCCTCTGAAACCTCAGGATATGGAGCTTGCGCTCCAGCTGCCTCAGGATATGCAGCCTGGGCTCCAGGTGCCCCAGGATAGGGGGCCTGGGCTCCAGGACCTCCAGGTTGGACTGTAGGACCTGCAAGACCTCCAAACTGAGCCCATGGTGCTCCAGGATAGGGTGCTTGAGTTTCAGGACCTCCGGGCTGCACCCAGGTGTCCCTGGACCCCCAGGCTGGGCCCCAGGTATGCCAGGATAGGGTGGTTGGGCTCCTGGACCTGCAGGTTGGGCCCCAGGTGCTCCAGGATAGGGTGCTTGGGCTCCTGGACCTCCAGGCTGGGCTGCAGGTGCTCCAGGATAGGGTGCTTGGGCTCCTGGATCTCCAGGCTGGGCCCCAGGACCTCCAGGATAGGGTGCTTGGGCTCCCGGACCTCCAGGTTGGGCCCCAGGTGCTCCAGGATAGGATGCTTGGGCTCCCGGACCTCCAGGTTGGGCCCCAGGTGCTCCAGGATAGGGTGCTTGGGCTCCTGGACCTCCAGGTTGGGCCCCAGGTGCTCCAGGATAGGGTGCTTGGGCTCCTGGATCTCCAGGCTGGGCCCCAGGACCTCCAGGATAGGGTGCTTGGGCTCCCGGACCTCCAGGTTGGGCCCCAGGTGCTCCAGGATAGGATGCTTGGGCTCCCGGACCTCCAGGCTGGGCCCCAGGATAAGGGACTTGGGTTCCAGGAACTCCAGGCTGGGCCCATGGTGCTCCAGGATAGGGTGCTTGGGCTCCTGGACCTCCAGGTTGGGCCCCAGGTGCTCCAGGATAGGGTGCTTGGGCTCCCGGACCTCCAGGCTGGGCCCCAGGAGCCCCAGGATAGGGTGCTTGGGCTCCCAGACCTCCAGGCTGGGCCCCAGGTACTCCAGGATAAGGGCCTTGAGCTCCAGGTCCTCCAGGCTGGGCCCCAGGTACCCCAGGATAAGGGCTTTCAGCTCCAGGAGCTCCAGGCTGGGCCCCAGGAGCCCCAGGATAAGGGACTTGGGTTCCAGGACCTCCAGGCTGAGCCCCTTGTGCTCCAGGATAGGATGCTTGGGCTCCCGGACCTCCAGGCTGGGCCCCAGGATAAGGGACTTGGGCCCCAGGACTTCCAGGCTGGGCCCATGGTGCCCCAGGATAGGGTGCTTGGGCTCCTGGACCTCCAGGCTGGGCCCCAGGATAAGGGACTTGGGCTCCAGGACCTTCAGGCTGGGCCCATGGTGCTCCAGGATAGGGTGCTTGGGCTCCCAGACCTCCAGGCTGGGCCCCAGGATAAGGGACTTGGGCCCCAGGACCTCCAGGCTGGGCCCATGGTGCCCCAGGATAGGGTGCTTGGGCTCCTGGACCTCCAGGCTGGGCCCCAGGATAAGGGACTTGGGCTCCAGGACCTTCAGGCTGGGCCCATGGTGCTCCAGGATAGGGTGCTTGGGCTCCCAGACCTCCAGGCTGGGCCCCAGGATAAGGAACTTGGGTTCCAGGACCTCCAGCCTGGGCCCCAGGTACCCCAGGATAAGGGCCTTGAGCTCCAGGTCCTCCAGGCTGGGCCCCAGGATAGGCTGCTTGAGCTCCAAGGCCTCCAGGCTGGGCCCCAGGATAGGCTGCTTGAGCTCCAGGTCCTCCAGGCTGGGCCCCAGGATAGGCTGCTTGAGCTCCAGGTCCTCCAGGCTGGGCCCCAGGATAGGCTGCTTGAGCTCCAAGGCCTCCAGGCTGGGTCTCAAGTGCTCCTGGATAGGATGGTTGGGCTCCAGGAGCTCCAGGCTGGGCCCCAGGTCCTCCAGGATAAGTGCCTTCGGCTCCAGGAGCTCCAGGCTGGGCCCCAGGAGCCCCAGGATAGGGTGCTTGGGCTCCAAAGCCTCCAGGCTGGGTCTCAAGTGCTCCTGGATAGGATGGTTGGGCTCCAGGAGCTCCAGGCTGGGCCCCAGGTCCTTCAGGATAAGTGCCTTCGGCTCCAGGAGCTCCAGGCTGGGCCCCAGGAGCCCCAGGATAGGGTGCTTGGGTTCCAGGGCCTCTGGGCTGGGCCCCAGGTGTTCCAGGATATGGTACTTGGGCTCCAGGAGCTCCAAGCTGGGTCCCAGGTCCTCCAGGATAAGGGCCTTGGGTTCCAGGAACTCCAGGCTGGGCCCCAGGAGCCCCAGGATAGGGTGCTTGGGCTCCCAGACCTCCAGGCTGGGCCCCAGGTGCTCCAGGATAAGGGCCTTGAGCTCCAGGTCCTCCAGGCTGGGCCCCAGGAGCCCCAGGATAAGGTGCTTGGGTTCCAGGGCCTCTGGGCTGGGCCCCAGGTGTTCCAGGATATGGTACTTGGGCTCCCGGGCCTCCAGGCTGGGCCCCAGGTGCTCCAGGATAAGGGCCTTGAGCTCCAGGTCCTCCAGGCTGGGCCCCAGGTACCCCAGGATAAGGGCCCTCAGCTCCAGGTGCTCTAGGCTGGGCCCCAGGAGCCCCAGGATAGGGTGCTTGGGCTCCTGGGCCTCCGGGCTGGGCCCCAGGTATTCCAGGATATGGTTCTTGGGCTCCAGGACCACCAGGCTGGGCCCCAGGTCCTCCAGGATATGATGGTTGCACTCCAGGAACTCCAGGCTGGGTCCCGGGTACCCCAGGATAAGGGCCTTGGGCTTCAGGACCTACAGGCTGAGCCCCAGGACCTACAGGTTGGTCCGGTGGAACCCCAGGATACAGAGCTTGGGCCCCTGATGGTCCAAGATAGGGAGCCTGGGGCCCTGGATAGGCCCCAGGATAGGCCCCGGGTGCTCCAGGAAAGGGAGCCTGGGCTCCAGGTGCCCCAGGATAAGTCCCAGGTGCTCCAGGAAAGGGAGCCTGAGCTCCAGGTGCCCCAGGATATAGCCCAGGTGCTGCAAGCTGAGGTCCAAATGGTCCTGAAATCCCAGCAATGCCTGGCTGTACTCCAGGGACAGCTGCTCCACTTGGAGCCCCTGGTGCTCCTGCCTGAGCCCCAGTTGGTGGGATCTGGCCTCCTTCTGTTCTTTGAGTAGCGGTAGCAGTGCCAGGCTGAGCTTGTGGAGATGCCACAGTTTTGCCTTCTGGTGAGGTTGAACTAGTTGGAGAGTGTTGGACTGGACTTGTGTGCTAAAATGAAAATGGAAAGGGGATAGATTTAATAACAAGTGAAAGACAAGAAAAATGATTATTAAAGCATTATATAGGAGGCAAGATTAGCTATATTTTAAAAAGTGCAATTTTCTTTCACTGACATTATTATAGTTCTAAATGATTAAACAATGCAGGTGCATAATTATAGAATGTGAACAATTTCTGATAGAATTTGGCATGGCTTTTGATCCTTGGTCACAGATGAATAAAACTGAGTGTTCAAACCAAGAAGCAGAGTCCCTGATCAGCCTGGCTTACTAGCTCAGTCACTTTACTACAGCCTCACTCATTTTCAGAAAGCTGTTGTGAGAATAAATGGAAAGGTGAAATAACAATGTGACAAGATGTCTCTCAAAGCTAAATGGCATAGTAACAGTCATACCAATCAAAGAATTTATTGATTTTAATAGGTGACCTTTCCTCTAAACCAGTGGTCCCCAACCTTTTTTGTACCAGGGACCAGTTTCAAGCACAAACACTTTTTCAAGGACCGGGGGAGAGAATCCGAGTTTGGTGGTTGATGATGTTGTTACCTAGTCGGGTAATAAAACGTCTGCCAGCAAACCACCAAGTTCAGGGAGCGCCTCGGCCCTGCCTCCCTCAGCCCCATCCCTCAGGTGTCTCCCTCCCTCCCTCAGGTGTCTGCCTCGTTCCTCTCTCAGTCGCTCTCTCGCTGCTCCACCAGCCCAGGAAGAAACTGCTTCAAAGAAGCCGGGGGCTTTTCCTGTCGCCGCAGCTCCTCCGAGCGCCGCTTTACCCCCCCGCCCGCCCGCACGTGGTTCAATCCACAGTGCTCCGTTCTGCCTGCCTTCCTGCCTGCCTTCTTCGTTCGGAGCAGCTTCGGCTGATAAAAAGAGGCAAATAGTTATTATTCTCAGCCGAAGCTGCTCCGAAACGAAGAAGGCAGGCAGAACGGGGCACTGAATTGAACCACGCGCGGGCGGGCGGGGTGGGGGTAAACGGGCGCTTCGGAGGAGCTGCGGCGACAGGAAAAGCCACCCCCCCGGCTTCTTTGAAGCAGTTTCTTCCTGGGCTGGTGGAGCAGCGAGAGAGCGACTGAGAGAGGAACGAGGCGGGAGGAAACCGAAGCTGCTGAGCCAGAGAGCAGGGCAGACTTCAGTTGCTTCCTCCCTCCCCTTCTTTCATTTGTGTCCTTGATCCCCGATCCCAGCAGCATTCACTGAAGGCAAAGAAAGCCGCCATTTTTTAAAAAAAAATTTCTTTGCGGCCTGGTACAGAGTGTTCCACGGACCGGTACCGGTCCGCGGCCCGGTGGTTGAGGACCCCTGCTCTAAACCATCAACAAAACTTGTTTGAAAGGAAAAGAGAATTACATCCCCATGAAAACCTCTCTAAATGCTCTATTACTCAGTAGTATCCATTAATACAGAGAGTTAACGTCATTGCCCAGAAGTTCATTGGTTGCCCTCTCCCCTCTTTGGAAGAGCTTTATAGCTCTCGCTGCTTAAGAAAGTTCAAAACATTCTCAAAGATCCATCTCATCCTGGGCACCCTTTTTTTAAACTATTACCATCTGGCAGACAGTACAGGATAATAAAAACAAGGACAAATAGGCTGAAAAACAGCTTCTATCCCAGGGCAGTAGCTCTATTGAATTCTACTGTATAGTGCAATATTAATGCAATATCAGGGGTTTTGAATTCAATGTATAGAATGTGAAGGATGTGTGTTTGTGTTTATTTTCATAGTCATAATGTACACTGAAGATGGTATTTAATTTCGTTATACAAGGTGCAATGACAATAAAGTAAACTACACTAAAAGTATCCATAAAATATAATAAAAGAAATACATATTGAATTTTACATGTGGTAACAGCAGCGAGAATTGTGTATGCACAAAACTGGAAAAATGAAAATATACCTATCGAGGAAAATGTAATAAAGAAAATACTAGAATGTGCTGAAATGGATAAATTAATATTGAAAATTAAGGATAAGGAGGAAACAGAATATTTTTTAACTTGGGAATTTTTCTATCAATGGTTAGAAAATAGAAGCAGAAGTTTAGAATTAAGGAGGACATGTAAATAAAAATGAAGTAAATGTGTAATTAAATAATGAATATTAAATAATGAGGATAAGTAAACATTATGATTAATAGACCTGGAGGATAAATGGTTACAAATGTGACAGTTATATGATGTTTTATAATGCTTTATTATTAACTAATTATAGACAAAACCAAACAGTGTTTAATTAAATAACGGAAAATGTTTAATAAGGTTATGGTGAATAGATTTTGATAATAATAGTTATAGTTATTGTGTGTATAAGATTTATTATCGGTATTTGCATTTAAAAGAGATTGTATCCAGTCAGTACTCTGCCTTTGTGGATATGGAAATTTTATATATAACAAAGAAAATTGCATAATAAAAAATAATTTAAAAAATTATCCATAAACACATAAACACATAAATACATAAACACATAAATACATCTACAATAGAAGTAGGAGGGCATCTGAACTTGTGACAGAAGGACAAAGTGTTTTTATATGCATTTATTATCTATACACTAATACTCTTTGTATGATATATAAACAAGTTGTCTTTGAACTCTGCCCTCAAGAAAGCAAACATAGATATAACAGCAACTTAGTAGGATGATTTCTATTCAGGGATATAACTGAAGGATATACTTTCACAAGTAGAACGAGCAATAGAAAAGGAGAATTATCATGGTATGGTTTAGCACTGTATGATTAAAATTCAAGTGAATAAACTTGATGATGCCATAGAAAATGTTTAAAATAAGGGGAAAAACTAAACCATGTTTAGGAAAGAAAAATTAAATGCACAGGTATGGAATAGGTTTTATATGGGTCATAGTAATAACTGTGAGAGGGATCTTGTGCTAGTGGATAATCATTTAAATATGAGCTAGCAGTGTGCTGCAACTGCCAAAAACAGCCAATGCAGTCCTAGGCTGCATTAACAGATTCAAGATCATGGGAAGTATTAATACCACTTTATAATGCCTTGGTAAGACCATACTTGGAATATTGCATCAAGTTCTGGTTACCATGATATAAAAGGATATTAAGACTCTAGAAAGTGCGCAGAGAAGAGCAACAAAGATGATTAGGGACTGGAGGGTAAACATACAAGAATGGTTTCAGGAATTGGGTATGTCTAGTTTAATTAAAAGAAGGACTATGGGTGACATGATAGCACTATTCCAAGGGGCTGCCACAAAAAAGAGCAGATCAACCTATTCTCCAAGGTACCTGAAGGCAGGATGAGAAGCAATCGAAGGAAAATAATTAAGGAGAGAACCATCTTAGAACTAAGAAGAAATTCCCAACAGAACAGTTAATCAGTGGAATTACTTACCTTCAGAAGTTGTGGGTGCTTCAACACTGAAGGTTTTTAAAAAGAGACTGGACAATCATTTGTCTCAAATGGTACAGGCCCAGGGTCTCCTGCTTGAGCAGGGGTTAGACTAGAAGTTCTCCAAGGTGCCTTCCAACTCTACTATTCTCTTATTCTGTAATAATGTTGTCTATACCATTGCCTCACCAAATAGATGAAACTTATGCTTCCCAAAAGAAAAGTATAGTTCTCTTAAAGATAGTAGTATTGATGAGAAACTTTAATTATCCTAACATTTGGGATAAAGATCCCAACATCTGTATGGAGATGGATTCTGTCTAGTATGGTCCTTTCAGGAAATTACTGGTTTATCCTTCAAAGAGAAGAAAACAGGAGGATGAAATTTCCTCAACTTGATACTAACTTACTAGGATTATTTCACTGAGGAAATTGAAATAGCAGGTATATTAGGAAAGTAATTATGAATGAAAAAGTAACTCAAGTTGAGAGGGAGAGCTTTAAAAAAAACGTGTGTAAGCAGTACAAAGGGACTGATTGTCATGGGAAAAAACACAGGCTGTGTAGAAGTATGGAGAAATATAAGGGGAGGTAAAGGTCAGAATGAGCCAAGATTGATAAAGAATGTTAAAACCACAAGAAGTCCTTTTTTAGGTATAGACAAAACAAAAAGAAAAGAATTATTGCAGCAACTATTAGATGAAGACTGCAAAAAGTACCCCATCCCTTAAAAAGGGAGATAACAAAATGTAAAACAAAACAAAGCAAAAAAAAACACCCAATTCCTACTTTTGGTTCAGCCTTGACCAGCAAAAGCACATTTGCTCCTTCAGGCAAATGCAAAAAGCAGGTTGAAGGCGTAGGGTTGAATATTGAGACTGATAGAAATATATTAGGGAATATCTATTTCTAATTAATTTAAATGTCAACATCCAGATTAATTTTAGAGTATTAAAGCAATTTGCTGATAGACAGAGCAAACCATTATGTATTGATATGAGAGATCCTGGAGAAATAGTGAAGTGCTAATTGACTGGGAGAGGACAAATGTTGTCCTTTATATCTCTCTATAAATTTTGGCCATTATACTGCATTTATAAATTGTTGGATGAATAGTATGGAAGGTTCCTTCTTTCTTCAAGAGTTAAGGACAAGAGAGAGATTGCGTGGTACATGTCTAATAACTCTTTCATATCATAAAGAGCAATTAAATTTGTAATGTACAAGAAAATAGGCAACAGTACTAAATATCAAACTTATTCTGGGATTTTTCTTTCTCCAAATGTGGTACAAGTTAATAACCTATGTTTTTCACAGCTTATTTTCAGCATGAATCCATTATGGAAACATGCCATTCTAACTAAACCATACTCACAGGAGATGGGCTCTTTCCCTTCACAAGGATATCTTCAAGAACCTCCCACCGTACCATTTCTTCTGGAGATGGGAATTGGTTTAACCTCCTCTCTAAATCTTTCTAGAAAAGAATCAAAACCAAATCATATGAAAATCATCCTTCTGTCCTATACATTGTCCACCATCATTCCTTCTTCGTTAGGAATTTGGAAGCCCGGGGAATTACTTTAGATAACAGCATCAAATTAAGAAGCAAATCATCCAGCAATTGGGTGCTCCAGGACTTACTGTCCTTTTCTTCTCAGTTCCTTGTTCTTTTTGTGTTAAGTCTAATTTAAGACCATCAGCAGAGATTATCATCACAGACATCCCTGAAAGCAACTATGTCATGATCATGATGTAATGACTCAAATATGCAACTTATATAATTTGTCAATTGTAATAATGAAAATGACACCAATTACAAAATCATATCATGGTACAATGACATCATAAGAGAAAACATGGAGATTATTTGAATGAATGACAGTCTTGCTTTGTTAGGACCTGCCAATGTGCTGAGACTTCGCCAGGAAAAATGACTATGTAGCAATTCAGAGAGCTGGAGATCACAAATGAGATGTGGAGTTTCTCATGCCACTAATTTGCACCAGAAGCACTGGAGGATGCTGTCAGAGTTCATCTGCATGAACTCTGGCAGCTTTCTATAAAATGAATCTAATAATGGAAGAGAATAACAATGCCAAGCTTGCACACTAAAAGAACTTCAGACCAGGATGAAAGATATAGTTAACACAGAGCAACTGGGGCAACTGGACAAACTGTTTCAGATACTTCGGATTTTGCACAACCACCAGGCACAAAAATTACTTTTCTGTAGAAGGCAAGAACATACCAAATCATGATCCAAGCTACTCTGATCACTCAGGCAAACATTTAAACGATCATCAAACCCACGAGGATCTAGCTGCAAAATGAAATAAAAGTTTAGATTACCCTTTTTATTCAAATATAAGTTGTGATTATGAATAAGCACTAAACATGTCATAAAGGTAAGTTAAATATGAGCTGGTTCGCTCACACAGGGAAAATTCAAGCAAAAAAAAAAAGAAAAAAAGAATGCCTAAGTCAAAATAAGTGTATTGCTCTGGGGGCCATTTTTTTTCTCTTATAAGTTGGGCAGGGAGGGGGGAGTAAACATCTTTAATCCCAGAGTGCAAAGAAACAAAAACAAGCACCAGGAGATAAATTGGTCTCAAGGAACAGCTCTAGAATACAGTTCATTTAATATTACTCAAAAATATAAACAACTATCAATATAAATAGTGTCTAAGAATATAAACAGTTCCAAGCCTGGTGTTCTTTTTTTGTAAAATTATAGTGTTCAGGTTTGATAAATTCAATATTGACAGATAATGAGGGAGTCTTTTAGGCATTGCTCCGATGACTCTCATCACAATTGGTATAACAATGAATTTATTTTTCCATAAGCATTCAACTTTGATCTGTCAGTCCCAGTTTTTGTAAATTTTTCCCAATTGTTTTTTCCTCAATCCTACCGGTACCATCACTGTTATAGTGACATCAATGAACCAGACTTTCTTCTTTTCAATAACCATTTTATATCAACCATGTTATGAACAAGATGCATGCCTGTTTGGATCTTAAACTCCCCAAAATTTTAACCTGATCATTTTCCAAAACCTTCTCAATATAATGATCCCAGACATTTTTACTATAACTTCTGGCAAAAGCTTCCAATAAATAATTTACAACTCTGCCTGTAGTCACTTTGTAAAATTTTGCTGCAGCCATTGATCACCAGAAAGGCAATATTTTCACCTTCATGCAATTAGCTGACAAACCTTAAGCAGCTAAAATAAAGCCTTCAGTTTCTTTTTTTTAAATGCTTAACCATGTGGGTTTTTAAAATCTGCTTTTCTTCAGTATCCTTCAAGTATTGGCTATATATTGGCTTATGCTTCCAATTAACAAATTCATTTTCATTTTTTTTAAATATTCAGCTTTCACCTTTGTTGCCTTTCAAGAGCTTTCCTTGACTGACTTCTTTTAGCAAGGGTTCTTGGCTTTTCTTACAGCCAGTGACTGCCACATGTAGTAATGATTATTATTATGGTTGGTCCTATAGTTAACCAAATGCTTAGACTGGATTTGGCATTTTTATCCACCCCTGGATTCCTTCCCAGAATCCTAGAATAGGCAAATATTCTCTGATGTTGTTAAAGGTGGTATTGCCCAAGGTGGCTATTACTATTATTATTGTTGTTTGTAGTACTATTAGTTAAAGTACTATTTATTACATTCTTTTCATAAAATAAATATTTGAAACTCAATGAACAATATGAAATTTCATGAAGAGGTTGAGGAACTGAAGAGTTTGGGGTCTCTGACCTACAGTTGTCCATCCCCCCCACCCCAATGCAGTACTAATAAAATAAGCTGTTTTCAATTTTCAGACAAGGTAGGGAAGCTCTGATTAACTCTAGTAGGTACACACCCACACAAAATAAACCGTTTAGGAACTTGATCAATTCAGGGCTGTTGTAGGATACAGTTTATATCCCACACTGCTTTTGCCAAAATGTGCATGTATACCCCACCCTAGTAATTTCTGTACAGATGGTCCTCAACTTACGATCACAATTGAGTGCAAAATTTATGTTGTTATGTAAAACATTAGTTAAAGGAATTTTGCCCCATTTACAACTTTTCTTGCCACAGTTATTAAGTGAATGACTGTAATTTTGATCACAGGGATATTGCAATGGTTGTAAGTGTGAAAAATGGTCAAAAGTCACTTTTTTAATGCTGTTGTAACTTTGAAATGAATGGTTATAAGTTAAGGATAACCTGTACTTCTTTGTATGGATTAGCCCCTGTGATTCCAGGCCCACAAAGCAAAATAAAAGCATTTGAACTATTGCTGCTACCCTGATTTGTAAACCTCTATCTTTTGTTGAAAAGTAAAAGACAATTCAATCTACCCTTGATCTCTATGTGTGCCTTCATTTGGAAGTGAGTGCAGATAGTACCTAGTCAGAAAATCTAGATCCCTGAGGTTTTAAGAAAGAACTAAACAACCAAGTCATGAACATATGCAGCCAACTCCCAAAGGCTTGCAAGGCCAACAGAGCAAAATAAAAGCTGCTTACCACAGCTAAGTGTTCCTTGATTTTTTTTACTTCATCCTCCAAGTTGCTTGTGGCTGATTTCATGTTGCTCGTCTCATCCACTAAATCTTGTAACAGGGACATAGCCTACAAAAGGAAGAAAGTGAGAAAGTGAAAGGTGAATGTATTTACTCCTTTAGACAATTGATTAAGGATGGTCTCCAGTTTAGTCCTTGTCTTCCTCATGTTTCTGAGATCTGAAACCAAACAAACATACTATGGGAAATCAATGCTTTGATCTCACAAACTAACCTTATTTTAAAGCAATTGATAGGGGACTGGATGGAAGAATGCTTTTCCTCAGAGCTAAACTGCAGCAAAAGAAGGAAAGGAAATCAGGAAAATGCAGATTTTTATTCTTAAGGAAAAATGAATGCATTCTCAGGAGGAATCTAGGTCTCTCTATTGATCATTCTTTGGAAATTAATGTGTAGTTACTGAAGGTGTCAGAAAGTATTCCACCAAATGCTAGTTTTGAAGGAGAGGCCTCAGCTTCCACTCCATAATCAAAATCATTCTTAACCAAATAAGAAGAGAGAATATTCACGGCAGCAACATATTTGAATTAAATTCCCTGAGTTCCCTCTCAGTCAAAAGGGAATAAAAACACCAATAGGTTTCTCCCTTAGGGGAGAAAAGCATGTTCCAATTGCTGGAACAGGCCTTGTGGGGAGAACAAGGAAGCCACTGGCAGTTGAGACCAACAACATTCACTGAAGATGAACACTACCATACAATGTAATCTTCAAATAGCCTCATCACACATTCTTTAAAAAAAAAAAACAATCAGGAAATCTTGAGAATATTTTTGCAAGATTTAGAAGCCCAGCTTCTCTTTTGATATACTCAGGTTTAACCATTATAAGAAACCATTCATTGGAAGAGTATTTTGCTATGCATTCTGCTATCCTATAGATGCAAAAGCTCTACTAACAAAATGTTACTTTGGAAGGAAAAGGGATTTACTTAGTTGCTATCCCTACTTCATACAGAAGTCCATTTACTTGTTTATGATGGGAGAGCCACCCAGAGAGCTAATCACAGATACAGTAAATGCTTCCTAAGAGCAATTGTAGGTACTTTATTTGAAACATGCAGCAAGAGAACAGAGAGAAATATCACCCCTTTCTCCCCCTAAATACTGTAGTGTTTCTATAACAGCAAGATGATTTGAAGGAAAGTTGTTTCAGCCAAACTATCACACAGCACAATGGTATAGAGTATGTTGAAAGGTGTCAAAATGCCTTTCTTTCGAGGATTCGATTTTCCCACTGGGAGAGCTCCGGCGCAAGGATACGGACAACTGCTTGAAAGCTGGATCTTTTTATTTTTCAGGAAGGCGGAGAACAGCGAGAAGTCTGCGTTCCTGGGCTAGCTAGCTTCCCATGGTAAGTCCCTGGTTTTCTATACCCTTTTCTCCCTTTGTAAGTTGATTTTGTGTGAGTGTTTGTATTTGTGCCTAATGTTTCAAATCCTGTTTGAGTTTGTCTTTATTTCCGCCGGAGGGCAAACTCCGTGGGGTGGCCAGATTGTATTATTGGTTTTCTGTAATCTCTTTTAGCTTTAAGATAGTTTTTCATATTTGTTCTGTGGCAATCTCCTGTCTGTCCCTTTTGTAATTTATATTTTGTGTCTTTTGTCTGTTTGTTTTGCTTATTTGGTATGTCCTGTGCTTGTAAGGGTTTTCTAAATTATCTTTTGTTTCCTTTTCCTATTTGTCTAGTTTTCTTAATTACTTAGGCTTTTGTCTATAGGGATTCTTTAATATTTTTTATTTGATTTCTTTTCCTATGTAAGTTTGTTTTCTGGCTGACCTGATGTTCCCCTTGGGCTTTTCCTGTTTTTTGTGACACTACTGCCTTTGTGAAATTCCCTTTCCACAAGTATACCAGTCAAAGCAATGGGTTTGCACAGCAGGCTACCTAGTTTTCATTAGCAACTATGTTTCTCAAATGAGCCACCAAGATATGAATTAAAGTTTTAAAAACTAATTGCTTCATCATGTAAACCAGGAAAATAGAAAATAATAAGCCAACATATCTGGAGGTCTCAAGTTAAAGAGAAGAAATTCTGCTTTAGTCTACAGTAGAGATGAGTAACCTGTAGCCTATTTAGTTACACTATAACTATGATGTCTCATACAAGCCATGTGGGCTAGATCTTAAAAGTTCTGAGGAGTTTTTTTAAACACAGATATAGCATAGTTACTGATTGCCTATGTCCTTGGCTAAAAGAAATAACTACATCTCTATCTAGATCTAAAGGGGGATTGAAAGACCATACATCTTTTGAGATTTTTTTCTCATTTCAATGCATTCGTTACCTAGGAGTCTCTTAACAATCAAAGCACCAGGCATCTTATTAAGAAATCAAGTGTAGACATGCCTTCCCAGAACTTTGCTTGGTACCACTGGACATAACATTTGCCATTAATTCAGTGTTCACACAGAGAGGTTTTGCACTATTATGACCACCCAATTTGATATAGATATATATATCTGACTTTTTCTATATCTTTCCCCACAACATAGAACTTTTCAATGTACACCCAAAAGCCTTGTAAAGTGGAAACCAAGGTTCAGCTTGCAAGACTACTCGCTTCTTTGGGAATCAATTTCACTGAATAGAATTGGGATTAAGGATAATGAGGTTACTCAAGGTGAGTCCTCTCTTAAGTGCCATGTAAAGACTTTAATTTGCCTGTGCAATTACACATCAATTTCTTCTTCTGAACTGCATTAATATTAATGTTAATAATAATTAATTACTATTATTAAAATGGTAAAACAGCAAAAATAGTAAAATTATTGTTCTGTTAATTAATATTACAGTAGGGCCTTATTATACAGAAGATTTCTAATGGGAAGAATGATTCTTATATTCTAGAATGCAGCAGGAGATATTTCTGGACATCAGAAGGTAGAATCAACTAAGAATGGTTACTAATCTGTTTCATTTCCATATTCAGGGGAACCATAGGAGGTTTGTTAAGAAAGCAGAAAACAGCTGTATCTTCAGGAGATAAAAATTAGTAAAGGTAGTTCTTGTTTAGCGACAACAATTGGACTGGATACTCAGTCATTAAGAGAAGCAGTCAATGAGTAAAATTGCAACTGTGCTTATGATCTTACTTCAGCTTTGATTTGTAGATCTACAAAGGTCGTACACTTACTTTTTTAATCACTGCTGAAAGTGAATGGTCTATAATTGAAGCAGTTACTAAATGAGAATTACTTGTAAGGCTGTTTAGGAAGACTATGGTTTCTACAAATTAAAACCACTGCCACATTCTGCCTAATTGTAGGACTAGTCCTGCAAATGTCTCCCACTACTAGTGATATAAAATTCTACGATTTCAGCACCAAAAGAAATATGGTACTTTCTAAACAGCAAGAGGAGGAGCAACTTCCCTATCCATCTCATCTGGTTCATCAGGGCATACTGGCAGAAACAAATGGAAATTTCCTACAGATGGAATGCATTGCTACAACTCTGGTAGTGACCTGTTGCATGGCTTCTCTCTGTGGGGAGCCATTCTTGGAATAACTTCAGCTTGAGGTTAAACTATTTTTGATTCAGCAGTTCTAATTAAGAAAAAAAGATGAATAGGGAGGATACGGGTGAACAGACATTACTGGCATACTCCCAGGTTTATATCTGTCAGAGTTATTCTTTAATTGTAATAGATACCTGCCTGCCTGATCTGAATCCCTTAGATTCTCAGTTCTCTGGCAGAGCAATTACATTCAGCTAGATAAGTAGTTATGCAAGAAACAACAAAGTTAAAAGTTAACACAATCTGTTTTTCAGAGATATGAATTTATTTATCATGCTTCTTCCAATATAATTCATATTTTGAGAAAATATGTTACCTTTATTTTTTTGGTACCTTCAAGCCAGTGTTGTTTCTTTCTTTTGTATACAGCCCAGAGTCACATTATCTTAAGTTGGGCAGTCACATAAATGCTTTAAATGGCACAAGGTTGACTGGCTCAAGGTTTATTCAGCCTTCCATCCTTCGGAGGGCAGCAAAATGAGTACCAGATTGTTGGTTGCAATATGCTGAATTTGTAAACTGCTTAGAGAGGGTTGTAAAGCACTATGAAGTGGTATATAAATCTAAATGCTAGTGCTATTGCTAACTGAAGGAAAGAAGGATGTTTCACATATCTAGTGAAGAGGACAAAAGTCCACATAAACTTATTCCATAATAAATTGATCAGCTTTTAAGGCACAAAAAGGTGTCAAATTAGTTTTGATTAGCATGGGGGTGGACTCCCTTCCTTACTGCTTTTTTTTTGCATGTAAACTTTTTTTTTAAAAAAAATAGGACTATTGTTGTGTTAAATGAATTTTGACTTATTTATAAGTCTGTATAACTGATATACAGTTCCAATAATTCTTATCCAGGATAACTAATGGCCATATTGAGTCTGGAAGGACAGGTATTATAATCCATCATATCTAGAGGGCACTGGACTAGCAAAGATTGGGATGATCAGATCATATGCAAAAGAAAAATGAAATAATGTTTTTTCTTATAAACCAGAAAAATCTGTATGTCAAGATCAGTGTTTTTTGCTACCTGAATGCTACCAATTATCTAATTTTAAATAACCCTGTATCTAGAGAAACTGGTAACAAAGAACCACATGTAAAATTCATTCCAAAGAATGATATAATAAAACTGGGTAAACAATCTTTTTCTTGATTAGTCAATTAAGCTATGTTATCCTTTTACTTGATTCTCAGTGGATGGTCACCATTATAGTCTTCCTCTTGGATTTCTCCAAATCAGCTCAAAACAATCATAAGCAAGCTCCATCATACAGTCTTTGAAATTTCCACTTACATGTTTTTTTCTCATTCTTGCAACTGCCACATCAAGATAGCCATTATTTTGTTTAAAAAAAATATTGAGATAATGATATACAAAAAAGAAAAATAAGTAAGAGAAACAAAAGATCAACTACTGAATATAGAGAAAAGAATTATGAAAAAACTTGCTATAAATTCTCCCACTCCATCCAATCTGTTTTTCCAAACAAGACTACACTTTGGTATCTATACTTTACACTGAATGTTGAAATTTATTGCTTGTTTCTATTTAGTAGTCTAAATTTGCCTTGTTGGGTTTTTACTGTGTATGTAAAGGAGACATTCCTGCTTGAATATTATCTAATTTTAATCTCCCAAATATTGTTGGCAAGAATACCCTTTACCAATGTTATGACAAGATATTGTGTTGTGCCATTATTGTGTCAAGTTCATTCTTGCAGATGTCTATATCTTATTAAAAACCATTACTGTTTTCATTTACAAAGAGGATGCTGGTATAAAAGCATTAGCCCAGCCAATATCTATAAACTCAACTTTTCCCAATTTCTTGCCTCATGGCTCTGGTTCTTTCCTTTTTAGTTCCAAAAGAATGTCATTCGGGGAGGTGGGGTTCTTAGTTTCATACTGTTTTTATTTTTTTCCAACAAATGGAAAACCTCAGCCTATTGCACACCAGAAAACATACACTGGCTTTACAAACTAAAGTTACTAGTATATTCTTAATTCAAAAAACAGCTACAGTGTGTATGAAGCAAACATCCAACCCAAATGGAAGTGATATTAGAAATTTGGAACCAGAGAGCATGATCTGATAGCACAACATTTTTGTTGTGGTTCATTTATCTCACAATACATGCAGATTATGTGGTTCTGGAATGTTCCAGTGGGATAATCACAATGTGCTTTGAAATACAGTAAAGTGTATTATTAAAGAAAGACATTATGCACCCTTTACAATTAAGGTCCCAATGCAAATTGTCAGCTATGATTTAAAAAATTTATATATGTATTTGTTTGGGAGTCCATATAAGGCTCCATTTTGCTAACATTTTAATTACTAGACTGAAAGTTGACCTACCTGGTTGATTCCGTTCTCACTGGCTTCAATCTTTTTCTGCATCTGCATCATTTGCCACATGTCAGATACAGCTGTGCCGGATCCACTTTGGGTCTTCTCTAGCAGTTCAATCCCCGAAGGAAGTTTCTCCAGTCCAGCAATCTGCTTTTCAACCCCTATGAGGTCTTTCCCCATTCTTTTCACTTTATCCTGCACTCCTTGAGTTTGATCTTGCACTCCTTGGACTTCATCTTGTATTCCATGAATTTGATTTTGCACCCCACTGACTTGATGTTCTACTTCTTGGACTTGACCTAATACCCCCTGGACCTGGCCTTCTATCCCTTTAATCTGACCTTTCACACCACGGAGATTGGTATCCATCAGCTTTAGTTTCTTTTCCAAGTCAGCAAACCGAGAATCCGGCTCCTCTCTCAAAGTGCCTCCCTTGTCCTCCTTCTCTTTTGGTAATGCCTCTTGGCCCAATAAATCACTAGGTTCTGTCTCAGTTGTAGCAGAAAGCAAGGCCATCTCTGGCTTGGTTGGAGGACCTCTGTCCATCTTTACATCTGCTTTGATATCTTGAATGTTGAGGTAGCTGATGACAGCATGGAGGAGAGCATGGAGGGCATTGAAATTGATAATGCCAATCTCCGGGGTCCCTATGGAGAGATCTGCCAATTCATATAATGTGACTTTGATAGACATTTTGGTAACGAATTCTAAGTGGGACAATTGCTTGAAAAATTCTTTAAAAAATAAATATATAAAATCTGTTTTCCAATGTAACTATATACATCTGTTGCTCATATACTGACTCTTAGAAAATATAACCTTCTGGTTAGGAAAGCACTTCTACCACTAATGGATCTTTCTCCTTCACAAGACTGATTCTTTTTCTGCGGCAAAACAAAAAGAGCAAATTCGCATCCTAAAAAAGCAGCCTAGGACTATTATTACTATGCTTTCTTCTCTAATATTCTTAAGACTATTCTGTTCTTTCACGAACGGGATCCGATTTACGGAACCCTTCCGTACACCCGCTAGTTAAAGCCGGGATAGAAGAGGGCGTCTCTCGCTCCTCCTAGCGACCCGAATCTTCTCCGCCTCACAATCCAGCCCTGTGTCAGTTCTCACATTCCATTGGTGGCGTAACAAAACCTTCCGGCTCGGGGATTCGCCGTCGTCCCTGCCCATGTGCTTTTGTTTACTCCATTGCCTCTGCCGATTGAATGCAGTTCGGGCGTTCGTGGTTGCTAGGCGACTCGGGACGGTTACGCGTACGTTTACGGCCGCGAGCCGCACGAAGAAGGGTCCGATGGAGAATTTGAAATGTTAATACGAAGCGTTTACTTCACGTTTAGTTTTCCCTGTCACAGCAGCCGTCGTTTCCGAGAAAAAAGATTCCTCTGAGATTAAAGGCGGACACCGTCGCTCACAGTTATACATACAAATATGAAGAATATATCTCATGTACATACAATCAAAAGACTTTATTTTCCCCGTCAGAGTGATGTTAAAATACTGTAGAAGCAGCGGGTCCCAACCTCTGAGCAGTTTTTTCAACTGGGCTGGGGAAACGGCTGTCGAGCGAAAGCGCGCATCCTCACTCGCACGAGCAGCGGGCGAGCACGCGCGCGCGTTTCACTTGCATGAGCGGCAGGCGCGCGGGCATCGCTGCTCGTGCAAATGGAGCTGTGCGCCCGCTTGCCAGCCGCTCGCGCGGAACCATCCCTTTTGCCCCTCCGCCGCCGGTCCGGAAAGCTTGGGGTGGGGTGGGGGACTCTGTTCTAGCAGACAAAAACCAAGTGGATGAAATCTGGTGAGTGATAAGTATTTTTAGTATTTTAGTATTTATTTGATTTGTCAATCGCTTACAAGAGAATAGGTATAAGTATATACATAGTTATGAATACATGAAATGGGTACATATAAGAAAAATAAAAAGAAACAATAGGACAGGGACGGTAGGCACGTTGGTGCGCTTATGCACACCCCCTACAGACCTCTTAGGAAAGGGATGAGGTAAATAGTAGACAGTCTAAGGTTAAAGTTTTTGGGGTTTGGGGACGAAACCACAGAGTCAGGTAGAGTATTCCAGACATTGACTACTCTGCTGCTGAAGTCGTATTTCCTGCAATCGAGTTTAGTGCGGTTAACCTTGAGTTTGTATCTATTGTTTGCTCTTGTGTTGTTATGGTTGAAGCTGAAGTATTCATTGACAGGTAGGAAATTGCAATGTTTGATTTTATATACCATACTTAGATCAGACCGAAGACGGCGTAATTCAAGGTTTTGTAGGTCTAGAATTTCGAGTCTGGTGGCATAAGGTATTCTGCAATGAGTAGAGGAGTGGAGAACTCTTCTTGTGAAATATTTCTGAACTTTTTCAATCAGATACATGCTATGGGTTCCAGACTGATCAGCTGTATTCAAGTATAGGTCTAGCAAATGTTTTGTATGCTCTAGTTCGTAGTATGATATTACCAGAGAAGAAGCTACGTAGGATTAGATTAACAACTCTTAATGCCTTTTTGGCTATGTAGTTACAGTGGGCTCTAGCACTTAGATCATTAGAGATGAGTACTCCAAGGTCCTTGACAAAGTTTGGATCATGAACAAGGTCTTGACTATTTAGTTTGTATTTTATTTTCTGATATTTTTTTCTGCCAATATGTAAGGCAGAGCATTTATTTGTTGAGATTTGAAGTTGCCATTTGATTGACCATTCTGATACTTTTTGGAGGGTAGTAGTATTGTCTGTGGTGTTGAATAGCTTTACATCATCAGTGAAGAGAACGCAGCTGCTCTTAATATAATCACAGAGGTTATTTATGTAGAGTGTGAAGAGAATTGGTCCTAGAACACTGCCTTGGGGGACACCACTATTGACAGGTACAGAATTTGATAGGACACTCCCAATTTTGACCATTTGTTGTCTGTTTGACAGGAATGCTTCTATCCAGTTATGTAGGTGTCCAGAGATACCATAAGATTTTAGTTTTAGTGGTAGTTTGTCATGTACCACTGAATCAAAGGCTTTACAGAAGCCTATGTAGATTGCATCTATTGCTTTGCCCTGATTGAGTTGTGTAGTCCATATATTTTTGCAGTGTAAGAGTTGCAGATTACAGGATAGTTTTTTTCTGAAATCAAATTGTTTATTAGAGAGTAGGTTGTTTGTTTCTAAGTGGAGGATGATGGATTGGTTAATAATTGATTCCATGACTTTACAGGTGACGAAGCATAAGGAGATTGGTCTGTTAATTTTTAACTAGGCTGGGGTCTCCCTTTTTGAAGATGGGGATGACCGTGGCTTGTGACCATAGTTTTGGCAAGGAGCTGGTCCTGAAAGATTTTTCAAAGATTGCTTTGACGGTGCAGTCTTTGCTAGGCTTGGCCTTCCTTCTAAATCAGGGGTTCCCAATTCCCCCACCCTGCACCGCGCAAGTGGGTGAGCGCATGCGCTCAGCTTCATTTGCGCCAGTGGCGGGCACTCATGCGTATGCATGAAGCTCCGTTTTGGGGACCGCTGCTGTGGTGGTCAGTGATGCTAAGGCTAAGTCAACCAAAGTTATTTTATAGCCTCATCCCGCCAACTGCCGAAGGAATATCCCTAGTAATGATTTGCTATGATGCTGTCTTTGTCTGATCCTCAGCCCCTAGCTGAGACAGTCTAGTTTTCTTTCACTTCTTCTCCTTCTCTCCTCTTCTCCCCGCTCCTTTTCTTCTTGAATTTTTTTTATCCTGGGCCAGACATTCCTGTTCTTCACGTTGTAAAATTACATTTTTTGACTGTGACAATATATTGAATAAAGAAGATACTTGTTATATTTTATTAAATGTAAATGGAATATATTCACCTTTAGTCCTTATTTGGGCAGATTTACTACTTGAGCAGATTTACTACATACCTCTTTAAAGTCAAGGAGTAATTGTAAAGGGTCAACTGCTGGAGGCAGGATGAAAGAATACGTATTACTGGGCTCAGAAAGTGTCCCTTCAATTTGCGGGTATGAATGCATGTCTTCACTTTGAAAATATAGATTATAACCTTATATCTAATCAACTTTGCCTAGTTATGAATATATTTTAAAATTACATGGTTCAGGTAACTGAGAGCAGCTGTAAAGCTCCGTTTCCTTACCAAATCTTCAATTATGTCCCTCATTTTACCTCACTCTCATAACATTCTAGGCATTGAGTGCTTTGGTTAAAAAGTAATATGTGGTGCTAATACAGTCATTGTATTTTGTAAACAATGGTTTATGATTTAATCTGTTGTGTGAATCTAGCTAAATGAAGCTTTGTTTTATATATGAACCATAATTCTTTTCATTCAGACATTTTGAGAGCCAAATGCAGAGGGCAAAAGGGATAGTTCTTCTGTCAGCTGTATATACAAGGAAGAATTTCAGAAACCAACATTCAGCAAACTGCAATGAGAAAAGTTGTCATATAAGGAATAAGAGTCCCATTAGCCTTTGTATCATGTCACTTACACCAGATCATTGGAGGCTGATTTGAAATTTGTGGCTATTAAAAGCTCTCGTATACTTTAAATCAAATTCAGTACAAATGCTAGAAGCTGGAATTTATTCTGAAAATAAAATTTAAAACATGGACATTAACATTTCCAATTTGCTTTTGAAAATTAATTTATAGCTGCAAAATCAAGGAGCTACTTTAAACCCTACTCCAGCTAGTCTAATAGTCAATAAGTTAAAGACATTGCCAAACTGACTGGATGTCTTTGGCTTATTTATCAGCAGGATACATTACAGCAGCAGATCTGAGATGTTTTATCTCAGGATCCCTTTACATTCTTAAAAATGATTGAGGACCCCAAAGAGCTTTGATTTGTGTGGGTTATGTCTATTTAAAATTTACTTTATTAAAAATTAAAATTTTAAAATACCGTATTTGCCGGCGTATAAGATGACTTTTTTGCCCTGAAAAAGATGCCTCCAATTGGGGGGGGTCGTCTTATATGCCGGGTCGCCTTATACGCCGGCAAATAGTAATTGGGAAGCACTGCGGCTGCCCGCGGCTGAGGCACTTTGCGCACCGTGGAAGCGAATCCCGTGAAGCCAAAGGAGCAGCCAGCCTTCTCCCAGCTCCCAAGGAAACGAGGCTCGCACCGCCCGAGCTCCGCTGAGGTATCCGGCTGGGGCTGTCAGGAGTTGTTACCGCTGGCGCGGCTCGCGCGCTCCAGTCCGCGTTGCCTCGGGAAGGGAAAGGCAAAACCAGGAGCCGCTGCTGCCATTGCAAAGTGCCGCGCGTTCTTCCTTTTGCCTTTCCCTTCCCGAGGCAACGCGGGACTGGAGCCGCGCGGAGCCGCGCCAGCGGTAACAACTCCTGACAGCCCCAGCCGGATACCTCAGCGGAGCCCGGGTGGTGCAAGCCTCGTTTCCTTGGGAGCTGGGAGAAGGCTGGCTGCTCCTTTCAGCTTCACGGGATTCGTTTCCACGGTAGACAAAAGTGCCTCAAAAAAAAAAAAAAAAGTGCAAAAGTGGAAGGCGTGCGGAAGAGGGGGCAAGTATATAACAAACTATATTTTGAGTGGAAATGTTGGGGGGTCGTCTTATACGCCGGGTCGTCTTATACGCCGGCATATACGGTATTTGACTTTGCAGATCCCCTGAAAGTCAGGGAGTCCCAGGAGTCTCCAGACACCACTTTTGAGAATTACTGCTGTAATGTATCAGTATGGACAATAAGCCAACCACATATGGTCAATCAGAGTGAAGTCTTAGCTTTTTACTCTGCTTTTTAAGAGCAGCCACCAAATTTAGCAGTAAAAATCTCTCTATCATTAATCTTTAAAGTATTATTCACCATCACTTGGAGACTCCAATAGATTCATTTTTGGATAAATATGCCTGGGCTCAAGCTTTTTTTTTTCCCCTTTGGGGGAAAAAACAGGAGAACATTGCAAGAATTAGGTGTGGTATTCACTGTACGTTGAATAATTCAACACAACACTGAATCAATTTGGAAGAACTTTATTGATCATATAACTGTTCTATAATTGTATAGAGTTTGTACCTATGTAAGGTCAGCATCTTGATGCTGGAAAAGAAACATTAGATTTTGTGAAGTTTTTCTAACCTATAATTGGATATCTTCGTAATAAGATGTGAAAGAGTAGCAACTGTCTTCTGTACTTCCCATTGAAGCCAGGCATACTCTCATACCACAGGACAGATACTTTACTACTTGGCAGACATATGCTAGTATCTACTTCTGTTTTAATAACAGTGATTATATTATTATTGTGTCACTGTTCATGCTACTATTCATTAGTTTTGGTTTTTTTCTCCTATGTTCGCTGCCTGGAGTCATGATTGCAAGATGGGTATCTATACATATTGATGTAATAAATACATAAATTCATGCTAAATATTTGTTTCTTAATGAGAAGGAAGTCCCTGCTGAATTCCGAGAGTATAATGGATGATCAAGAGGATTTCTTTGCCATATTTGCTACTCGTGTTAATCAAAACAGCACTTCTAGCCTGATTGACTGTGAGGGAGATGAAGCCATTTGCCATGTCAAACAAACAAGGTATTTAAATGGACGCTGCCCAGCCACTGTGATTGATGCTCTTGGAGCTGAGAAGCAGTAAGACCAGAATGGAACATATAGTTCTGTATATTTTCAGGAATGTAGACATCTGTAAGACATTTTTTTTCTGAAACAAGTTGAAGATCCTATGACCACCGAGGGGAGATGTGAGAGATAGTAAGTATCAAGGACCTGTTGGTTTGCACCACACTGAAGATGGCATTCATTGCATCTGGAGGGCAGCCATTTGGAAAGGAAGTCTGCTTTTCAATATCAGAGCAACAGAAAAATAAATTCTCCTTGTTTCCCTTTCATAGGTTGTTCCATTGACATATCCCCTCACCTATTTTTCTAAGTCCCACGGCAGCCAAAGGCAATTGATTTTGACCCTGTATGAATTTACTTAGAAGTCATGATAAAACTTTCACTTATGGGGGAATATGGGTAGGAAGCAGTTTGAGACATTAATTATGCTTAAAACAGCATCTGAACATTAAGATTCTCATGTGTCCTGCAGATGGCAGCACACCACATCAAATGGAGCACAGAGCCAGATTCAAGTATAGTACCAAGTATTGTGCTCTTACCTGCCAAAATAAACTCTGAATTTCCTCTTGTTCACACACTTCACCCTTGCCTTGGTAAACAGCATCAGTCAATGTAAGGGAAGAGGACACACGACCCAAAACCCAGAACTGCACTGACTTCTTAAAAGACCTGGCTACAATCTGCAAAGGATCTTAAAGTACCCCAACTGAAGGTAAAAATGAATTCTTAAATACATGAGGGATAACCAGTAACTTTGACCTTATCATTCATAGTAATCAATTAAGCCTCTTAGCCTTCCCAGCTCCAATGTTCTCTGGAGTATACAAAAGTTGTACCAAATGACATATCTGGGGTAGATTCTACAGCCCCTTCTCTAGTTGACTGGAAGTTGCAAATTACTACTGGTATTATCCATGGCAATTTAAAATTAAGCAGCTGATAGATTGCCTTTCCCATTAAAAACCTGAGGTAAGATCTGGAGGTCTTTTGGACGATAATCCCTATTGCTCACAAAATCTTGCTATCAGGCACGTGGGAAAAGATTTTCTCTTGCATCGCTCATGGAAATTGCTTTAAGTTCCATTCTACTCCGTATTTTTAGTAAATCTGTAAAAATGCATCTTTTTGCCAAGCCTTTACTGGTCCTTTTAATATTCATGTTTTAAATGTTTTTATTGTTTTTACTTTGAATTTCCGAGTCACTTTTAAACTGCCAGTTGTCCTGAGTGATCTTTTGGTAAGGTGGCAGATAAATCAATTAATCAATTTGACCATTTAAAGAGGGGATCTCATTTAATATCACGTTCAACATTATGTAACTGCAGTAGCTCAGACACTGGAAAGGGTAGAATATTTAAAACATTTGCCTAACCATTTGAATGGAGATTCTAAGGAAGACATGAAACTGTGAGTTATAAGGATTTGGCTCCTCCAAAGTCATAAAAATACTACACAGTGCTTGTATGTTCTTTCATTCCAAAACTGAAAAGATAATATGCTTCTGTATATATTTATTAGAAGATAATTAAAAGGTTTGAGGCTCCTAGAAGCAAGCATGTAAAATTGAGAACAAGCTGCAATAATCAGGCTTGATATATATTGGATTCATAAAAAATCCTATCAGATCTCTAACTGAACAAGTGGACATGGCAGTAGCTTTTTATACTACCCACTGCATCATCAATGGACTTCAACAATATGAAGTCACTTCTCACTGATTAAGCATTGCAAAATTATTCTGAATACATCATCTCCCCTTCATTTATGGAACTACTTTTAGAACTATAATGATGCACCAAAGACGACAAAGGAATATTTCTTCAAACTTCAGATTTAAATGGAGAACAAAGAACAAGTAGCACTAAAACTAGCATTACATGAAATAGGCTAGTAGGCTAGTAGTTCAATTGCATCTACTTCTATAAAGGCAGTGGGCATTGTACTAGATTGAAAATTGTTTCAGCTTTCATTTTTGTGTTTTTACATGATCTATTTTTAAATTTTGCTTTGAATTGAATATGTGCAGCCTACAAACAATGGACATTTCACATTGTGTTAGATCTAAATTGTACTTTAGCATGCACTTGTTAGCTATGAATCCCTTACATATGTATCTCCATGTTTTCCTTCAATTTAGCACTTCCCTTATTGAAGCATTGGTTTTCTGAACTCAGTATCTTACGTTTGGGGAAATGTTCAAGAGTATTACTCTTTTTGTTGTTTTGGAAAGTTACCAATTACAGTCACTTGAATGTTAATTAAAATATAATGGCCCATCTTCTCTTCAAAATGATTAATATTTAATTTTTCAGAAGCCCTGTGGTTTTGCTCCCTCTTGTTTCACATTGTGTTGTCCATAACCAATTTTCTCATGGGTCAGAATATTTCAGAAACCAAACTGACAACTTATTTCATCTTGTCTCACATCCTCAACTTAAGGGAGTTTAATTAGCTACTAATTTAATTAAGCTGCTCCCCTTCCCTTTATACCTATATGAAGTGCAGAACAAAAACAAGACAGAAGTATGAAGGAGAGGAAATATTTGTACTATTAAAGACCAAGGAGTGAATTTGAAAAAGGTATTTTAAATATCTGATTAAAAAGCCAAGGAACACTTGCCTTATAAAACTGTCATTATCAGATCACTAGCTAGATTACAACCCAAACCCTATCCCAAGCCTTGCCATTGCAGCTTTGGTATCCATTTAAAATAGGATCTTGCACACAGTTTTGAGGATAATAAAATGTTAGGAAGGTTATACCAGGAAAGATAAAATCATAATCAGAAGATTTGGTTGCTGACACTGAGATCTCCAATACTATGGGAGAATTATAAATCTAAAATCAAGCTTCTTAAAAAGCCATGAACTAACAAAAGGATTCAAAAGATAGCTTAATAAGAGGCAGAATCTTCCCATGAATTCAGGGTGGTATAACAAGAGAGGCATTCCTTTTTCATCTTTATTTAAAAATTCCACCAGTTTAAAAGCAGATAGATTTCTGTGCTTAATAAGGACATATTTATACTATCTCACAAAAGATAAATGCCATGCCTGACTTATGTTACTTTAATCCTAATCAGTCATCACTCTTGCTCTGGAATCTGTGATCTGAACTTCATGACCATGACAATTTGCTTAAAGCAGATCAAAATGCCAAATATTGTTTTAATGCTGCAGTATTTGCATAGATCTATATTTTTACTCGACTATATATGGATGCCATTGATTGTTGTAAAACAGGTAATAAACATGCAGCATAAATCTCCATTTGTTTGAGTTTAGAAATCACATTTCTGGACTTCACCTACAGTTCAGCCAATACTGTTTACCCTTAAAAAGTAGAGACTTAAAATCAGAAGTGTTTGAACTTTGAACCTAAGACCAACCTATGAAAATCATAACAATGGATTAAACATGACTTTTCTAAATCAGTCATCATTTATGATTTGTGAGACTACCTCATAATATTGCTTTTTACCTCAGAATACTCTGATTTGTTAACCAGACTGAAATAAGAACAAGATGTCCCCATGTTTAGATTTACATATCTCTGCACTCGTGAGAGATATGTAAAAAGGTAGCTGAGTTGTAAGCTGGTATAGATAAACAAAGGGATTGGTTTGCTGAACAGCCAAGACCCTTTCTGGACTTCCAGTCTTCTTTATCCTTGAATATGAATTGAAAGTTACTTAAATATGCTTCGATGGGTGAAAAAATGTAAGGGAAATTAAGAAGAGTTCCCTTTTCTCAATAGTAAACAAAGAAAGAATGTTATGTTATCTTGCCTATATTTTTTTATAAGTCATGCAGAGAAACCTTCTGAGATAACATTAGTTGTTTTTGGTTAATCTGTCTAGAAGATCATGTGAGATCTCTTCTGGCAATCACTGATGTGCATTAGAATCACCATCCCATAGTTAAGGCACTTAATTAGTTGTGCCAACATATATTGCTTGTGAATCTGGGGTAATATTTCTGTACTTTCAGCATTCAGCATATAACTGTTGACTATTGCTATGGCTGTGCTTTTGATATTATTAGTGAATTAGATGCTCTTAAGATTCATATTTACCCATGTTTTGGGACTAGGTTGGCTATAGCAAAGAATAATCTTTTTCTCTTCCTTTAAAGCAGGAATATGAGAACAATATACACTAAAGCGGTGAACAATATTTCCATGATCATGAAGACTTGGACAATAATATATAAGATGCTATAATACCATTAAGTGATTAACACTGTTAGTAAGAAAATCACAATAATGGGATAATTAATAACAATATTTATGAGTTAACAGTTGATTTATACCTTGCCTGGTATTAAATACTTTTAAAAATTTTGTGAAAAGAGAACACGACTTCAATATGGTCAATACAACTGAGAAATCTTTTATATAAGGGATGAGGTATGAAGAGCTGTTTAAACAAATAAAGCATCTGGGCTACGAGAAAAATGATGGTTGCATGTATACTTTTTAGAGGTTATATGTAATAACAGTATTAATGAGAAAAGATGTAAAAAAGCATCAATTTCTTGAAGGCAAGTCTTCCCACTATTTTAATCATTACATGCAGGATCCAGAAACCCTATTTTAGGCATTTCTTGTAATGATCAAGCTGCCAAAGAACACTAATCAAAAGGACATTTTACTAAACTGAAAAGACAGATAATAGCAAATTTAAAAAGACAAAGAACTGCAAGTTGAAGAGGCCAAAATGAATTGGAATGGCTAGAAGAGCAGCAAGATAAGGAATACAAGGAAGTGCAAAATAATGGGGCGGGAGGAAGAAGCGGGGAAACACTTCCAATACATTGTCTCCAATTTAAGTGTGAAAAGGTACAAAATATTGGAGCAGATATAGGAATCAATAAATCCCCAAAGAAGCAAAACAAACCAATCCAAAAAATTATAGGTTAAGGAAGCTGAGTAAAATTTGGTCTGATTTAGGCTTATCTGCATTGTGGGTAGCATTTTTCGCAAATCCACTTCTTGCCTTCCTATAAGTTGAAATAAAACGGCATTAAGAATGGATGGCTTCATGAACTTTTCTGAAGGAAGTTGATGCTCTTATATTTTAGAAAATTCAAGGTGTGTTCTGTGGAAAAAGGAAAACATGCTTCCCTTTTGCTATCATATATGCAATTCAAACCTAATTCAAACAACTTGCAATAGATGACATCAAGATCTAATTTTCTAGTCTGAAGCTCTGAAGATATGCAACAATTAATCAAGCAAATTCAAAGCAGAGAAGAGACCTCTGGAGTAAATTCAAGAGATGAAATTTTGGCATCCTAGGAACACATACCAGAGGAAAAAAGGAAACTGTGTGGAAGTAGATAGTTTTACTTCTAAACCAGAAGCTAAATGCCTAATAAAATGCTCAAGAATCACTGCACTGGAAAAGAGGCTCAATCATCCCAGTAAAGGCCTTAGTGTTAAAATACTGTAGCGTGTGTGTGATTACTAACTTAGTGCTCTAAAAATCAGAGATCATTTCACTAGGTTAACCATTCTATACCAGTGAATAAAGATGTGTATGGCACAAGATAGGGTTGCACCGAATTCTCTTTATCTTCTAACTAAAATTTCCATCTTGTGCCATACACAAACACAGAATACAAATCCCATTGAACTATACATTTTAGCACACACTGTAATAACCATTATATATTCTCTTTCAAGCAGCTAGTCAGGATTACAACATATTCTCTAACAAAAAAGAGGTAGCACATTCAATTTTTTACCTCAACTTTGAAACCAGATAGCATCATACCAAGTTATTGTTGATGGAAATAAATCATTGGAAACCGTTTAATTTGCTGCTACCATGATGTTAAAAATGGCTCCAAAGATGGCAAGGAAAAAATATTTTTGTGTGATTTGATGATATGCAGGTAGAGCAAATCTCAGTGCACTGTTAAAGTCATCCCCCAATTGCCTCTCATGATACACAAGATATAATAAGAGCAAACAGCCACAACTAGCATCATACAAATAGTTTTAACAATATATTCCAATGCCTACCTGCACCCTGATCCAGTCTCCATGCAGGATTTGTGAACCTCAGCTCAAAATACTCAGCCCTGTTATATTTTTTAAAATAATCAACTTTATGGCACTCTTGCTCATATACATATTGTTTTCCCTTCTCTTTGAGGAAACTGATGGTAGAATGAGAAAAAATAAATTTAATCATCCATGGTAATATTGCGGAAGAGGTAAGCCATAGACTCCCCATTGTGGATTCGGCGAATAGCTTCAGAGAGGATCAAGCTGATATCCACAGTCTTTATCTTGGGACACTGCAGTTTTTGTACTTCGTGAGGAACTGTATTGGTGACCACAACCTATCAAAGTATAGTAAAAGAAAACAGCATCAGAAAACATGATTGAAATATCTCATTTAGAATCCATCCATGAAAAATATTACCTAAGAAAAAAACCAATTCTCTTTGGAAGAACTCCAGCAGCTCTTTGGAATTATCATTGGGAAACAGATTATGTATGTAAGATTTCATCAGATAAGAAGGAATTGTAGCTAGATTTGAGATTAAAGTATTTGTGATGTCCCTTGGCATAGTTTGAAATGCAGTTAACAGAATTACTGCAAGACATATAAAATTAAAAATAAATTTGTTTTGGATATGAGAAAGCAAATCGATCAGCTGGATCACCAATGGTGTTGTCACTGGTGCAAACAGAAGTAAAGGGTAAAATACAACAGTTCACTTAGTGATCGTTCAAAGTTCAACATCACTAAAAAAAGTGAACTATGACCATTTTCACTTATGACCATTGCAGCATCCTCATGTGATTTACATTTGGATGCTTGCCAATTGACTCATATTTATGAAGGTTTATGACACTTGGGTTGTAGTACCCAAGAGTGGTAATTATAGGTCCCATTGATTTAACTGGTGGCACCTTAGTACAGCAGCATGGCACTCCTTATTTTCGCAGTTAACATTCTGTCAACTCTATAATTGACTACATCATCTGACATGTAGCTGTGTGTGTAGATAATCTTAAATTGGTAGACACAATGCACCACTATACCCTCTGTACTGCTCTGTTATATTTCCTACTTGAAGAAATGCATCTGACTGCTGCCACTGGCAATCACTTCTTCCCTCCCCTCCACCATTAATTCAGAAAAACAATTGGGAGGCACAACTTTTCTTTAGGTGAGGAAAATTATATGCAGATCAGAAAGGGCAGATTATTTGGACAGGAAGGCATCAAAACAGACCCTTTGTTTCCATAGTCTGCAAACATTCAGCACTGAATTATGGCTATATGAAGAGCAAACTGTGCTGAAAAGGAGAAAAGCAGGGACCTTAAGGCACAAAAAAACATATATTCATATATCTCTCTCCTGTCTGAACATTTTGTTTTCAGCTATTACTTTTCTGAAATGACAGACTAATGACACTTAGTTTCCAATTTCAACTTATTCTTTTAACCCAAGAAAGCCTGCTCTCTGCCACAGGTTATTTAAGGCAGAATGAGGTGAATGCAAGTAGGAAGTGCTAGAATTTCTCTTTGGGCTCTGTATACACACAGTAGCAGTGTCCTCTACACATTTATATCGGCTAATTGCTAATAACTATGGGATATTTCAAAACCAGAACTCTTTAGACAAGAGACTCAAAACAAAGCTGCAAATAACACTTTCCCTAGAGGTGCCCGCAAAGTAAAGTAGCTAAGGCATACACCTACAGGCAGAGACAACTGGGAACAGTTGAACTGACCTTGAAGTAGTTGGATGAAAAGGCTTTATTGCTTTCAAATGCTTTGCATGGATTTACTGTGTGTTATATATACATATATTCATGTATATACTAAATTAGACCCCCCCCCCCCCCAAAAAAAATGTTCTTTTGCTTTAGGGAAAGTTTTTTGGTTCTAGTTTTGTTTTTTGTTCTTTGTTTTTTTTTGGTGGGGGAGTGGGGAGACATTCAAGTTATTAATCGATTGCCTACAGAAAACTTGCCTCATCAATTGAGGACTCTTCAATTAGACGTGGAGCATCAGCAGACAAGAGACCATGAGTGGCCATGATAAAGATTTTGTAAGCGCCACGTTCTTTCAGGATTTCAGCAGCTGCTACAAAACTTTCAACATCATCAATTATGTCATCCTGAGAAGAAAAGTATATCCCAGTTAAATTCTGGAAAAAGGATAAAAGGAACTATGCTCTTGCCTCAAATGCTTTAGCACTAATGTAAATTCAAAAAGATCTGAAGAATTAAAAATATTTGCCTAATGTTCGTCCAGCCACAAACATTTTAACAAGTATTTTCTATCAGTGCAATATAGATTGCATCTTAAGATGTAATAATGTTTCACCAAAAATATCTGAAAGTCTGTTTAAAAAACAAATCATCTTCAAAAAATTAAATTTAACTTTGACTGCATTGTTAGTTATCTCTCTCTCTCAAGGTTAGATTTACAAAATAGCTGCCCTGATTTAGAAATACACCATGTTCTAGTGACCACCTGGAATCTCTAATATCTTCGAAAAAGGTCACCCTGTTTCAATTTCAACCAATTTTTAGATTCTGTTTCATGGTGCCTTTATATTTTGATAAATTTTTAGATTCTGTCAACTGACATACCTAGTATCAGGAAGCCAGATTTATCTACAATACCACTGAATTTAGTAACATAATGAAACAACATACCAAATTCATATTATAATTTAAAAAGATATAAAAAGCTATCTTGCTGAAACTTGCTACAGTAATATAGAATATAATATAACCTTAGTAAGACTTAATGTAAAACCTATCAGTCAATCCTTCAGAATAGGAAAACTATATATACTGTTAACGCTTTAGAATTGTGTTTTGTTTACATATTTATCAAAACATACAGATTTCAGAAACCAATACTATGTCCTATTACAAACAGGATAGTATGAATGATGTAGAACATGTGTTTTTAATTAAGCACAGCAAAAGTGGAAAGGGATATTGCATGACTGCTTAAAAGTGTCAGCATAATCATTATTGGCTTTGAGCCCAGAACTAAAATCCAAGCTATATTCAGATATAAATAATTAAGCAAAGTTCAAACTGAAGATGTTCACATTCACTCTCTGGCCTTTTCATTCCTTACCACAATTATGGCAATTCTACCTCCAACGTCTCCAACTACTGTTATGGGTGGTTTCTCTTTGGCCATCATAACTAAAGGAGGGAAATAAACCAGAATCATAGATATATTGTATGGTAGGTATACATGTTCTTATTTGCTTTGTAAATTAATGCATAGCATAGTGTTTTACTGTAGTATTCATTCTGCATCAGTAAAGAGATATCTTTAATTATTTCCTTATTGATTACAATTGGATTATAACCAATAAGGAAATAATTAAAGATATCTCTTTAATTGGATTGTAACCAAAACAGAACCAATTACTCTATATGTGAATTAATGTATATACATATGTAGACAATATATTACAAGCTCCCTACATGAAATAAATATCTTCCCCTTTTAAACCCCAAATACCCTAAGCATTAATGTTTGCCTATCTGACATTTTAAAAAATTACAACCAAAGACTGAAATGAAACAGTTGGAATCAACCAGACTTGGGATCTAAATGTTAAAAAAATCAGACAAAATAATACAGGCATATAGTAAAGTAGCTGATATTGTACCACTCCAAATAAGATTTCATTCAACATTATTATTACTGTAGGAGGCAGTTGTGTAGGCAGATTAATTTTGCATCAGTGGATACTTGGAAGTGAGTTCCACCATGCCCATTTGTGGCGATAACTTTCAAAAAACATTTTAATTACAAACAAACCAAATGCAAGCTAGCTTCCACAAAATTAGCATTTCTGTCTACAATAAACAGATAGCTATCTACCATTTAAAAACTATGATTTGCTAAACACAAATTTACTAATATTTTACTGGCAAATGTTGCTTCATAATCTTGCAACACTGATGCAAATAATTTGCTATTAACCTTCAGTTGATTATACTGCAATCCAAATCATAATGCTAGCAGTAGTAATTATACACATTTCTTTACCTATTGCAATATGTACTGTAAACATGGGATACTACCTAAAGGTACAAACCTACCCAATATTTAGAAATATTATGTTTTACATGCTCAGTGATTTTATAAAGGATTCCACTGTAGATATTTTGTCTAGCTAGTGCCTGGCAGCCGAAAAGGATGTTGGTAATGGGGATGAATGTGTGTGTGAAAGCAACTGCAGGTTTAATTGGTAAAGTTTTGTTGTCATAAACCAAAAAGCAGTAAATGTTATTAGGTAAAAGTTCCACTTGCACATATGTGCTAGTAGTTTCCAGCTCTAGGGGGCGGTGCTCATCTCTGCTACAAAGCCAAAGAGCCAGCGCTGTCCGAAGACATCTCCGTGACTAAACACCAAAGGCACACGGAATGCTTTTACCTTCCCACCAAAATGGTCCCTATTTTTCTACTTGCATTTTCACATGCTTTTGAACTGCTAGGTTGGCAGAAGCTGGGACAAGTAACAGGAGCTCATTCAGTTACGCGGTGCTAGAGATTCAAAGCGCCAAACTGCCGACCTTTCTGATCGACAAGTTCAGTGTCTTACCCACTAAGCCACCGCATCCCCTAAAATGTTATTAGTTATTTTCAATATGCTATTTCTATACTTAGATATGTTTAATCATATAAGCCCCCATGAAGAAATGCAGTGTAAATACAGATAAATCCTATACTTGACAACTTGACTTTTAGCCAAATATAACAGATTTCAGATTGTCCCCTGATGTATAATTCTAAAGAGAAAAATATAATTTGACAATGTGAGTGGACAAGTTTAGTTTGACAAGCTACTGTGTACAAATATAGAAAAATGTAACAACATACAGGGTAGCTCCAGGCCAGTGCACAAAGTAGTATTTTTTACTGTTGGAGGAGAGTGACGTCCATCATCCATGTCTTGTTCTGTGCACTGAGCTTCTCCATGGATAACTGCCAGGCCTAACCGCAGTCGTTCAGCATAAGACTGGGCCCTGCGTAAGTAAGAACCAAGTCTTAGTCAAGACTTTCTCTCTGAGAAGCTCTAAACATACATTAATTTACCCATTTTTCAAACAAGGTGAAGCCTCAGAAAGAAAAAATGCATTCTTTTTCATCAATTATTGATGAAACGCAAAATTATGCTTCCTTTCAGCAAAATAGTACAGATGCTTTTGGCCCTTTGATTTTTTCCCCACAATAAGCATATTTTTTCTATTAAGTATATATTAGTTGAAAAATGCTTTCTGAGCACAATGCCTTTCAAAATCACAATCACCCACCAAAGCTCTTTTAAGCATTCATGGATGTACAAAAGAGCTCTTGTATTTTCATTTGTAAAGAATGTCTTATTGGGTTTCCAGGAAAAATATTTTTAGCTATTATTTAGCATACTGACATATGCATAAAAGATAATCTAATCTTTAATTTGGTGACCTTAATTAAAAATTTCTACCCTAAAGAGATTCAGTGCATATATCCATTTAATTCCACTTATTAGAGATCCATTTTGAGGGCTATTATTTGGAGAATGATTCCCTAAAAGTTGGAAGTCACAAATAGTTATTGGCATACAAGGTCCAATTTCTATGGTTGTGCATAAACCCAGATCTAAAGAGAAAAATATAATTTGACAGTCCTACTAGGTGGAATTTTTCAGACAGGAATTTTTGTAATATAGTAGTCTTTGCTTAACAACCTGTCACTTAGCAACCATTTGAAGTTATGACAGATTCCCTACAACCAGTTCTGGATTTTCAATGGCCGCACATTCCCCTGTGGACATATGATTGTATTTGGGGTGCTTGGCAACAGAATCATTTTTATGACTGTTTGCAGGTCCTACAGTCACATGACCAAAATTTTCAGTGGTTTCTGGCACTTCTAGTTTCAGCAAAAAATGCTCATTGAATAATATGGATTCATTTATCAACCAACGCATTTGCTTAACAGGTTGTAAAACAGGTTGTAAAACTGGACATGGCTACATGGTGAGCTGCTTAATGACCACCATGACTTGCAACTATAATTCTGGACTCAATTACACTCATAAATCAAGGACTACCTGTATTCATATCAAAATAAATACCTCTTAGCAGCATCAGGACTCTTTGCTACTATAACTGCATTCCTATAATCAGGAATCTAAAAGAGAGAGAAAATATTTTGATTTTAAAGCAGTTTGTTTCTGAAAGTAATTGTTTTTATAAGTAATTATTTTTTATGTGACATGGGAAAAATCATTTAAGGACCACCATACTCAGTAACCTTTAAATAAGTGCCAAATCCACTACTATAAAATAATTACATTTCCTTTTTATTTAACTGTGTGAGGGGAGTACCCATTATAATACTAGAACATGAGGCTAAGTTATGTGAGAATGTGAGGCCAGGATGAAGATGCCATCATGTGAATATGAAGCAGGCATGTACACAAAGAAGACAGGAACAAGGAATCTTGTCAAAAAGATCTCTTCAGGAGGTAGGTTAAGTACAAACCAGATTATTAAGGATCAGAAAAGAAATGATACTGCTCAGAGTCACCTGGTTGTGAGATGGGCAGCAAATAAATTTAATTCATACATAATACATACATACATACATATATACATCTACAAACGCATACATAGAGACATAGCAGCAGACATACAAGGGAGATTGGCAATTTAACATTCAGACTCCCCCATCCCACTGAAAGTTACCATACTTGTAAATCAACAAGGCAAGAGATTTGTGGGATAAAAGGGATCCTGAAACCCGCCCACTGTTTGAATCATCTCAGACATGGCAGTTTCAGTCTATCTAGCTAGTGCCTGGCAACCGAGAAGGATGTTGGTAATGGGGATGAATGTGTGAGAGCAACTGCAGGTTTAATTGGTAGTTTTGTTGTCGTTTTGAATCATTAGGTCTCCATTTATTCCATCAGAACTTGACATGCCTCAGTGTCTGGTTAAAAGGGATTTCTGTGTGTTCCTAATTATTTCCTGGCTGTTCAATGGGGCTGCGTGTCTCACATGCTTTAGTCACAACTATCTGGAAAACCCAGGAAGAAAACCCAGGTAGTTGCAAAATCTGCATGTCTTGATAGGCTGCATGTGTGAATGACCATAAACTGAATCTGGGAGCAGGTGTAACAATACTCAGCACTCAAAAAGTTGTTTTTTAATTATTGTATTGCCTCAGTTAATATAGATATAAAAACATCATCTTCTAATAGAACAAAGGTTATGACTATCAAGAGATCAAAATTACTTTATACCTCTTCCTGAATATACTGAAGCAAGAAAGGTGATGCTCTCAAGTTATCAACAGGAAAGCTAAAAAAACCCTGTATTTCTTTTTGATGAAGATCCATAGTGATGATGTGACTTAAACCTAAAAACCAACAAATGTAAAATATTAGATATACAACTTCCAACAATTACAGATGGATATCTAATTATTTAAGCTGGAATTAATGAAGATGCTTGCTATCAGGATGGATTTAAATCACAAGGCAGAAAATCTCATTTTAATGTTTAAAATAACATTTAGTTATTGAAGAAAGACTCTATAATCATAATGTGCGTTCCTAATGTCTGTTATAACCTGAATACACATTCTTCAGTGTTTCAGGAAAGATTCGTACTCTAAGAAGCAAATAAGGGATATTTAATAAAAACTTTTTCAGATTAAAAGGAAATGGTATAATGATCTTAGCACCAAGGAAGCTGATTAACATTGGTGAAGTCATTAAGAAATGAACTACCTCCAGTCCAATTATTTGTGGTTACAGGTAGTCCTCAATTTACAATCACTATTGAGCCCAAAGTTTCTGTTGCTAAGTGAAACATTTGTTAAGTGGGTTTTGCCCTATTTTATGACTTATTTTCCAAGATATTAAGTGAATAATTGCAGTGTTAAATTAGTAACAAGGCTGTTAAATGAATCTGGATTCCCTTTTGACTTTGCTTGTCAAAAGGTTACAAAAGGTGATCCACATGACCTGGGACACTGCAACCATCATAAAAATGAGTCAGTTATCAAATGGCTAAAATCTGATCACATGACCGTGGGATGTACCATGGTTGTGTGAAAAACGGTCATAAATCACTTTTTTCAGTGCTGTTGTAACTTGGAATGGTCACTAAATGAGCTGTTGTAAGTCGAGGAGTACTTCTATTTGCAGGATATTTTTCTTATGATATACTAACAGAATGACCACTTGTAGCTTTTTGTTTTGCATTATTGATTTAAAAAAGGAGCAGCTGAACCGTTTGCATTTTGTATCCCCTCCTTTCTTACTCACAAATATAGGAAATATCACAGAAGGGCATAAACAAGGAAAAATTACAGATATTTTTAACACAAAGATTTGTCATACCCTAAGCGTGTGCACACATTAAGATTAAAGCACACAATCTTGGAATCTGTGAAACTTCTAATCCTTGTTCACTAGTGTGTAATGAACTCTCTTTCAAAAATCAATATGATTCTAAACATGTTTTCTTTTTAATAAATATTCTGATAACTTTTTGAAAGAAAGGTCTTCTTATAGTAGAAGGCAAAACTCTACAAAATCAGTTATATTTGTCGCTATCTTTGGGGACAGATCAAACATCACATAGATGAACTGTGAGAACTAAAACCAATGTTGCCTCTAATTAGCCCATTTACCTGATTTGGCCAACATGGAAGCAAGGAGTTTACAGACTATTGAGCCTCTCTTCCTCATTTTGCTTTGTTTGCTATAAGGGAAGTAGGGAATTACACCTGTGATGGTTTTGGCACAGGATGTTTTCAGTGCATAAGCCATAATCAACAGTTCCATTACTGCAGTGTTCACATCTCTGAAAAGGAAGAAAATACAAATAGGTTATCCCTGTGTCCATAATCTTACAATATTGGCTTTTGCCAATACAAAAATCAATTAGGGTTATGTTTTACACCAGTGATCCCCAACCTTTTTTATGCCGCGGCCCGGTACCGGTATCAGCTGCATATTGGCTTTTGCCAATACAAAAATCAATTGAGCGCCGCCATCTTTTGACGAAAAAGTGCTTCCGGTGACCTCACCGGAAGCACTTTTTCATCAAAAGATGGCGCGGCTTCTTGGTGAGCTTCTTCGGGTAGAAATGGCTTTCTGCCGGAAAAGCTCACCGAGCGCGCCTCACTTCTTTTGATGAAAAAGTGCTTCCGGTGACCTCACTGGAAGCACTTTTCATCAAAAGATGGCGCGCCACGCTTCGGTGAGCTTTTCGGTAGAAATGGCTTTCTACCGGAAAGCTCACCGAGGCTGCTGAGCACCATCTTTTTTGATGAAAAAGTGCTTCCGGTGAGCTTTCTACCCGAAAAGCTCACCAGAAGCACTTTTTATCAAAAAGATGGCGGCGCCCAGCAACCAGCGACCCGGTAAGACTTGTTCCGCTGCCCGGTACCAGTCCGTGGACCGGCGGTTGGGGACCCCTGTTTTACACTATATCATGGTTTGCTGAATAGTCCATGCATAAAATTAAGGCACAGATTACAAATTGTAATAGCTGGGATTACATATGATGCCAATCTGAAATAAATACCCCAGGTTATTATTCAGTGTGGTATGTGAATTCAGCTATTATCAATACAAATACAATTATTTAAAAAAATTAATGCTTTTTAATATCACAACAAACTAGTCAGCTTTTTTATCTTAACTTGATATTTTCCCAACTATGTATACAAGAAACTTGGGATTCTGTAGAAACCTAACAGAAATTCATGTATATGAAAATGAGTACAGTAGAGAAGCAGCTTAGAAAAATAGTTTGTAAATCATTAACAAACTTTTGCAATTCATGTTCTTAAGACCATGTTCTAGGACACAACATTTTGTATACAATTAATTAATCTAAATATTTAACTTGTACATAGTGCATTTGAACTAAGGAATCCCAGAACAGAGGTAGACCATTTAGTACTAATAGGCACCAATGAGCTCTATGTTCCCTCAGCCAACTGGTTTTAATTTCTTTTAAAATTACTTGTGGTTTTTAAAAGTGATATCAACATTTCTCTAGGCCAGACTAAGCTGTCTTAGCTCACAATGAAGAAAAATTTAACTAGCACAATTATTAACATTGCAATTATCATTGTCAGCAAGGGGTTAGTGGTGAGGTTGGGAGAAGTGTATTTGCATTTGTTGATTTGTTAGAAGAAATTTCATACAGGACCAGTAAGCTCAACAGGACAGTTCCTTTATCCAAGAAAATGCATTTTAATCTTCACAGTTCAAGGATAATGTACAAAACTCTCACCTGGGAATTGTCTGAATAATGAATACATCTTGTCCTCGGACTGACTCTTTTATTTCAACTCTTGTTTCTGTAGACAACACAGATAATTAAACAAACTTTGTAAGACTGTCTAACGGTATCCTTAAACTTATAGCAGCAATGAAATACATGGGTTGGATGGGGTTAAAAATAATCCATTAGAAACCTATTCTAGTCTAATGAAAACATATCCTACAGAAATGAATGACATTTGAATCTTAAAAGAAATATGTTATTATATATTAAATTTAAGGACAAAGGTTTTTACACCACAAATATTTTCTGATGTGAATACATTCTGTTCACTTTGCCAAGCCATCCCTGTCTGTCTATCCTTAGCTCTAGCTACTCTCCACCTCTTTCTAGCTGTTTTGAAAGTTGAACTAGGGAAAGCCAGATTCAAGTCTGCTCTTAGCAATGGAGGAGTCTCTGTCTATCTCAAATGGCTGTTGCAGAGACAAGGAATTGAGGGATAGAATGCTGAGTATACCATTTTGAGCTCCTAGAGGTTCTAATGCACGAGTTAAATAATCGTAATAAATAAATCCTCATTTTATATAAAATGCCTTTTGAACAGAAGATTTATTACATTCATAATTCTTCCGACAAGATTTCCCATTATGGCAGGGAGGGAAATATATAATTTATCAAACAGCTTCTCAAAGCAAACCTGCACACATTAGTTAAGAATACATATACGTCATTGCCTCCAGGTGCTGTGATGAAAGTTTTCATTATTTTTTAATTCCTATATAGATCTTTCAATTTATCAACTTTTATAAGCAATAGTATCATCATCAGATAGTTGTCATGCTTCTGTTGCTGGGCAGAAGACCAAGAAAACATGCAGCTGTAAAGCTGGGTGAACATTCCAAATCACATTTCAGCTCTGCACAGCCCCAATGTCAAGACACCCTCCATTCAAAAATTCTGATGCAGCTAGCTCAAATCTGAAATATTGATAGTAGATACAGGAAGATCTTGCTTAATGATTGCTCTGTTCAGCAATTGTTGAAAGTGATGTCTTTGCTGTAAAAAAACATGACTGGTTCTCGCATTTATGACATTTACAGTGTCCCTGAAGTCATATGATCACCATTTGCATGCTACACAGCTAACTTCCAATATGCAGAAGTTGGCAATAAAATTGCAAGTCACAATCACTTGATGTCTTGTTTGATGACTGTGGGTTATTGGCTGAACAACCGTGGTAAAAGCGAGAATGTAAGTTCATTATCATCAAATGATGTTTCATTTAACAATCATGTTATTCAATGATAGAGTTGCCAGTCCTAATTGTGGTTAAGTAAGGGCTACCTGTATAGCAACTCAGATGTAGGAAAAATCATGTTCCAGTCCATGACTTTAGAAACAGATTCCTATCTGCACTCAGTTATGAAAATCTCAGGTCTGTTTATCTCACAAGATTGTTGCATGGCTAAAACTTTGAATCCTTGAAAAAACAGGGGATAAACACATGGTAAATTTTGTTTAGAAATACACTGTAAAGCCCATTATGGTAATTTTATAAGAATAAACAACGTCTAAGTAGTTCCACCACACAGAAATGAATCTAGTTCAATAGTTACCCACTCATGGACAGAAATATAGAAATGTTTCAAAATGTTGTGGAAGCAACAAGGTAATCAAAAATGGATTACAGGTAGTCCTTGACTTACAACAGTTCATTTAGTGACCGTTCAAAATTACAGTGGCATTGAAAAAAGTGATATGACCATTTTTCACACTTAAGACTATTGCAGCTCCCCCATGGTCAAGGGATCAAAATTCAGCAATTAGTTATTGGCAACTAGTTCGTATTTATGACGGTTGATGATCACCTTTTGCAACTTTCTCACAAGTAAAGTCAATAGGAAAGCCAGATTCACTTAACAACCATGTTACTAACCTAACTGCAACGATACACTTAACAACTGTGGAAAGAAGAGTCATAAAATGGGGCAAAACTCACTTAACAAATGTCTCCCTTAGCAACATAAATTTTGGGCCCAATTGTGGTCGTAAGTCCAGGACTACCTGAATCTCATTGGCCATCTTAAAATCAGAAAAGAATAAATAGGATCATGAACAGAAACTATCTTTGGGTTTCAAACTTGTTTATTGTTTTTTGTATGTTTTGCTTATACCTACTGTATCTATGGGTCTTTGGACCCCTCAGATCTTGGGATATTCCATCTCTGATCTTGGATGGAATAGCACTTCCCCCTTTAAGGATGGCCTGCAGTCTGGGAGACTTCTTGCTTGAGAAACAGATGCCAGCTGCGGCCAGGAATGAATGTCAATTCTATCTAGTATACGTGTTGTGCCATTTTCCTAGATTGGAGCTCCTGTCACTCATGACCTACCGGTAGTCACCTTGTGGCTTGAGTTGTTCATTGTGCTGAACATGGGGCTGGCCTTGAATTGCACCTGGAAAGTTCAACTGGTCCAGAATGTGGCAGTGTGAACAGTGATGGCCATGCCTTTGTACACCCACGTAACACTTCTGCTTTGTGGGCTGCATTTATTTCTGGTATGCTTCCAAGCATGATTCAAGGCGCCGGTTGTTACCTATAAAGCCCTACATGGCACAAGACATGATTACTTGAGCGACTGCCTGCTTCTGACATCTGCCATTCGATTCAATCCTACAGGATAAGCATATTCCAAGTTTGTCTGATTCAACAATGTCATCTGTTGGGACCCTAAAAGCATGCCTTTTCTATAGCAGTGCCTGTCCTCAGGAACTAGATTTCCTGTGAGATTTGGATAGCGTCCACTCTGCCGTTATTCAGAAGAGCCATGAAGACCTTTTTACCCAGGCCTCTGGCAAGGGAGTGTGAACTTCATCATGCTTGCCACCTTTAACTTTTAACCTTTATTGTTTTTATTGTATTATTGTTACTCATGTAGACTAGATTGGTCTGGTCGAGTAGTTTTTCTTTTTTGCGAGTTTCTAAATGTAACAAAGAATGATCAGCTTGCGTACGCTGTGGCGTTTTAAATTGTTTATCTGATTGTATCTAGGCTTGTATCTCACATATTTTTATCATGCTGACATACCTCCATTAGTTTCTTGGTACACCACGGATTTTCCAAGTTCAGCACCAAGACGCCTAAAAGAGAAGCATTTTCAAGATTTAGATTCTGCACAATAGCTTTAATATGAAACTGTTTATTGTGCAATTATTAGAACAGTGAAGTTCACCTGTCTACAAAAATTAAACTTTATTACTCTATAAACATTAGATGTGCAAAGCTGAATCAAATCAAGGCATCTCTTTTCCAGCATACTATTCCAACAATGGCAACCAGATTTTTACGGGAGTCCATAAACACAACCTTGCCACACAGAACTTGTGTTTCTAGACAACTGGTATTTGGGGCTAGTATTATCTCTGTTCCTTGAGATAACATAAAACCATTATTATTCCCAGCCACTGATCTGATTTGCTACTGTATAAAGCAATTATACAGCAATTATTTTGCCACCTAGCCCAATATTAACTTTATATTTACATCAAGTTAAATTTAGTTATTTAAAATATTTAAAAATATTTAAATCACAAATCATAATAAAATGTGAATATCATTTTCAATGATCATCTTGCAATCTTCCTTAATGGGTTTTAAAATGTGGATTTGGGACGTTGTTTGAACCTTGTATTGATTAAACAATCTACAGCTTTCTAAGAATAAAAAACAAATAACTATGTAATTATGGGCTACCTAAAGAAACTGATTTTGTACCAGTCCTATTTTAACACTATATTCATTTCTAATTATATTATATCTGCAAGTTAAACCTCTAAAGTCTTCCAATTACTTTGGGAGGAGTTAACAAAATGTGATTTATTTATTTACAATGCTCTGCACTAACAAATATGATGTTCTTAAAAGAAATTCTGAGCAAGTCTTCTAATAATTTTCAGTGCCTTGTTCATGCAAAATTTCAAAAGAGAATTCAGTCAGTAAAATAAATGTAAATCTAATAAATGTTATATCTAAAATAAAATCTAAAAATGCCTACATATTATTTTTTTGATAAGCATTCACTGTTCTTTGCGTTAAAAAACAATTCTCTCTAATAGCAACTTTGCATTAAAAATACATATGGTACTTCTGAATATAGTTCATCAAGCCATATCTCTACAGATATTCATCGACTTACAACTGTTATGTGATGCTTTGAGTTATAACCGCAACAACCAACCATAAAATTCTGGGGTCAATTACTACTGTAAGTCAAGGACCATCTGTATTGCTTTAGTCTTTCAGTGACAATCACCTAATCATGTAAAGTTTTGATTAATGGTGAAGGCTGTGTAAAGATTGACTCTCAATAGAACAGAGCAAGAGAGCTATTCTGTTATGCATAACACCCAAACCTAGAATCAGGTTGTCTCTGAATAGTTCAGCACTGGGTTATTGTTATTGTTGTTGTTGTTGTTGTTCTTGTTCTTGTTGTTATCTCTTTCCTTACTTTTTGGTCCTATCACTTTATTGATTTATAGGCTGGAACCAAAATGTAAGGAAAGAGACTAAGATCTGTGGTTACCAAAAGCTGATCCTGAGATACAGGAACCTTATTATTCCCTATTTATCTTGGGTTCTTTAAGAAACTCATGTGGCTGTTTGTGCACCAAAAACTTATATAGGTATACAAAACATTAGACAAAACATAAGACAAAATGTACAAATTATTATCTCTCCAATGATTTTTTTTATTTCCTCTTCATCAAAATAAACATTTAATAGCAGAGTAAGAGGAAATAAATCTGGGATCTTTCTGAAAATATTAGCATAAGATGTTCTTAACAGAGGGAAATATTACTCAGGTTGAAGAACAGAACGTCATATTTATAGAGAAAAAAATGGTATATGGTAGTTCTGTTCTGCTTTTTAATTGCAACATTATGTACATTTTAAGTCTGTTTTCATTTTACTTGAAAAGCTTCATACAATTAAGAAATTAGAAGCTAGCAATCTACTCTAACATCATTCAGAACAGAGAACCAGCTTGCACTACAAGTCCAATATACAGTAAATTCTATTGGATATAATTTAGGTCTACCTATTCTTTTTATTGGATGGGGCTTTTCTTCTTATGATCAGTAATATTTTGAAATGATTAAACACAAGTTAAACTTATAGCATTTGAGGCTAGAGTACTTGAATATGGAGAAGCCATGTTTAATAAAAGGCAAAATGTAGAACTAGCAGTAAAGAGATGGTTTATAAATTATACAAACACTTTTTACTATTATTAATATTGAAATATTAATTTTGTTCTTATGTTATATATATTGAGAATATTTCAAGGGTTAACATTATTAGTTCATAATGAACATATTTTCAGTTTTAGTTATACAGAGATTTTTGGAAGAGGTAGGTCTGATATTTTTCATGGAAAGTAATACTCCTTCAAGGGCATGCTAATACAGCTTTTGGGGAAGTTGCCTATTTAGCTGTTCAGGAAACTGACTGAAAATCAGCTAATGCTAGCAAGTTTCCAAAATCTTACTAGTCAAAATTAGGCGCTCTAATCAATGCAAACCCACTCAATATGGTAAGACTTTGTATAAATAATATAGGACAGCATTGATTCTTAAAACAGTGATCCCAACCTTTATGCTGCTCGACCTCACGGAAGCACTTTAGCAGGTTTCCATACTAGTTGATGGCAGCAACATTGCTTCCTCTGTCAATCTTACTAGTCAAAATTAGGCTGCTAATTTATGAAGCTAATCAATGCAAACCCACTCAATATGGTAAGACTTTGTATAAATATATATAGGACAGCATTGAGTTCTTTAAAATATTAAAATGGTTACTACCTTTATAGAGTTTACATCATCTCAAATGAGATTTATCAGAACAAATGAGGTGATATAACAAGAACTGACATATCCTTCTCTACAAGGAAAAAATTAAAGAAGCCCCACTGAATGAAACTGACACCCAAGTCATAAAAGACAGCTGTAGGAGACAGTCCAGAACTGTAGATATATATAAAAAAACTGAACAGAAGAATGAGTAAAAGCTAGTAAGGCATTAGATATGAAGAAAAGGTTTTCCAGCATTACCTATTAGGTATCTACTCAATGCTGTTTTAACAAATTTTGATAGACAACGTATGTATGAGAGAAAAAACTGATACAATATATGAAATCCCTGTATCTACTTATTTCCAATCTCAAAAAAAATAATGCACATGCAATGTTTTAAACTTGCATATAAGAAAATAAGGCTCCAAAATAACAAAAGCATTCTCTCAACAGAAGGCAGCTCAAGTAAGCTGAAACTAACAATATCAACACCCCAGCTTCTCATCTGTGTGATTAATGGAAAGTCAATGAGATTATTCTGTTAATAGCTTTCAAATTAGCCATCATGTTGTCGACTAATGGTTTAATCAGTAAAAATTGGGGCCTATAGAATCTTAACACTAAGTCCCTAGTGGCAGAACATAGGCACTCAGCTTTGACTCTAAAAAGTTTCTTGAGAGCAGAGAATTTTTTTTACCTCTAATCTTGTAAAACCTCAGAGATACACTAAAAAGAAATGTGATCTCTTCTAGCTCCATAACACCTTAAAATTAATATCATTATTACCCAATACAAATTTTGGTTGGCTGTCAAAATCAGCCACTGAACTATTAGGTGGGCTGTGCAGGAGCTCAACAGTACAACCTAAATGTAGTAAATTATACAAAGGAAAAAAGCAGTTAAACAATATATTTAAATTGCCCAGCAACAATATAAAGTACTATATTGATTAACATATAGATGTAATAGGTTTTATTTCTCAGCTGTACGCATGGAACTAAAACATGCACATAAATATATGAATGCTTGCTGCCAAGTCCAATCTAAAATATTTAAAATACCAGCTGTAATTTAATAATTGTTACAAGACTTTGCTTCTTTAAATGAAAATCAGTAAGAGCCTTCAGTTTTGAGTAATACACGTTCTTGAATTATACTGAAAAAACTGTGGTAAACCTGCTTCTCCTTGGCAATTACTACAAGAGAATTTGCATTGTCTTATAGTAATTGCCAAGGACTAAAAGTCATTAAGAAAAAAGAATGAGAGAACACAATGCTAAAAATTGTAATAACACTCACTCAGTGATCCTCTTGGCTAGTTCTGTGCAGGCTGCTGAGGAATTTGCTGAGAAGACCCGGTAGCCACTTCTGGCTGCATTCATTGCCAAAGAATCATGCAACCCCCTTCGAACTCGAGAGTGAGAAAACACAGATTTATAAGGTAACAGCAGTTTCCTTGGCATCCTCCTTAGTTCTCCAAATACTAATATCACCCACACCGCACTGAGATAATGATAGCGATAAAAAGAATTCTGATTAGGAAAGACTTGCCGTTTTCCAATTATTAGGGTAATCAGGAAAAAAAAAGTTACATTCAAAGCAGCAGCAGAACTTAAAACATTAGGTGAGAGGAAAAGCCCTTCAGTAAGACATACAACAATGGAGGCAAGGCTGGGCGTTTGCCTCCAGGTAGTCAGAAAGTCTTAACAAACCGTCACACTGATTATCAACAAAGTGGAAATATCACAGGCCAGAGAAGTTGATCAGAGAGAAAAGAAGATTTTTTTTTACGTGTGTTGCCAAAAAAAAAAAAAAAAAGGTGAGAGGACTGTCCTCAGTGCGATTAGGCAGCGAAGGCAACAAGCAATGAAGCAATGCAATTTGGTTACATACCAAACAGGGAAGACACACAGGAGGAGAGCCAATTTCTCTAGACAAAAGGGATAATGGGGGGGGGGTGTTGTCCCCTCTGGCAGCCCCGAATAAAGTTAGTTACAGGTAAGCAGGCAGGGCAGGATAGGGTCTTCCTGGTAGCGACTCTGTGGGGCAAAGAGGGAAGGCAGGAATGCCCCAATCCAGAAGAGATGGAGAAATGAAAAACGGGTTGGAGAAATAAGGAAGGAAGCCACCTTCCTGGGACTTTGGGGGAGGAGGGGGGCTGAGGAGTGAACCTATGTAGCTGATCCAGAGGTCCCAGAGACACGGTTCGGACTGAGGCGAAATGAAAGGAGAACTTTTCCCCACTAGAAAAATAGAGGGAGCCAGACGGGTAGCGGAGAGCGGGATGAAAAGGCGGACCGAAGCCGAGGCAGGTTTCGGAGTGAAGTCGTGGGGAGAAGGCGCGGAGACACAAACACACACACACGGGCGCGCGCAGAAAGAGCGAGGACAGAGAAATCGGATGAGACAGGTCGGAGGATTCGAGCAGAAGCTTCCAGAGAAGCAGAGGCAGCTCCCGTCACTGAGGCGGCAGTGTGAACTTCGAGCTCGGTCCCAGCCTCAAACTCGGCGAGGCTCAAATCCGCCAGCACGCTCCGAAGAACACAGAGACGCCGCGCTAGAGCGCCCCCTCCCGCTCCCAGCGGCCATTTTGTCTTAGCGCTTCGCTGCTCTCGGCTGTAAAACGCAGACATATTGAGTGAGGGCAGAGGAGAAACGGTCCGTCGCTAACCTACCTACCTACCGCTTTTCCCCTTTAGCGCACGGGCAAGCTTCGGTCGACTCACCTCTTAAAAATTAAAACGCCGGCCACTCAGCCTACGGTTTCATGCACCTTTTTTTAAACCGTGGAGGATTCTTTTCCATCAATAAAGAAGGTTAGCTGTGTTGGCGGGCCAAGTAACCGTTAACAGGGGAAATCTCCTTTGAGAGGAACTTAATAGTCGTTGCAACGGAAGTGGGCGGAGTTAGAATTTCGTGCTTGAGGTGCGTAGAGAAAAGTGCTTAATTACTGCAACTTGAACCTAGAGGAGAAGAGCGTCAGACAGAGGTGTCTGGAAGGCGGTTTGTTACAAACCTGAGCCGCGCCTGAATGTATGTATGCTAGACGTGTGTATGATAGATAGGTATAGATATGTATGGTAGATTTGTATATAATAGATATGTATGATATATATGTATGATAGGTATTATACACTGCTCAAAAAAATAAAGGGAACACTTAAACAACACAATATAACTCCAAATCAATCACACTTCTGTGAAATCAAACTGTCCACTTAGGTAGCAACACTGACTGACAATCAATTTCACATGCTGTTGTGCAAATGGAATAGACAAGAGGTTTTAGAAAGCATAGGCAGTTAGCAAGACATCCCCAATAAAGGAGTGGTTTTGCAGGTGGTGACCACAGACCACTTCTCAGTTCCTATGCTTTCTGGCTGATGGTTTTGGTCACGTTTGAATGTTGGCGGTGCTTTCACTCTAGTGCAGGGTTGGGCAAACTACGACCCGCGGGGCACATCTGGCCCGTTGGTCTTTTTAATCCGGCCCACCTCTGAAAAAAAAATCGGGGCCGGCCAAAAGAGACCCTGCGCCGCGCGCCAAAAAAATCGCACACACAACATCAACGCTACACACCCTTTCCAGCCGGTCAGGTGTGGATAAGCTCCGGAGCTGGGCAGCCGCTTCCCTGGTGGCGGGGCCGAGGCCGCCGCCCGGGGAACGCCCACTGCTTTCCCTTGCCAGGGCTGTGCGTGGCGTGTTGCCCTGCGCCACGTGGCCCCCGCCTGGCAGCGCGCTTCTCGGCTTGTCTCCTCCCCGCCATACAGAACAAACCGCCAGAGAAGGAGACGACCCCCCGGCTGGTTGGGGGAAGCTTTCTTCGCCGAAAGAGGCAGCTACTAATCTCCGGCTTTGCTCCGCTTCTCCAATGGTCCGGCACCACCCTGTTCTTGTGCTGCGAAAGAGGCGGCTAATGATCTCCGGCTCTGCTCTGCTTCTCCAACATCCGGCGCTGCCATGTTTGGTGTCAGGCCCAGCAAGTCTGAGCAGCCGGCGCACAGAACAGGGCGGCGCCGGATGTTGGAGAAGCAGAGCGGAGCCGGAGATCATTATCCGTCTCTTTCGCAGCACAAGAAGCCTCCCCCAACTGGCCAGCTGCTCTCCTCCTTCTCTGCCTGTTTGTTCTGTATGGCCAAGGAGGAGGAGACCAGCCGGCTGGTTGGGGGAAGCTTTCTGCCCCGAAAGAGGCAGCTACTAATCTCCGGCTTTGCTCCGCTTCTCCAATGGTCCGGCACCACCCTGTTCTATGCGCCGGCTGCTCGGACTTGCTGGGCCTGACACATAGAACAGAGCATGCTGCAGGCATCTCGCGACAAGCCCCAGGACATGTGGTCACCTGCTGGCTAGCCGGGCTGGAAGAGGCACGTTCTCCAGGAGAAGGAAGAAAGCGTGCTCCGGGAGGGCGGGTGCCGGGCAGGTGGGCGGATGTTCCGGGACCACTTATTGGTCGACTTTAAGAGTGCCCCCATGGAAGAAGCCGAGCAAACGTAGTGGCGGCAGGGGTGACGGGGCATGTGTGTCCCTCCACAAGGAGTATGAAGGGAGGCAGACACCACACCTCTCAGGAAAAAAATAGGTGCCAAAGCCCTGGCTGTCACCTGGGAGGGGACCGTGGAGGGACCCATCACATGCCCTTGTTGCCTCCCTTCATGCTCCTTGTGCATTCTGGGAACACCTAACTGGAACAAAAGAGAGCGAAGTTGACTGCTATGAAATGAGCACCTTGGCTTCCCCTCTTGCTCCTCACAGTTGCCCTGAGCTGGTGCGGTTCTTTACTTGGGCAGCCAGACGCCCGCAGCAGCAACAGGCAGTTCCGCCCGGGCTCCGCTCAGGTGTCCGGCTGGGCTGTCAGGAGTTTTACGCCGGCGCGCAGCTCCTGCGCCAGTCCCGCATTGCCTTGGGAAGGAAAGGCAAAACCAGGAGCTGCTGAGCCTGATCCTCCGGTGCCGCTGCTGCCGTTGCAAGCGCCGCGCGGCTCTTCCTTTTTGCCTTTCCCTTCCCGAGGCAACGCGGACTGGAGCCGCGCCGAGCCGTACCGGCGGTAGCAACTCCTGACTCAGGGGGCTTCTGAGGGGAGGGGAAGGAGGAGAAGAAGGGGGGAAGGGGGTGGGCGATTCCCAAAAAAGGAATTCGATTTTAATCGGAAGAATATCATGTCTGCGCATTAGGCACAGTGACTTGATTTTGCAGAGCCCGAGCCATTTCCAATTATCGCTCTTCTTCTACTGGTCAGATCAGAACCCATCCGCAGCAATGTCAAAGAAAAGAAAAGTCGACAGTGAGTGCTGGGTGTTTAATAAAGAATGGACACCTAAATACTTTTTACTGAAGTCCGGTCAAAGGCTGTATGTCTTATTTGCCAAGAAACCATTGCAGTTTTCAAAGAATACAACATCAGCCGTCACTTCTCCACCAAGCATGCTAATTACGCCAGCAACCTTTCAACGCAAGAACGTACGGCTACCGCTCATAGGTTGGTAGCTAGCTTGCAGACTCAGCAAAACCTGAGCAACTTCCTTTAACCGAGCAACTTCCATCCAAGAAGCAAGCACGAAGACAAGTTATTTACTGGCATTCAAACTAGCAAAAGCCAGCAAGCCTTTCTCCAAGGGGAATTTCTTAAAGAGTGCATGGTAGAGACAGCAAGTATTTTATGTCCCGAGAGCAAGAACAAATTTGAAAAAATTAGCTTATCACGCAGGTCAGTGACTCGCCGTGTTGAAGTAATTGACGAACACTTAACTAGCAAGCTAAACAAAAAGCGGAGTCATTTACATTATATTCTTTGGCACTGGACGAAAGCAATGACATAAAGGACACCGCTCAGCTTTTAATTTTTATCAGAGGGATTAATGAAAATTTCGAGATAACAGAGGAGTTTTTGGCTATGGAATCCCTGGAAGGAAAAACACGGGAGTCGATTTATTTAACAGCGTGTCAGCGGTCATACAGAGGCACAAGTTACCTTGGAGTACGCCGCCAATGTTACCACAGATGGATCACCAAATCTGACAGGAAAAAACGTCGGGATGCTCAAAAGAATCCAGGACAGGGTGAAAGAGGACAACCCTGAGCAGGAGGTAATTTTCCTACACTGCATAATTCACCAGGAAGCACTGTGTAAATCCGTGTTGCAGCTTGACCACGTAGTGAAGCCAGTTGTGAAACTCGTTAACTTTATTCGAGCGAGGGGACTTCATCATCGTCCAGTTTATTCATTTTCTTGAAGAAACTGACGCTGATCACAGGGACTTGCTTTACCATTCTAATGTCCGCTGGTTAAGTTTGGGAAAAGTATGTCAACGTGTGTGGGAGTTCAAACAGGAGATTATTTCATTTTTGGAGCTACTTGAGAACACTGACAATTTTCCTGAGCTGAATGACACAGATTGGCTTTGTGATTTAGCTTTTACTGTGGACATACTGACACACATGAACGAGCTGAATGTGAAGCTAAAGGGAAAAACCAGTTTGTGCATGAAATGCAAGAAACATCAGAGCCTTCAAAACCAGGCTAGTTTTATTTTCAAGCAAATGTCAGACAAGTCATTTGCTCATTTCCCCACACTGGCTACGTTAAAAGAGGCCCCGCAACATGTGAAAAAATATAGGAAATCACTGGATGACCTGCATGAAGAATTCTGCCGTCGGTTTTGTGATTTTGGAAAAATTGACTGGGCACTTCAGCTGGTGTCATGTCCCTTCTCACAAGACCCAGAAACGGTGCCACAGGAATTGCAGTTGGAACTGATTGATCTCCAATGTGATATGGTGTTAAAGGAGAAGTTCAACTCCCTGAAACTGGATGAGTTTTATGCTTCATTAAGTGCAGCCAAATTTACAAACATCCAGAAGATAGCACAGAGGATGCTGGTGTTGTTTGGCTCTACATATGTGTGTGAACAGACTTTTAGTGTGATGAACACCAACAAAGCACCCCACAGATCCCAGATGAGTGATGAACACCTCAGATCTGTTCTGAGAATTGCCACAACAGAATTACCACCAGACTTCGATGCACTGGCAAAAATGACTGATCAACAACACTGTGCTCATTAAAATATGTTAATACTTTAATGCTTTTTTCTGTTTATGTTTGATATGTACTGTTAACAAATGCAGTTTTTTATATGTATTGTATCTTGTGCTGACCCGGCCCGTCTGTCAAATTTTAAAAGTCAATGCGGCCCCCAAGCCAAAAAGTTTGCCCACCCCTGCTCTAGTGGTAGCATGAGACGGAGTCTACAACCCACACAAGTGGCTCAGGTAGTGCAGCTCATCCAGGATGGCACATCAATGTGAGCTGTGGCAAGAAGGTTTGCTGTGTCTGTCAGCATAGTGTCCAGAACATGGAGGCGCTACCAGGAGACAAGCCAGCACATCAGGAGACGTGGAGGAAGCTGTAGGAGGGCAACAACCCAGCATCAGGACCACTACCTCCGCCTTTGTGCAAGGAAGGACAGGAGGAGCACTGCCAGAGCCCTGCAAAATGACCTCCAGCGGGCCACAAATGTGCATGTGGCTGCTCAAACGGTCAGAAACAGACTCCATGAGGGTGGTATGAGGGCCCGACGTCCACAGGTGGGGGTTGTGCTTACAGCCCAACACCGTGCAGGACGTTTGGCATTTGCCAGAGAACACCAAGATTGGCAAATTTGCCACAGGCGCCCTGTGCTCTTCACAGATGAAAGCAGGTTCACACTGAGCACATGTGACGGACGCGACAGGGTTTGGAGACGCCGTGGAGAATGTTCTGCTGCCTGCAACATCCTCCAGCATGACCAGTTTGGCAGTGGGTCAGTAATGGTGTGGGGTGGCATTTCTTTAATAAAAGTTTTGTTTTAAGTTTTCACAAAACATACAAATACAAATAAAATATCTTTTTTTTGAGAACAGTGTGACCCCGGGTTATCACTTCTCCATACAGACATAAACTCAATACACATATTTATCTTATACATTCTAATCCATATCTTATAACTATTTTCACAATTTTTTCAATAGCTTTTCCCTTTACTTCCTATAGCCTTATTTTAAATTATCTCGTTCCTTTCTTAATTCAATTACATATCTTTTTCTAATTTTTAAAATCTTTCATTTGATTAAATCAATGTTTTTATACTTTCGTCTGTCCTGTTTACAATTTCATATTATCTTTTCTCATAAAACAAATTTTCCCCTATAATTACTAGACTTTTGTATCTTTTTTCAAATCTTATTTAAAAATTTAAGTTACATCTTTACAGTTATAACATTCATTTTCTAACCTCTATTTTATAACACATACCTATTTTCAATCGAATTCTGCTTGGTACATTCCCTTAAAAATACACACTAAATTCTTAAAAAAGTATATATGTATATATATCTGTGTATATATGTATAACAATAGTAAATGGAATAATTATTCTATTCAAGTACAGCTCTGCCATTAATATTAGTAACAATCTTTTACATTTCTATTTCTTTTAACAAACATTACCTAGTAATATCAGTTGTCTTTCACTTTAATCATCTATATTTCATATTTTACTTATTACTGTCTTTAAATAAAAAACCAAACAATAGTTATTAACATAGTCAATAAAATTATTCTTATTCAAATTCATCTTATCAACTGATCAAAATCTTCCATGTTTCTTTTCAGTTTTTATTAAATGTTCTTTTTAAATCATTGAGAGCCTTATTCTCTTTACAAACAAATATTCCACTACACATCAATATAATTTTTTTCTATCAGTTTAATCATCTAACATATTTTCTAACTCTTTTCTATTTCTAGTATAACAATGCTATCCTACGCACCTTTGCAGAATCCTCTCCTTAAGTTAAATTTTAACCATTGTCTCTGTGTCTTTTAAATAGGTTTATACCTTTAATTCTTGTACGTATTTCCTGTTTCTCTATATCTTGTTTCTGTCCTTTATAGCTTCTTTTCCTTTCCATCTTCCCCCTCTTCTTCCCCCTCCCCTTTTTATTCCCCTTTCTATCTGATTCTCCCTTCTGTGATCCTCCCTTTTGCTTCTTGATATTATGATTACTTTTCAAATTACTCTTTTTTTTTGGTTTTTGCTTCAGTGCTTAAGTTTTTAACTCCCTTTCCCCCTTTCCCTTTTTTACCCCGCTTAAAATTGCTTGGTCATTGAAGATGGCTTCTTCGTTGTCCCTCCCTTCTTGTTCTGCCAGCGTTTCTTGTTGTTTTTAATAGTTCAAGATCTCAATTTCTAAAAATTGAAATACGAAGCCAAAAGATCCTCTTTCGTCTTGTGCTTCTTCTTTTTGTTCTTTAAGTCTCATTTTTAACTCTTCAAGGAGTGATGCCATTTAAAAATTTTTTAAACAACCCCCAATTGATTTTATGTTATTTCATTAGGATCCTCCATCCAAAGTTCTAGGAATCATCCAATAATCCAAAGCTGTTTCTTGCTTCTTTTCTCACTTTCTCTTTTGGGTGGCATTTCTTTAGGGGGCCGCACAGCCCTTCATGTGCTTGCCAGAGGTAGCCTGACTGCCATTAGGTACCGAGATGAGATCCTCAGACCCCTTGTGAGACCATATGCTGGTGTGGTTGGCCCTGGGTTCCTCCTAATGCAAGACAATGCTAGACCTCATGTGGCTGGAGTGTGTCAGCAGTTCCTGCAAGACGAGGGCATTGATGCTATGGACTGGCCCGCCTGTTCCCCAGACCTGAATCCAATTGAGCATATCTGGGACATCATGTCTCGCTCCATCCACCAACGCCACGTTGCACCACAGACTGTCCAGGAGTTGGGGGATGCTTTAGTCCAGGTGTGGGAGGAGATCCCTCAGGAGATCATCCGCCAGCTCATCAGGAGCATGCCCAGGCATTGTAGGGAGGTCATACAGGCACGTGGAGGCCACACACACTACTGATCCTCATTTTGACTTGTTTTAAGAACATTACTTCAAAGTTGGATCAACCTGTAGTGTTTTTTTCCACTTTAATTTTGAGTGTAACTCCAAATCCAGACCATGGGTTGTTAAATTTGATTTCCATTGATAATTTTTGTGTGATTTTGTTGTCAGCACATTCAACTATGTAATGCACAAGTATTTAATCAGAATATTTCATTCAGATCTAAGATGTCTTATTTTTGTGTTCCCTTTATTTTTTTGAGCAGCGTATGATAGATATGTATGTATGCACCTGCTAGACCTATATGGTAGCAGTCTGGAAATCTTGCAGTTGAGTTGGACTACAATTCCCATATTACCAATCAGCGTGGAGAGTGGTTTATTGACAAGGGATGTCGTTCCAAGGTATGTGGAGTGCTGGCGTATATAATATATGAGGGTGGCGCTGGCAAGGAAAGGAAAGATCAGATTTGTTCAACAAAGAGTCAAGCCTGTCCGTTGGTGTTAGATGAACTTGACTGTGCACGCGCTGACATTGCTTGTGGTTGTGGGGAGACTAAACTGCCTGGCTCCCCCCCCCCCAAAATAAGGCACATATGCTGTCACTTAACAGGAATGTTCTGAATCAATTATCCGTGACCATAATTTAGAAAGAAACTATTAAACATTTTGAAGGTTTGATCTTGTTAGCAGCTCTCCAGAAATGCAGTGAAAAGTGGGCCGCCAAATCTTGTGGTGCAAAAATATGGATGATCGATGGTTAGCAGTAAAACGGTTTTCTGAACCATTTTGCTGCCAACTTGTTGTCTGCATCTTTCAGTCTTGATTTGATAGCCCTGCATAAGAGTTAATGGGCAGGATTCCCTCTGGTTTTCCATCTGTTCTAATAGTTGTAATGAGTGGATATGTGTTAATGAGGAAAGAGGAAATTTTATTTCAGGTGTGATTATTCTTAAACCCTTCATTAGGATACAGTATTCCAATTAATTTTATATTTTATTCTGCTTTCCAAATAATAATTGACGATGTCTTTGAATATTAGTAACTCAGGTTGGTAGCACAATCCAAAGAGCACAGAAGACATCTCCTCTAATGGGGATGAAACGTTTGCAACCAAATCACCAAGCCCGGCGCTCAAACCAACTACATAAATAATTGACTGAATTCATACTATGAATGATTCTACATAGGTAACTTTGCCATATACTTTGTTCTATTTTTAGCTATTTTAAATCAAAATACGATAAAATACATTTAACTGAATTTAAATGCAACAATTTTGCTGCAAATAAAGCATAACCTTTGTGTAACACAACAGAATTGTTATGGCGAAAGAAATTATTTGATGAAGACTTCTGAACACTTTGTGATAATTAAAAACAACTGTAAACATTAATGTGGTTTTAAGAGTATTAATATGATTTACTGTATGACAACATTATGTGCTTAAAAATTGATAATACATAAGATCTAGTCATAAATAAATGCAGTGTTTAGAATGTAAGGCTACTGGAAGCTGATTGATAAAAATTCTGGCTCAGGAGATTTCTGGTGAGGAAATGGTAAGGTAAACTGATACCCAACAAACAGCAGAAAACGTGGTTGAAAACAGCAACTGGATGCTGGATCTAGACCAGGGGTCTTCTAATTTGATAGCTTCATGTTCAGGAATTCTGGGAGTTGAAGTCCACAAGTCTTAAACTTGCCAAGTTTGAAGATCTTTGATCTAGACCATTGAAATCTCTCTAGAGAAAGGAGAGAGCTTGAGATTGCCCATATATACAATGGACAGCTGGGGTAAGAGTGGTAACTGAGGTTTCTCATTGCTTTCAAACAGCTGATATTTTCAGGATTCCACCAAACTCATAGCCACTGCAGCCTTTCACGGTTCAACTGTGAACCTCACTTAATCATTTTGGAGTTTACTTTTTGTTGGCGTTGTTGCTTTTTAAAGGTTAAGGACCTTCAGAACTGCAACTGTAATCATACTAAATTTTTCTTCAATTTTTAAGAAAAAAGTTTTAATTATAATTCAGGCTTTTGCAAAAAAATATTTTTTAAATATGTGGCAAAAGTGCTATTTGAGAAATTTTTAAATGGATTAAGGGTCGAGATGGATTTGAATTAGAACTTTGAAATTACAGTAACTATAAGAATCCTTTCTGTGGAAAGATATCTGTTTGCATTTTGAATTGATAAGGTGACTTTGAAAATTGGTCACTAGAGGGCACAGGAAGGAAATAAATTTATCAATAAATTCTTGAAGAGAAATCTATGATTATTGGGCTCCAAAAATAATTTTATCTGTTATTATAGAAAAAATGGATGATGTCACTGAAGAGAAACAAATTCCATTGGATAAAACAAATTTATTTGAATGTGGATTTGAAAATGGCAGCATATAAGAGATGAAAAAAGATGAAATAGTAGATAAACCCCCCCAAAATTGCATTTGCAAATGAGACTTGTTGATTATTTAACAATTTAAAAGAGACACAACTACTAAACCAGAAGAATGATGTGAATATTCTCCTTATATATTAATATTTATTAAAGGGACTTTGTTGAAGTTGTCATTGATTTCTTGAGAACAAAAAGAATACGAACACTGCGATATGGATAACCTTTTAATACTTTAATTACAAAAAGGGCTTTCAAAGAATATGAAAAAGGCAGATGTTAGGAAATTGTTTGAGGGGACTAAAGATTTTCAGGAAAAAGTGGAAAGATAAATTGTTTTATTTGATCAAGGCTAAAATAAATAGATTGCTAGAAAAGAAAATACTATATAAAAGTAAAAGGAAATGTTCAAACTAGGTTTATTAGATATAGTTTATTAATACTGTAGTTACTTTTGATAATCCTTAATGGACTTTTGCTGGCTAAGATGGTGTGATGAGATTGATTTATAAAGAAGGATATGAGTAATAGGACAAAGATATGGGTTTTATTTTAAGAGATGGTGATAAGCTATTAATGTTGATTACACTTGCTGAGAATATAGAACAGGGCTATCAAACTCGCGGACCGGATGCGTCACGTGCTGGCCATGTCCACCCCCACATTAGCGAAAAAGTCCTGATACGTCATGTGACGCTGCCATGACGACATGAGTTTGACACCCCTGATATAGAAAAAGATTTTGGTTTTTTTTCCTTTTTTCCACATTCTGTGTGTGTGCGTGCTGCACACCTGTGTGTAGTTTCACGTGTATAATACAATTTTTAAAAAATACAAATCACTTTAATGTGTGAATCCATTCAGTATTTGCTGAAGGGTGGGCAGCAATATGTACATTTTGCAGTGTATGCTAACTCTAAAGTGTACTGCTCCAACTAATTTAATTTCTAGCTGAAATTATTTTATCTGCAGGCTTTCTACTGTAAAACGCAAGTTGTGGTTGCTGTTTAAATCTAACAATAAATTTGAGGAAGATCTACATAATCTGTTCTTTGAAGGGTTTTCTCTGCCAAAAGGTTGTTAACTAAATAATTAACGCTGCCAGACCATTGTTCTGAACGAAATGAGACAACTGGCCTAGGAATAATTTAACTTGCAATAACTTGCTGTGGGAATAATTCAACAGTTCAATTGAATTACTTAATTTAAAATATTTTAATTTTTTTGTCATTCACATTTCATTTTGTCCCTCCTTTTGTATCCTTTCTTTAATGAGTCTATTCTACCATTTCTTTGATTTCAGTGTAACTCTTGTGTCCCACTGTGTGTTGCCCTGTTCTGAATTCTGAATATGACTTAGACTCATCCCTTATAGAACACACTATGAGACATTTAAATGGTAGCTAGTTCAGCTACTCTATGCTGGATTAACTTTTATTGTTAAGTTTAGCCCAGGGATGGCTGGTGCTGATGCTAATCTTGTTACTAATGAAATAAAAAACATACTTTACAGATGGTCAAAAGAGTAGAAGTTCTCTCTACCAGAGGTCTCCAACCTTGGCAACTTTAAGACTTGGGGACTTCAATTCCCAGAATCCCTCAGCCAGCTGCTGGCTGAGGGATTCTGGGAATTGAAGTCCCCAAGTCTTAAAGTTGCCAAGGTTGGAGACCCCTGCTTTATACAATGGATGTAATTAAAAGAAAAATAGTGGGAAAACAAAGAATACACAGAAATACTTCGCTTACTACATTAAGTGATAGAATTCCATGAGATCTGTAGTGTTACACATTATACAAAGAGCTTCTGAACAGCAAAGCTGATGGACAGTGTCTTCCCTCCCCTCCCACCCAAAAATTTCTAAGAATGAATCTGCTGGTAGGAAGGATACGTTTCTCATTATCTGACCTGTAGGACAGTTAGATAATCAAGGCTTCATCCAATCAATGTGCCATGTCAGATAAAATGGGCAGCCAAGTCAAATGTGTAACTGACTCAATTTCCCCAGCTGAGAAAGAAACAAAGGCAAGCTTGAATTGGAAATGAGCATAATTTCTCAATAGAGTTTTATTTATTAACTGAATTTAAACAGAGGGACGGTTACTTTATCTAAGCTAATGATTGAGCACTGGTGGAATGGATTTTCATCTTTTTTACAGTTTCTTCTTACCTCTCTGAAATTACTTTGGCGAATTAGGAGAACTTCTAGAGTATAAGTAGAAAAATACAGATATAGCAGGGAAGTGGGAAAATCCTAATATTCAAGAGATCCTCTTTGGGGGAACTTGGAGCAGTAAAAACCTCAGAGGCAAGCTTTCAAACAGGATACCTGCATAGATGGTTTAGTAGGCAGTGCAGTTTTCCCAAGTTCGATTTTCCATGTTGGTACCAGTACTATGAGAAGCTTTTCCAATACAGTGTTTGCCCAACATCCCTAATGCTTTCTTGAGGAAGGCTTTTACAGTTCTTAACTAAAATTCTTCTGCTTTCTTTTGTGCTTTTTTAAAAACTTATAAATTGTTGGCTCAATTGTAGCATTGATTCTATTGCAATATACTTGCACTTTTTCTTACTGCTTTCTCTCATTACTGATTTCATTCTTTTTTAATGCTACATTAATGTAGGTCCAACAACAACCATTGATTGATGGTATACAAGAGACATTGGCATGACTTGGATGTCACCCTGTGCTGAGTCTCAGTTATTGTTATGCAATAAAATCCTTAATCAATTGTCCTACTTTTTTATTAACTGCTGGAACTAATGTTTATTTATTATTCCATGAATTGAAGAAAATTATTCCATTGACATGTATGTTATGTAGTACATAATTGCCTTTCATTTGCATTTTGTATAATTTGAGAAGCATAGTTTGCAATGAAGCAGCTTCAGCAAGATTTGATGTTCTTCCTGACAGTTATTTAAATGTTGTAAGGAAAAAAAATACATGGACTATGAAAATAAATTAGTTTTAAATGTTTTTAAACTCAATAGATACAAGACATTAAACTTTCAGGGAATATTTATTTTAGGTAATTCTCTTTCAGAAAAATCAAAGAATATGAGAAAATCTTGCATAGAGAACAAAAAAACCCTATTTGAATTAGTAGAAGTACATTCATTTTCTCACAGAGAAATCCTATATTGTGACTGAATAAATATAAGCTTGTGCTTCATTTAACGTACAGAGGGATGAACTGCTCTGAATAACAGCTTGACATTTTTACAAGGATGTAAGTCAATGTATACTTCTGACCTGATGAAAGCACAGAACAAATAATAAAGCTGTATATTAGAATAGGAAAGCTATGTTACTGTATGGATTAATGACAAGCTGAGAATAGGAGTATTAGGTACATTTACCACTTTGAGTTACAGTATACTGTATTTAAAAAAGTGGGATAAACATATAATACTAGCAATAATTATAATTTTAAAAATAGAGAAGATACTTTTACACAAAATTAGAAGACTGTAACATGCTAACATATACAGATTATCATTACCTGATTCAGCCCAGACAGACAACCTGTCTGATTATTGACCAATTTAAACATTTAGGCCAGTTATTATTCCAACAGTGTGGCAACAAGTAATAAGATAATACAATAAAGCCAAATAAGTAATAGATTATTTTAAATCATACTCTTTAAAATACACAAATAAATTACCCTGACAGAGAGGCACTTAAAAGACAAAAGTCATAAGTTACAGCAAGGAAAACTACCTGGTACCAAAAGGCAGGTAGTATTGCCAACAGCCAGGCCTCTAGGGAAAGGTATTGTACAGCTGGGCTCATCCCCCATTCTCCCAATAATGTGCTGCTCAGCCCTAGGAGACTCAGGAAAGCCCCTCTCTGCTGCTACAGAGTGTAATATCCTCATCCAATATCCTCATCCAAGGGGTAATGTTACAGGCATCTGGTGCAATTCTTCTAGGGCTAGCTAGTGTTGCTTGGTCTGTTAAGACTGTTCCAGATAACAGGCTTGCCGCTGTATTTTTCACTAACTCTAGTTTCCATCTTCAAAGGGCAGACCCTTATAGAGTGCACTGCAATAACCCAAAGATCATGTACCAAGGTGATCAGGCCATCCCCTGGGAGTTGCAACTGCGAAGTGAGATAGAGATGGTTGAATGCATCCAGTGACACCTAGGCCTCGAGTGATATAGATGAATCCATGACCCGAACTGTGTATATGCCTCTGCAAGAGGAATATAGCTCCAGGTACTTTTCCAGACTTGCAAGCTGCCTATTCACGGTATCTCTATTTTGCTGATAGCTAACTTCAGTTTATTACTGAATAAATTGAACATTTGTGCTGTCTTGCCTGAGTCTAATGAAATGGAAAATCAGTTCCAGTTACTTTAGATTTTATAATTAGAGAAGTTAGTTTGGATTTTCAATGCAGAATTCCAGAACTTCTGTAATTGCATTGTGTCCTCAGTGTTATTTTAAAAAGCCATCACTATTTATCTTTTTCCCGTAATCAGAAGGAAGGGTGGCCTTCATGTATTCCTTCATGCATTTACATTGTCTGATCTAAAATGCTGATATAATTCACTCACAATGCATCCATTCACTGTGACATGACCACCTTGTGACTAAACTTGTTGATATGTTTACAGAAAAAATATATATAAAATAAATATAATAAGTTTGCTGGGATTTGCCAACTGCCTTTGTTCTTATGCAACCAGTTGTCCTCTGTTGTTTGTGGCTTTACAATAAGCAGCGATAACCCTTGTGTCTAGCTTGAATGTTTTGCTCTCAATTTGTAAGGTCACAGCAGTTGCTTTCATTTCCAGATCCTTTGGCATTGCTTGTTTTGAACAGAGAAGTTTCTGTGCCTATGTGCTACAATAGTGGCACATGTCCTCATTAAAATATCTAGAAATTCGTGTTCTTTTCCTGTAGAACAGAACTTTCTTTTCCGGCCACTCTGGAGGGTTTGCTTCTGCAAAATGCTAATATTAATGAAAGTTGTCATGGTTTCAATTGAAAAAGGAGCACATCATTGAAGAGAAGAACCATATTATTGCAAGGTTCCTTGAGTGCTTACTTTAGCAATAGCACTTTAGCCTTATATACCACTTCACATTGTCTTACAGACCTCACTAAGAGGTTTACAGAGTCACCATAATGCCCCCAACAATCTGGGTCCTCGGAAGGATGGAAGGCTGTGTCAACATTGAGTTGGTCAGAATCGAACTCCTGGCAGTCAACAGTGAGTTAGCCTGCAATACTGCATTCTGATCACTGTGCCACCATGGCTTTCTTGTTTATTTGCAACAAGCCCACCTATACTTCTAGTTAAGATAACTCTATTCATGTTTTGTGTAACTTATTGAAGGAAACTGAATCTCCTCAACACCAACCAGTGAAAATCCCTGAATCAATTTAAGTCTATTTGCATTCTGATATCTAGGGCTATTTTCCCCCAAAGGACATTCCCCTCCATCCTTTTTCCCATAATCTTTTGGGGGAGGGGAGTCCTTCATGCATGTATATTGCCTGACCTAAGAGATTCATGGGTATTTCATTCAGGATGCATCCATTCATCTGTGACATGACCATCTCAGGACATGTTTGATCTGTTTGGGAAAAAAGGAGCAGCAAAAGCCAATAGAACAAGATTACTCAGATTTGCTTATTTCTTTTCTTTGTTCTTGTGCAGTTGGGCTTCTCCTGTTGTTTGTAACTTTGTTCCCTGCATTCACAGACCATCTGAAATGGGAGATTTCAAAGAAGTACCAAAGAAAATAAGAAAGTTAATCAGATCATTACAGCTTCACAAAAATGAAAATGGCACAATATTTCCACTCTCAGTGTGCATTTTCCTTTTTACAGTGTGCTGATACTGATAACTGGTAACATGCCAATTGGCACTGGTAATATGTCGGTATCTTTATTGATTACACCACTGTGAATCCTGATGGAACTACGAAGTCACATCAATGTTTTTTTTAATAAAAAAATGTAACTTAAAACATCAAAAAATTGTATATAGGTGAAACTCAAAAAATTAGAATATCGTGCAAAAGTTCATTTATTTCAGTAATGCAACTTAAAAGGTAAAACTAATATATGAGATAGACTCATTACATGCAAAGCAAGATAGTTCAAGCTGTGATTTGTCATAATTGTGATGATTATGGCTTACAGTTCATGAAAACCCCAAATCCACAATCTCAGAAAATTAGAATATTACATGCAATCAATAAAACAAGGATTGTACATAGAACAATATTGGACCTCTGAAAAGTATAAGCATGCATATGTACTCAGTACTTGGTTTGGGGCCCTTTTGCAGCAATTACTGCCTCAATGAGGTGTGACATGGAAGCTATCAGCCTGTGGCACTGCTGAGGTGTTATGAAAGATCAGGATGCTTCAACAGCGGCCTTCAGCTCTTCTGCATTGTTTGGTCTCATGTCTCTCATCTTTCTCTTGGCAATGCCCCATAGATTCTCTATGGGGTTCAGGTCAGGCGAGTTTGCTGGCCAATCAAGACAGTAATCCCACGGTCATTGAACCAGGTTTTGGTGCTTTTGGCAGTGTGGGCAGGTGCCAAGTCCTGCTGGAAAATGAAGTCAGCATCCCCATAAAGCTTGTCTGTAGAAGGAAGCATGAAGTGCTCCAAAATCTCCTGGTAGACGGCTGCATTGACCCTGGACTTAATGAAGCACATTGGACCAACACCAGCAGATGACATGGCTCCCCAAATCAACAAGACTGGAAACTTCACACTGGACTTCAAGCATCTTGCAGTGTGTGCCTCTCTATTCTTCCTCCAGACTCTGGGTCCTTGGTTTCCAAATGAGATGCAAAAGTTGCTCTCATCAGAAAAGAGGACTTTGGACTACTGAGCAACAGACCAGTTCTGTTTTTCGTTAGCCCAGGTAAGACGCTTCTGACGTTGTTCAGGAGCGGCTTGACAAGAGGAATACGACATTTGAAGCCCATGTTCAGGATCCGTCTGTGTGTGGTGGCTGTTGATGCACTGACTCCAGCCTCAGTCCACTCCTTGTGAAAGTCCCCAACACTTTTGAATGGCCTTTTCCTGACAATCCTCCAGGCTGCGGTCATCCCTGCTGCTTGTACACCTTTTTCTTCCACACTTTTCCCTTCCACATAACTTTCTATTAATGTGCTTTGATACAGCACTTTGGGAATATCCAACTTCTTTTGCAAATACCTTTTGAGGCTTTCCCTCCTTATGGAGGGTGTCAATAATGGTTTTCTGCACAACTGTCAGGTCAGCAGTCTTTCCCACGATTGTGATTCCTACTGAACCAGACTGAGAGACCATTTAAAGGCTCAGGAACCCTTTGCAGGTGTTATGGCTTAATTAGCTGGTTAGAATGGGACACTTTGAGCCTAGAATATTGAACCTTTTCACAATATTCTAATTTTCTGAGATTGTGGATTTGGGGTTTTCATGAGCTGTAAGTCATAATCATCTCAATTATGACAAATCACGGCTTGAACTATCTTGCTTTGCATGTAATGAGTCTATCTCATATATTAGTTTCACCTTTTAAGTTACATTACTGAAATAAATGAACTTTTGCACGATATTCTAATTTTTTGAGTTCCACCTGTATGTCCCATGCAGGGATAACATTCAGAAGTTCTCCAGGAACAGAGGAAATGAGATATCCATAAGTCTCAGATACTATTTTATGTACCATTGTTCACTGACTGGATTCACACAACTTATTGAATCATTAAAAAACCCTATATTTTAACTCAGCTAAAATAAGACACATACATTAAAATTAAGTAATTATTCCACTTACACCCTTCAATTATTTGTCTTCCTTTGCTTCCAAACTGAATTCACAGAGTGATCATTTTATTCCTTTGGTATAATTGCAAACGTGTTGCCTTTCTTTTCCTCTCCTCAACAACATTCTGATTCACAAACTGACCTTCTGCCCCCCCTTTTTTTTAACCTTACCTCCAGATAGAATATGCTCTTGTCACAGTGATATGTGACATTCTTTAAATCTTTCCCTGGGCTTCTATTCTGGGATGCAGAAGAAATCCTCTTTTATTCTTGCTTATTTGTTTGGAGCATTTCTATATAACACTAAAATACAATGACAGAAGTCTTGATCTTCAAAGCTCTCCATTGCATTGCCCCATTCCTTTGTCTGCTACTTTTTTTTTTTTTGGCTGACTAAAAGCTCAAAGAAGCAACTCTGCTGTTAATCACTTCGTTGCTTAAGCCTTAGTATTTCCATAAAATACTTGGAGATCTGTATAACAAATATCGCCTCAAAACTTAACTTTTAATATAATTTCTAATACTGTGTTGTAGTTCCCACATAACTAGACCTAGGTCTACTTAAGAATAAGTCTAGGTAAAAGAAAATAAACACATATCACTTATGGAAAGCTTTCCATAGACCAAGAATATTTGCTACTTCAAATATTCCTACAGCTCAGGGAAAATCTGCTTAAGAAGATTAAAGGACAGGAGGAGGAAGAAATGAAGCACTTTGTGCAACACACTGCATAAAATAATTTCAGGATTGTTGTGAATTTTGTTTCATGTGAAACCTAAAAGTACCAAAATGTTCCAGGCAGAGGTGTCCAGAGGTGGGGAGATTAAAAAATAAAGGTCAGTTTGCACCCACAACTGCATGGTTAAACCCCAGCCCTTTTTCAATGTGGGTGACAAGTCCAGTGTACATTAAAAAGATATGGGGTTTCCACGGTGCAATTGTAGCCCCCATATTTACTTTTTGACAAATACAGAGAAGCTTCTTCCAGGTTTCATTTCTTTTCAACTGGCTGGTTCCAAATGATTCTTGAAGCAAAACACACTTCCCATTTCATGTATAAACCTAGTTACTAGAATTAAAGAAACAGCTGGTGCTACAGACGAGAGGATGAAGAATAAGGAATTACTATATTACTATATAAAATATGATTCAATGTGTATAGAGAAAATTACACAGGAAAAAAGTGCAAAACAGATACAATGCATTGCTGCCTTAGAAAATAAATAGAGTAACATTCAGGCAGAGTTTCTTGTAGTATGTTTGGTATCTCAAACAATGGAAAAAATAGTCCTTGTTCTCATCTCACATTCAGAACTTTTCAGTCTCTGAAGTTTATAACAGCTGCTTCTCATCCAGAAACATAATGAACAAGGGTGGACTGCAGAAAGACACAATTTTACAGATGGCTTGGTCACGTATGTTGTTTGTCCACCTCTGTAGAACTGGTAGCTCTGAAGAGAAGCAGACATAGAACCGGTTCTATGTCTGCTGATGTTTTTGCCCAGCCACCCACCCAGGTTCTTACCTGATCTTTATTTCCTGATTTTTCAACTTCAGCTGCCAAACTAGGCACAGCTGTAGTTAAAAACAAGAAAAGAGGGCTGTTTCAAAGGCTGCTTCTCGCATGCTAATGACGTGCTAATGAGGATTGACAGGCAGGTGGCTCACAGCAGGCAGGGAAGCTCGTAAACCCGAACCAGTTGTTAACCCTGTGGTATCCCACCCTGCTTGGTACCACTATAATTCTGAAAGATTCTTATGTCCAATTAATGAATTCCTTATCTTTCTTGAGAAGCTAGATGATGGAAGTTTTGTTTGTAGTTTCTTCACCTTGTCTTCCATGCTCAGCTGGCACTTGTAGCATGGGCAATTCTTGTTGCCTTAAAAGAGCAGAACAACATGGTATTTGCAGGTTTTTTACAAGTTCTTCTACAAAATTTGGGTTGCCACACCCTTTCTTTCTAGTGGTGTCGTAGATGAAGAAACTTGGTGGGGTTGGTGGGCTAGAGAAGGAAAAGCAGAAGAAGGGGGGATGAGATAGTTTCTCCTGTTCTCCAGACACAGAGGACCTTCACAGACCCTTTGGGCTACAAAGCCTATACAACAGGTCCACAGCCTTGGGGCTTTGCATGTGCATGTTCCTTGGTCCCCTGACACATGTTACATAATGTACTGGTATTTTTACTAACCCTGAAGAATTCCAAAGGGAATTGCACATCGCTTTGTAGACTGATTGCCCTACTTGGGCCAATATAAATGGTGGGTTGCATAATGTCGCCGTCCTTGCCTCACAATTTATGGTTTCAGAACTAGAATAATCTTTGAGATGTCGTAACACCTGATTGAAAATGCATACAGGTTTTTCTAGAGCCATAATGATTTCTGTGGATTACTGTAGTGTGCAGTGCTGCTTGAGCATTTCCTAACTCTGATATTTGTTTTATTTATTTATTTTTTAAACAAATTTTATTCAGTTTTTCAGTTTGAAAACAAAAATCTCTTTTTAGTGGACAACATATTTCCGGGTCGTCACCTTTACATACAAATATGACAGCAATTATACATTCATATATGCATACTTAATTCTATTATTACCTTTTCCATTCCAAATTTTCAGTAAGGAGAGAAACAAACACATTAATTCTAGCCTCTTTCATTAATCTCAATCGAAACATCTTTTTGTTTCATTTCAATTATTTCAAATATAATTCTTTAATATTTATTTTAAAAATAAAAATAAACAATATGTATTTGCCTAATAATAGTAATAATAAAGTTACCAATGTCTCTCCTTGCTTTTAATAGTATATATTAACTTATTAATTTAGCTGGTTCTTTAGTCTGTCATATTCCCTTTCCATTACACTTTTTTTTATAGATTCTCACCTTTACATAGAAATATGACAGCAATTATACATTCATATATGGATACTTAATTCTATTATTACCTTTTCCATTTCAAATTTTCAATAAGAAGAGAAACAAACACATTAATTCTGGCCTCTTTCATTAATCTCAATCGAAGCATCTTTTTGTTTCATTTCAATTATTTCAAATACATACAGCCTCCTCGCTGACGGACGGTAGATCGCAACTCTCTGCGGCTATGGTCCGTGCTCTTTCGTCGGAGAGCCCCAATTGTTATGATTAGGGGCTGAAACTGCCTTGGAGGGGCAGCGGAGTAAGGGGAAGCAGCAAGCCAGATTGTGGGGAGCCACATCTCCCCCTTGGGCTTGTTTTTTTCCCCCCCGAAGACGACTGCTGCGGTGGTCTAAAATGGCCACCCCGAAGAGGACGACTCAGCTGGATTAAGCTTTGTGCAGGAGGGAAGAAAGAGGTGGATAACATCTTAACCAGGACAACTGGGCAATACAACTAAACCCCCGGGATTAAGGTAACATAGAACTTTTAAGAAAAGAAAAGTGAGCGGCGAAATTACAAAGGGACAGAGAGAAGAAAAGAAAATATTTTTAACAGCTAAGCGGGGCTTCGAACCGGGAAAGGAAGAAGCTGGAATTAAAGATTTAACAAAATTGGACTAAAATATTTTGGGAATAAACAGGCATAAAATAAAGCTGGACTTAAGATTGTCAAAGAATAATAATAACAAAGTTTACAAATTGGAGACTGGACTGCGTTGGAATATTGAGGTTCGAAAAACCTTAAATAAAAAAATAGGGGAAAAAGGTGAAGACTTTGTATAATGGAGAGTGTCACCTCTTGACAAAAATTTGGCTCAAATAAAAGGGAAAGCATCCTGTTTTTGAATGAACTTGTGTGGATATAACATTACAGAAATATTGAAACAAAGTAAGAATTTTAGAAAGTGAAAGCAGAACCAGAAAAAAAAAAAAAAAGCAAGGAAAGACTGTTTGTGGGACTGACTGATGTTTTTGGTATAAACTTTGGACTGGAATAACTGAGAACCTTAGAAAATTGAAAGAAGAAAGAAGGAAAGTAAAAGTGGTTTTTCTTTGTGGACTTTAACAATCATAAAATATAGGAGCGTGTAATGATGATATCTCTTCGGGAATTAAAAATGGAACTTAAAAATATGAGAGAATTACTACAGGAAAGAGGCTAATCACTTTGCTCTATCCTAGAAAAAATGGAAATGGCTATTGAAGAACAAGAAGAAAGAGTTTCAGAGGAGGAGGAGTCGATTCAAGGAGAAGACATTTTAAATAGACAATTAAAACAAAGAACGCTACAAAGAAGTGGGGAAAGAAGGAAGGTTAAAAAGTTGAGATTTAAGAAGGCAATTAAAAGAGGGAATACTTGTGAAGTCAGGAAAGGCAGAAAGACCCAGCAGAAAAGGGGAAAGGAAGATATTAAGAAAGAGAGGGATATAAGCTGGAATGAGAAAAGATATGGGGAAAAGAGGGGGAGGAGGAACAGTAAGAAACAGGCATATGAAATAAATAAATACAGAAATAGTAAAAGGTTGAAAAGAAATTGTTTTTTTCAGAGATAATGGTTGATGAATTAAAAAGAGGATTCTGCAGGGTGACAAGGGGTAATAAGAATATTTCTGCAACTAAAAATATTTAGAAAATAGGGTAATATAGATACTGATAACTCTTATTAAAAATAAAGGGGGGGAAATATGCTGCAGAATCCAATTGAAAAGATGTAATGATTAATGGTTCACTGGGAATTAAGATGAGGAAATAAAGGTATATTCTAATCATTAAGGTGTTACACTCAAAATAGTAAAAAAGGGGAAACCTATACTTGTTTGTTTGTGTGTGTGTGTGTGTGTGTGTGTGTGTGTGTGTGTGATTAATTTAGAATCCATAAAAAATGTGTAATGGAAAGGGAATATGACAGACTAAAGAACCAGCTAAATTAATAAGTTAATATACACTATTAAAAGCAAGGAGAGACATTGGTAACTTTACTATTACTATTATTAGGCAAATATATATTGTTTATTTTTATTTTTAAAATAAATATTAAATGATATTTGTTTTATTGAGTTGCAATAGGTTCAACTCTCAGCAATTTACATAAACAACAGTTTGAGAACATCTACAATAAACTTAAAATCATAAAACAAAAATTTGTAACTTTGAATCAAAACAGCAATAAAACAAAAGATTATCCCAAACAGGGGAAAATAATTGGGAACAGCTCCATTTTCAATGTCTTCTTGATTGTAGTTAGGGATGGCATCCATAGGAGAGTGAATCGATATTGAAAAGAGGCCTTTCCCGGCTTCAGCTTCTATTTTCCAATAATGGGAATCCATATTTTTTTTTTTCTAGATAGATTAGGCCAATTCAGCAGCAGTGCATCAAAACCAGTGCTTCAGTTGCACCTAGAAGTTAATTAGTGGCCAATGCAGGGCCCACACTGTATGTTAATATGTTCCTAATAATGGGAATGAGATGACCACTGCATTTTAGATTAACTCAGCTTCTCACGGTCTTTAAAGGCAATGCTATGGCAAGTACTTTGGAGCACTTCAAAGGAGTAGTAATGAGGGCATGAGCTGTTGTAACATGTTGCCTAAGGCAAGTAGCAGGAGAAATTAAACAGAATTATATTGCATGAACTCAAGGATGGGGAAATAGTCCATGCCTATGACTTACTCCTTGCTTATGACTTCTGATATATGACTGGGGAAATTTTCAGATGATAAAATCAAAAGCTAAAACTTGTCACTAGTGTCACAAAAATCTCCATGCAGTTTTCTTGGTTAATTATTATTACTATATTACTTTCTAATCTACATTTTTTAAACCTCTCAACATCCTTTTGGAAAATGTTTGGTAAATTCTCATTCCAATATTACCTACCTTAGATCTCTCCCTGCTTAGCTTTCTTAAGCACTATTAAGGTAAACTACAGATAATGAAAAGCTAGTTATTTCTCAGCTTGCTGATCTGCTGCTACTTGGGAAAGACAAGGGTATATAGTTTAACATTTCTGGCTAAGAAACAAATGATCAAACCACCTTTCCATATAAAGATCTTAGCCCCTTCTATGGTAGTTTCAAATATGCATACTGCATTGGCCTGCATAAGAAGCATGCATCGTTGTCAATACTTTTTGTTAATCATAAAATTCAGACCAGTGATTGTTGATTGATTTCAGTCTGTGCCCCCAGAATTCTTGGATACAGCATCTCCCAAAGACACCGCAGAAGTAATAATTTCAATATAATATATTGAAGGTTAATATATGGATAGCATCTATATACTAAACTAAACCTTTTTTTGTCTGTTAGCTTTACCTGTGGTCAACTCCTGATGTTTGACCGTGCTATACAATTAAGTATAGTCTACTTTTAAGGCAGATATATCTCAATATCTCCCTGAATTTTAGCAATCTTTTCTAGTACATTAGAAGGTCTGCCATTGTGATGATATTAAGGAATCTGATAAGGAATCTGGTATTTGGTAATTTCGTCTTATAAAATAAAACATCATAAAAAATTTCCTTGATCAACTGCTGATGTTTGTTTATATTTTTTTGTATAGGGAGATGCATCTTTGAATATCTCCCTGAATTTTTAAGAACTTTGCCAGTGACTGGTAATGAATTTGGTATCACTAAAATGATAACCAAATACGTCACAAATTATCTTGTATTAACTAAAATTAATTCAGATAGTTAAAACACATTTAAATTTGACAGCTTGGCCTCCCCCCCCCACCTTAATTCTGTGTCAGTACAACTGTTAACGAGAGCAAAGCTATTATTTTCTTGTGCAATATTGCAGCTCTCCAGATCTTGTGGGTACTTCTGGGTTTTAGTGTGTTCCAGGTGTCCGCCCAGAATAGAATACAACCATGTTAGAAGAAGGCTTGGTTCTAGAATAGTCAGCCTGCTATCATTTGCTTTCACCTCCCAGCTTGCAAAAGGATTTGAAAGTGGAATACAGCACAAAGGCAATTTTGCAATCAAAAAACACCTACTCAGATTAGGTATTTCATTTTTGAAATGAATCAGACAATTACTGTAACACAATATGAATTAAACACGTGAGTGTACAGGGTACATGGATAGGCATTATTTTTTATTTCATTATGTATGAAGGGAATTTTTGTTGGGGATCTGAAGTAATTCTGAGTTGGACATTACAGGTAATCTTGACATATAACCACAATTGAGACCAGAATCTTTGGTCCTTGAGTGAAGTGAGACATCACACGACTGCTTTATTAAAAAAACCGCAATCCCAGCACTTCTGGTTGCTGTCATTAAGCAATCTTCTGGGTTGTTAAATGGTGTGAAAGATAACTAGAGGGATTTGACCCTGCATGAAGCTGACACTCTCCATCAAGTAGTCCTTTTGCTCTCACCACTGGAAGAATTCTGTCCTGTGTGGGGCCAAAACCTCCAGTGGGCTGTTTTTTTGCTCTCAGGATTTGGGCACACAACTAAAAGATATGAAAAAGCCTCTATTGGCAGGAAGTCCCTTAAATGGCAATTCTCAGTTGGCCTCTGCCTCACTTCTCACAGTCAGCATACTTCAAAGATAACCTAAGAGCCCAAATCTAATCCTAACCCTAGATCTAAAGAATTTTATAATCTGTTGACCTTTACTTGACATATAAATAGGTAAAGAGGTTTATAATATTTTGCCACAGACTTATTTGGCTTCACTCAATGCTCAATTTCAGGGGGGGGGGGAATTCTTGGTTGCACAATAAAGAGACAAAGAGCTATCAGCATGAGCGATGATACAACTTTGGGATTATGCACTGAGAGTTTGTGGCTGTATATAGTTTCTGCTAAGCAAGAAAGGAGAGCATGATTCCATTGGTTTAAAAAATTAATCAGAAAAAAACAAATAAAACAGGCAACACTTGCTTTTAAAAAGGAATAAAACCAATTAGAGTTTTCTGTGTTAAAAATGCAATGACTTTTTTTAAAAGAGGAGGAGGAATGTGTTCAAGGTATAAATAGCATAAAATCAATTGTTTGAATAAGTAAAGCAAAAACATGCAAGGATTTTTTTTTTAAAGAATGCAGGCCTAGATTTAAGGCTCAGGAGAGCTCAAGCTTTATCCTCTCTTCAAAATGCATCCCAAAGTAACTGGCTGAATCAAGGAGCATTGCTGATTCTATCTATCCACCTTTGAACTTTATCAGAAAGCAGTTGAAAGTAACATCACATCCTGGTCTTAATCAACTGGGTATTGTGTTTTTAGATTTAGCTTCACCTAGGATGTTCACAGTTTTTCTGCTGAAACTATGATTAAGTCTGTGAGACTGAGTTTTCATAGTGTCTTCTGATTGCTGGTTGGTGTTCATGGATGTGCTCTGCTTGTCTTTTGTCTATCTGTTCTACATATTGACTGTATATTGTAGGTGGCTCTTGTTTTCTTCTTCTTCCTGGGCTACTGGGTCTTTGGATTTATGTAAGATGGTTTGGAGGGTTTTAATTGGTTTGTTTATTTATTTGTATTTTATTTATTTTTATTTGTCAATTGTGCACTATGGTGATGCTATATAGTTGCAATAATATGTTGGTTGTTTCTAAAATGTTTTTTATGTATGGTACTGTTATCCAGGGGTGGGATTCAAATTTTTTAACAACTGGTTCTGTGGGCATGGCTTAGTTGGTGGGCGTGGCTTGGTGGTCATGTTATTGGCTGGACGTGGCCAACCCAATATCACTCACATCAAGGCACGCATCTCCTTGCCTAGCGTCTCATGACTGTGGGGATGCTGCAACAGTTGTAACTGTGAAAAATGGTCATAAGTCACTTTTTTCAGTGCCATTGTAACTTTGAATGGTCACTCCACACAAGCAAAGTAACAGCAAAGGAGGGGAAAAAACTCCAGAGACGTTCCTGAGACAGGAAGTCCAGTCCTGTCAAGAATGTAATAAGGGTTAATGGAGAGGCAGTTTCTGTAAGCAACACCAGAATGTTTCCTTCCTGCCTTCCTTACAGGATTAGGCCAGTAATTTCTTCTAACAACTGGTTCTCCAAACTGCTTAGAATGTTAACAACCAGTTGTAGTGAATAGGTGCGAACTGGTAGAATCCCACCCCTGCTGTTAACCTTTACGTAGCTTGGTTGGTTGTGTTGAAGTGGATTAAGTGGTTAGGCACTTTTTTATTTTTAAAAAATCCATTTTTTGGAAGATGTTGTGTAGGTGGTCTGTTTCCTTTTTCTAGTGCTCTGCGTTTTTGTTTGTCTGAATAGTGTTCTTACATTGCTCGGTTATTATTTTGGTAATAGAATACTTGGTTAGTATGGGTTATTTTTTGATAGACTTGCATTTCTAATTTGTTTTTTCCTCTGCAGATGATGACATCCAGGAAGAATAATGTGTTGGTTTTTTGTTTTTTTTATTACAGGTATTGTTAATATACTGGATCCATATGTTTGGTTGTATATGTGGGACCGCAATGTTTAAAGTACTCCCACACATGCAACCAAAAGTATGGATCTAGTTTGCAAATGATAATCTTCATCATAAAAAGGGGAAGAGAAAAGATACACGAAACAACATCATCAAAGGAATAACATTCACAAGGAAAGAAGAAAACAACAAGTCAAAAACATCTTGGAAACAATCAACCGATTATTACAATCACACAGCATCACTGGAGCACAAAACTAATTAAATGTTTTACACTAAATGTTTACATATCATGTAAAGTAAACCGAAAGAACCACTGGCCCAAGAATTAAAAATAGGAATCTATAACATAGAGTGTAACAACTTTAACAGCCACTATGTAGGACAAACAGACAGAATATTAGTAGAGTACATCCATGAACATCAACTAGCAGTCAAACGGCATGATGAAAATTCCTTACTCTCATAACACATGGACAGATTCAGCCACTGTTTCAAGAGGGAAACTGTGAGCAACCTAAACCAAGCTAAATCCAAAAACACTAGGGAATTCCTAGAAACTTGACATTTGGACAAATCAGCCATCAGTAGACATACAAACCACATTTACACACCATTCAAAAAAGACAATTAAAAAAACCTAAGAAAGAAACAAAAAGGCCAGAACAAATCCAGCAGCTACATTCAGATAAGCAAGAATTAACATCAAACAATCAAGTGAAAAACAATACCTTAATCAAGGAACTTCTAAAAGAAAACCTCTCCCATCAACATTAAAAGAGCAAACTACTGTATGTAAAAAGGCAGCAAACCCCCTACTGACTAGCCTAGTTGGATAATGAAACATTTACAATCAAACATTCAAGTTCAGAGAGTACCAAAGATTCCATGATTCAGTCCTGAGCTACATATATTCTCTTCTATTGGAATCATATACAGTATAAGCTCTCAATCAGGCTTTAGCCAGACTCGCTGTGCAATTGTTGCTGGGCAATCAATTACTTTAGAATCAGTGGATCAAAGCAAAATAGTGTTACTGTGCATAGAGAGTTATGAAAATGGGAGGAAGGGTAAATAATTATTTGAAGACATCCACACCTCTGGAATCAACAAATGGAAATAAATACCTGACAATTCCATGTTTTTGTGAGTTATTTGGTTTGGACTGCTGCTATTTCTAGCAACCTGCTCTTACTACTTCTGTGTTAGAGAGCCTCCCAGGCAGAAGTTCAGCTGCTAAAATTTTACTTAGCATATCTTTTTCTGTGCTAGGTCTTACAACCTTGGGGTTTTCTTTTTTCAGCAAACCTTGTGTCTTTACTAGTTGTTTAATAAGTAATGGGTGATAATAGTTATCCACTTATCATAGAAACAAGGAGGCATCTAGTAGTATTATGCTTAAAATATGCCACAGCACAATATTTTATAGGGGATTTTGGACAGCTCTGGATATCCCCTCCCCCATAGGTTTTCATCTTTCTTTTTTTTAAAAAAAGGGATCCAAGCAAGACATGCCATAAGAAATACCTTAATTTTTAAGATGTTTCAAGCCACTTTATGAAGGTTTCTTTTTCTTTCGGAATACGGTAATATGCTTACCTTTTCTTCTGGAAGGAGTTGCTATGCAAATATCAGTGGCTCTGTATAATGTTCGATGTTCACGGCCCAGGCAAGGTAATTTTCAGAACCACTGACATCTGTTAGGTTTCAGTGGAAGGAATAGAATAGAATAGAATAGAATAGAATAGAATAGAATAGAATAGAATAGAATAGAATAGACAGAGTTGGAAGGGACCTTGGAGGTCTTCTAGTCCAACCCCCTGCCTAGGCAGGAAACCCTACACCATTTCAGACAAATGGTTATCCAATATCCTTTTAAAAACTTCCAGTGTTGGAGCATTCACAACTTCTGGAGGCAAGTTGTTCCACTGATCAATTGTTCTAACTCTCAGGAAATTTTTCCTTAGTTCTAGGTTGCTTCTCTCCTTGATTAGCTTCCACCCATTGCTTCTTGTCCTGCCCTCAGGTGCTTTGGAGAATAGCTCGACTCCCTCTTCTTTGTGGCAGACCCCGAGATATTGGAACACTGCTATCATGTCTCCCCTAGTCCTTCTTTTCATTAGACTAGACATACCCAGTTCCTGAAACTGTTCTTCATATGTTTTAGCCTCCAGTCCCCTAATCATCTTTGTTGCTCTTCTCTGCATTCTTTCTAGAGCAGGGGTGGGCAAACTACGGCCCGCGGGCCACATCCGCCCCTTGGTCTGTCCAATCCGGCCCGCCCCTGAAAAAAAATAGCTGGGCGTGGCGTATTGCCCTGCGCCGCGTGGCCCCCAAAGCTGCAAAACAGTGCGGAGCACTCTCGGGTAGGAAAGAAAAGAAGAACTTTGCAAAGGCCTCGGCTGGGAGTTCGAAATCACCTTCGAGTGCGACCTCTCCAAAGGTGAGTCCCGCGATCCCCCTTTTTTCCGGGGCTTCCAGGCTTAAACTTTGCAAAGGCAAAGTCTGCAGGCGGGAGCGTCTTCCGGCCGAGGAGCGGGAAGGGTTCCGCCCGGCAGGCGGGCGGGCTGCTTGGAGCCATCTAAAGCTAGGCCGCTGCTGGTGGAGCCTTGCCCTGCCTTGGTGCCCGTTCCGGGCTCGGCGGTCCTGCTTGGGCGGCACTTTAAAGCCTGCTCCCAGCACCCGAGCAACTTCCCAGCAACTTGCGGCTTCCTTTTCCTCGCGGGCTCGCGCCTGGCCCAGGCCGCACAGCGGAGGGAAACCCGAACCGCACCGCCGGTCGCCTCCTCAAGCAGCCCGCCCGCCCGCCGGGCGAACCTTCCCGCTCCTTGGCGGGAAGACGCTCCGCCTGCAAACTTTGCCTGTGCAAAGTTTAAGCCTGAAGCCCGAGACCGAGCAACTTCCCAGCAACTTTCGGCTTCCTTTTAACTCGCGGGCGCTTGCACCTGGCCCGAGCCACGCGGCGGAGGGAAGCCCAGCGGGCGGGCAGGCTGCTTGAGGAGGCGACCGGCGGTGCTCCGGCAGCAGCAACAAGCAGTTCCGCCCGGCTCCGCTCAGGTGTCCGGCTGGGGCTGTCAGGAGTTGCTACCACCGCGCAGCAGCTCGGCGGCTCCAGTCCCGCGTTGCCTTGGGAAGGAAAAGGCAAAACCAGGAGCCACTGAGCCTGAGCCTCCGGTGCCGCTGCTGCCGTTGCAAAGCACCGCCCGGCTCTTCCTTTTGCCTTTCCCTTCCCGAGGCAATGCGGGACTGGAGCCGCGCAGAGCCGCGCCGGCGGTAGCAACTCCTGACTCAGGGAGCCTCCGAGGGGGGGGAAGGAGGAGAAGAGGGGGAAAGGGGAGGCGATTCCCAAAAAATCTTGTGATGACCCGGCCCGTCTGTCAAATTTTAAAAGTCAATGTGGCCCCGAGCCAAAAAGTTTGCCCACCCCTGTTCTAGAGTCTCAAAATCTCTCTTACAACGTGGCAACCAAAACAGAATGCAGTAAGTGTGGCCTTACCAAGGCATTATAAAGTGGTATTAACACTTCATGTGATCTTGATTCTGTTTATGCAGACTAGGACTGCGTTGGCTTTTTTAGAAGCTGCTGGCTCATATTTAAATGGTTGTCCACTAGGACTCCGAGATCCCTCATAGTTACTACTATTGAGCAAGGTACCACAAATACTGGACCTGTGCATTTGATTTTTCTTGCCTAAATGTAGAACCTTACTTTTTTCACCATTGAATTTCATTTTGTTAGATAGTGCCCAATGTTCAAGTCTGTCAAGATCCTTCTGTATCTTAAATCTATCTTCTGGGACAAGGATAATTCCTAATGCAATTTCAACCTTATGGCATGAAGTTGGATAAACTTGTGGGGCAAGGACTGCGCAGCAAGTGGGAGTCAGGTGGTCCATTGCCTGCAAATCCCAACATCTATCTTCCCTGTCTTCACAATAGTTACATCACTGGTGCCACCTCTAATTCCACGAAAAGCCTTATATAAAATCTAGACTAGTTACCATGATCTCTTAGACTTCTACCTTTTCAATGAAAACTGGGACAAAGTCCATTTTGTGTTTGGCAGGATGTTCTTTAAAATATTACAAAATGTCTGGTGTCTTCTGCAGAGATTTCAGCCAGTTGTGGTAATTAGAGTTGGAAACAGGTGTCTATACTAATGGCAACATTGCTATCAGCCTACTTGCCTGCTGAATAGCAAAGAAATGAAACTTTTGGGCCTCGAAACTCTGCAGTTTGAAGACATTTTTGTTTAGTCCATGTCAGATACAAAGGAAAGGGACAAATGAAGTCTTCAGACCCATGCCTCGATTGTTCTTACGGCAACAGCACCAAATACAGGTAATCCTCAACTTACAACAATTTGTTTAGTAATCATTTGAAGTTATCATGGCACTGAAAAAAGTTACTTATGACCATTTTTCACATTTATGACCATTGCAGCATCCCCACGGTCACGTGATCCAAATTCAAACAGTTGGCAATTGACTCATATTTATGATGGTTGCCGTGTCCCAGGGTCATGGGGACCACCTCTTGCAAAGGTCTACAAGCAAAGTCAATGGGGAAGCCAGACTGGCTTCACAACTGTACTGTACTCATGTAACAATTGCTGTAATTCGCTTAACTACGGCAAGAAAAGTTGTAAAATAGGGCAAAATTCACTTAACAACTGTTCCACTTAACAACATAAATTTTGGGCTGAATTGTGGTGGTAAGTCAAGGAGTACTGTAGGCTTAACAAGCTAGCTTCTGAGATGTTTTTACTTTACTTTCTGGCCTATGGACCTGAGAACTTCCCATCCATGGACAAACCAAATCCAACCCTACCCAGTTTTTACAAGATCAGTCAAGATCAACTAAAAACACCTGCCCTAATCCCCGTGGAACTTATTAGAGTCCTCTAAACAAACAGTTTGGGGACCGGTCGGATTTTTAGTTCGCGGGCCCAGCCAGGTAAAGTTTTTAAACGAAATCTTTCGTGCGCACAAGAAGAGCAGGCTAAAAAGCGACCGGCTTTGTGAAGCGCTGGGCGTTCGTCTTGAATGAATCCCGCTTCCCGCCATTCCCGGGAGCGGCCTGCCGATGGCCCCAGAGAGCAAAGCGCCAATCTCAAAAGCCGGCCACCCGCCGCTCATTGAGAAGAAAGTCCCGGAGCAGCGTTGCTTCGCTCGCCTCACTGAGCTCAGCTCTCGCTTCGCGCCGGGTCGCCCGCTCCGCTCCTTGCGGCTGAGGCGATGGAAGGAGATTCGGGCCGAGGCGCTTCCGAGGAAGTTTTGCTCTCGGGCGTCTTTCGCCTCGTCCCTTCTCTGAAGGTGAACTGTGCCCTGAGCCTCACAAGCGGCTCGGAGCTGCTGGTGCGCCGGCTGGACTCGGCCGGCCGGAGCAGCAACGCGGGCAGCGCGCTGAGCCTCTCCACTTGCGTGGGCTGCTACGCTTTCCAAAGCAGGAGCGCCTCGAAGCAGCCGGCGGCCGCCTACTTCTGCGTCGTTTGCTACCCTTTCAAGAAGGGCTGGTGGTACCGCGGAGAATCTCGGCAGAAGGTAGCGAAGACCTTTTGCGTCTTGGCGTCGCAGGACGCCGAAGAGAACCGGCACGTTGCCGAGACCTGGGTGAGGGCGATCCGAGAGCTCTCGGCCCCCCATCTGGAAGGTGAGCGAATCGGGCAAGGCAGACGGGGTGTTAGAGTCGGAGGTTCTCTCCAGCTCGCCTTGCCTTGCGCCGGTCGACAACGCGCATCTTTAGCTGAGGCGGTTGGGTTCACGTAACAGGCGAATCCCAAAGGCAGCAGCTTGCTCGTTCGAGCCCTCGGCGGCTGGGAGAAATCCGGCCAACCTGATCTGTAAAGCAAGTTTGGTGTGCTTGTGCGAGGCCAGCGAGAGGGGGTTGATAGTCATTTATGGTTGAACTAATTTTGATTACAAGGGTTGTGAGAATACCACCTGAATATTTTTTATCCAATTGTATTCGGTTGGGTTTGTTCCCTCGAGTGCCTAAAACTGCAACCCCATCACAGGACTTGGGGTAAAAATCTTGCCTCAACCTGGATAAAAGAGACAGGATGGCCCTTAATTTTTCTCCAAATGGATAAAGCAAGGTCTAGATTTTTTTAAAAAAGTATATAAAATTGCTAAAAAAGTGTTAATTGACTTTGAAAACTATCTCACTCATGTCCAAAGGTGCTTTTTCAAAAGGCAATTGGACTTCTGGGTTTTTTTTTTCTCTTGAAAATGTTTTGCTTCTCATCCAAGCATCTTCAGGCATTTTCAGGAGAAACAAACACACAAAAAGTCCAGTTGCCTTTTGAAAAAGCACTTTTGGGACAACCAATGACCTGGATGACGTTCATCCAATTCATGGGGAGGGGAGAAGAGAGGTAGGTCCAATACTCCAGTACTACTTTAGCCAAGGATATCTAAAACAAGCCTATTTTTAATTAACTTTCATAAGTAATGTGGCATATTTCGCACATTACGAAATACTAAGGATGCTTCCAGAGAAAAGTTTGTGTGTGTACTACTTGGTACATATGGGATTTAAGGCTGGAACAAAGATATGTTTTATATTTGCAGTTTTCACATGTGTTCCTAACTTTTATTCATTTTTTTAAAACTCCCCCCCCCCCCAATTCTTTAAGATATCATAAGAGCCATCTGTTTGGAAGCGTCTGTATTTGGAAAGAGTCTTCCAATATGGAGGTTCATAGTCAATATGTAAATGAGTGAATGTGCCAATGACATAACGTGTACATTTCTGAGTGTGAAGGCAGGATAAATATGCATGCAGCAGCATGTAGATACACATTATGGTCATATGTACATGCTCTGAAAAAAAAATCCTAGGTATCACTTAAATTGATTTGAGTTTTGAAACTTAAGTGATCTGTGTAGCATGGCCTTGTGTGAGTTAGAAGTAAATCCCATTGATCATGTGATATATTAACACTTGCATACTGGGAGTAAATTCCAAATTACAATGAGTACCCATATATAATAACAGCCTCTTGCAAGGCATTGAAATAAGTCCTGGTTGTTTCCCCAGGCATTTGAGTCAAGGGGTAGATGAGGTCTACCACTATTGTTGCTCAATAAAGTTAACGGTTTATCTTTAGGCATTGGAGATGGGTGGGGTAATGTTTGATGTATTTGTTTTAACTTCCGTTAAGCCAACCAGAGTTATTTTGTGAGTGATAGGCAGCTTTATCTATACTACTAAAACTCTTGTTCCTATAACCTTTAACTGGGCAAAATGGTGCTTCATGGGGCAAATTTTTTTAATCAAGATACTTCAAGTGGGCTAATTTACAGAATGCACCCAAAATCTGGAACCCATGACTCCCATGGAATTAAAATTTGGCAAATTTTCTAAAACATTTATGACATAAATATTAATACAGAAAGTTTAAAAAAAATCCCGTCGTTAACTCCTGATGTTATACAATTTAACGTGCAGTATTTTCAAGACAACAATATCTCCCTGAATTTTTAAGAATGTTTCCAGTGAAAGCAGTACATTAGAAGGTCTCCCATTGTTTGAAAGCATTGAGAAATCTGACATGGGTACTGTATACCTCTAAAATTATGACCCAATGGGTCAGGGGTATTTTGATAGATAATATGAATAAATAAATTTGGGGTTGTTGCCTTACTCTTAAGAACATACCGGTACACTTAAGGGGACTATGTTTCGGTTGAAGTAATATCTGTTGACTCAAGATCAGTTGGATTCACATCTAACTAAACTGTACAGGATAGCACCTTAAATGTCATTTTATATGATGTATGAATGTGATGCAAGAAAACAAGAACAGTAATTCAGGTACAGATGTACAGTTATAGGGTAAAGCTGATATTAAACCACACATCATATCCTTGGCCGCTATACAGCTTCAGAATGGGAGCTCCCACTTGCTAGAGTGAAAATACATGAGTGTAGGACTTGTCATTGTCTGGGGTGCAGTCCACTTAATACCAAAGCTTGGCATTGGGTAAATAAAAGCATTCAGGGCTGTATGTTCATTTATTTAGATTTAGGAGATGTATCTTTGGCAAGGATTAAATAGATTCTACTGATCTGATCTTATTCCAAGAATCTGTTTCACCAGGAGTAACAATGGGATAAGATAAATGGATGAACACACAGTGGGAAGAAAACTCCTGTTCCAAGTTTTTAGAGCTATTATTACAGTTCCATTCTTCCGTTAACCTAGAATATGTTGCTGTTATGTGCATCATTGTCTAGTTATTTTGATGATAACAAGGAAGCTTGTATGTGGTTTGAATCACCCCCGAAAGCAGTGAAAGATCAAATTCTTTTCCAAGACATTTATTACACTGAAGGTTATAACAATAGTTCTTTATTTCAGCTGTTCTGTGGGTCCTTTTGCTAGTTCTTTTCAAAGCATCTCCTTGGGGAATTGTGCTACACACATCATACAAAAGTAGCCAAGTTAGGCAGCGGAAAGTTAAAATGAAGAGCTCCACTAGGTGGGTTTCACAGTGGCTGTAATGATGTGCTTTTTCATTGCCACTAAATCCCATTCCATTATGGATCTATGTGACACACCTGAGCTGCTTTTGAGTTTGTGTTACTTTTTAAGAATGGAGCCGTTTTCAAATATGGAGAGCTCTGTAACTGAGTGGCAAGCTCAGCCTTCTGTAGTTAATTTTTCAGACTATACTTGTTCAGTGAATGGATTGGTACCATTGTTTTTTTTTTTAAAAAAAAACATTCATCAGAATTAACAAAAGTGACTTTTAAAAAGTGCTACTGCTGTTTTAAGAAAGAATCCACTCCTAGAAATTAATATGATTTTCAAAGTGGTGGCACCATTCTTTTTCTTTCTTTTTTACAAGCATGTGTGGGAGCCTGAAAAGATCAGGCTGTATTGAAAATAGGAGAGAGAAGTTGCACTCACAGGATGCATGGAACATTTTTCCTGAATCAGTTTTGAAGCATGCACACAACCCTTAAAAGTAGGAGCATTTGCCTTCCTATATTCCCTGCAATTATCTTTCTGTTTGCTATTTTGCAAACAAATGCTGAGCACTGTCACTCTTGCAAGGCTTCTTTCTCGTTAAGTAGAAACACAGGAAACCACTTTCTGTTCAAGCTGATGGTCTGCTTGGTTTTGCCTGTGGAAGCCACATGAACTTGGAGTCTGATAGATGCCCAGGGGTGGCTCCTTGGTTCAAGGCTCACATATGGACTTGTGATGAATGCCTTACTCAGACTCCTTCCTCCGCAGCATGCGTGCTGGTCATTTGTGAAGTTGCTGTGTAATATAAGCAAACACATTCCAGAACCAGAAAGATTTCAAAACCTTGCGGTTGCTTGTCTACATCGTCAGTATGGTGACTCAGCAATTTTTTTAGCCATCACCATGAAACTCAACAGACAGATGAAGAAAAAGGGGGTGGGGGAACCGATTTGAGTTTGCTAATTGAAGAATGAAAAGTCCTGTTTGTTAAACCAGTCTTGTTTCACTTTAATTGTTTTCCAGGAAGAAGGAATCCTGCTGCTTTCCCCTCTGCAAGAGGTCATTGGGGGTGGGGGGGTGGGAGCGTTTTTTCAGAAGGGAAACGGGGAGGGGTGTGTGAGAAACAGCCAGAGGCAGTTGCTGCTGACTCTCTGCTCAGAATTTTGCTGCGTAAAAGCAGTTTGTGAACTGCTGCTTCATTGGCTATTGTGGTTAGACAGTCTGTTTACAACGCATGCCCTCGCAGTGACTTGCTCTGGAAAGCGTCTTGCTGCCCTTGTGACCCAGAGAGAAGGGACTGGGGACTATAAGGCAGTCATAAAAGTCAAGATGGCAATCCTGTCCTGATCCATATGGGGGACAGGGCTTTGATCACATGTTTGTGGACTCGATCTTGATGCTTTGATCGTCTCCCTGAGGATATTGTTAGTAGAGGGTTAGGATTAGGGGATAGGGGACAGGGGACAGGGTTTTGGCCACATGTTTGTGGACTTGATCTTACAGTTTTGATCGTCTCCCTGAGGATATTGTTAGTAGAGAGCAGCATACCGTATGCTATTCTCCTTCCATTAGTGGTTAGCATATTTTTTTTTTGGTTTGTTTCTACAAGTTTTCTGTCCTTAATCAGATCTGCAAAAAGTCTGGGTGGTTTTCAGGAAGGAATGAGTTGCTGAGGAGAAAGCAAGGTCAATAACCTCTATCGTTTGTGTTTGTGTGGAAACCAAATTGATATGTTGGTGTCAAAAACTAGAGTGACAACCGCTCACCTCCATAGACCCAAAACTGAAAGCTTAAATCAAAGAAGAGGACATGGGAAAACTTCCTACAAATGGGGTCTTTTTGAAAAATAGGATTCTTTTGAAGCACTCTATCCCATTCCCTTGCAAACCTGTAAATTACATAGCATTCTTTCTACTTTTAATACTAAGCTGTGCCATTACTTAATATATTGAATGACTCCTCTCATCCGGGACATCAGCTCTTTGAACTATCGAGAAGGAGATTTAGGGTATTAAGAACAAGGACGACCAGATTTAAGAACAGTTTTTATCCAAGTGCAGTTTTGAGTTTGAATGCAGGGTCATAAGATTTTTGTGGAATTAAATGGCTGAGAGTAATGGGGTATTTACATTTTTAAATTGCATAGAGATGATTGTATGGTTGGTTGTGTTTAGTTTAATTTTTTTCTTTTTAGTGGTGTTTGTCCAGTTTTTACTTTGTGGAAGAGCACCTCATTTCGTTGCACCGCTTGCGAGTGTAATGACAAATAAATTCTTATGTCTTATGCCATTACTCCTCTGCCTAATATTTGGGACAGGATCCTGGTGTGCACCGAGGGGGTGCATCAGTATCATTTTCTGATGTAATATATTTAGCTGAGAAGAGAATTGCTCAAACAAGTGCCTATTACTGGTTCGTTTTTATGGTATTGTATATTGTATATGAAGGAATGAAAGCAGAGCTGTATGACTCTAATGGGAAGAGATAAACAAAATATGTCAAATGTTACTTTAATTACTGAAGGATTGCAACTTTAGGAGCCTGCCTTCTGGTTGTCTAAAGCAGTGGCCGTCAACCGGTGGGCTGTGGGCCACCGGTGGTCCATGAGAAAATTTTGGTGGTCCACAGAGAAATGTCCCCACCAAAGCAATTAATCCAGGTTGCACGGGAACACAAGGCTGTGCCACCCACATGGCCCACCCACCCACTGGCCCCCACCCTTCAGCCGAGTGCAAACCTTACCTTGAGTAGAGCCACGCGAGCTGGAACTGGAAGGTAAGACCAATGTTGGGATAGGGAAATCCGCCCCGGTATGGCTTGCTGACGTTGGTGGGAAAGTCGGTCCCATATTCCAGAGCTGCAGTAGTCATAGGATGACCCTTAGGTCATCCCAGAGCAGCTGCTCCTCCACCTGGATGCACCGGCCTGCCACGGATGAGCTGCTCCGGGATGATCAAAGGGCCATTCTTGTGACTGCTGCAGCTCTGGAATATGGGACTGGCCCATGGTGGGGTTGGAAATCTCTGCTGTAGGGGCTGGCACGTGTAATGTGCAAATTTGCGGGTGGTGCAAGATGCAAAAAGCAGCGCAGCGCTTTCCAGCCAAGATGAGGTAATGGTGCTATTGCAGCAAGAGGGGCTGGCGGTACAGGTGGGCTGAAGCTACGATGGAGATGGTTGGAAGGTGCAGGAACACTGCGCTACTTGCATTTGCACGGTGCTCACGCACTTTCCAGGCCGCCTCTCCTGGCCTGGCCTCTTCCTCGATGGCTGCGGGCTGTAGGGACGGCCCAGGGCAGGAAAAGTACTGGCTGGTGGTGGTGGGAGGCAGTGGAGTGGGCAAGTCTGCATTCACCATCCAGTTCAGAGGCGCAGAATGAGGCGGGGGCGGCGGTGTCAGTTTTCTCATCCCTCTTGGCGCTCTGCTCTGCCAAGGGTGGGGCACAGTGCAACGGCCAGGCACCCGGAGCCCTTTCCTCTCCCTCCGACCTGGGCTCGCTACTGGTGGGTGGGGACCTCCTTGGGAGATGCCCTCGCCCCATGGGGAGAACCCAGCACATGCACGTTCCGAGGAGAGGCCTGGAGGGAGGAACCCTTCTCCGCTTGGAAGCGGCGGGAGATACCTGGCAACTCAAACCCAATGCTAATCTTCTCTCAGCTAGTCCTTGAGTATTTGTCTTTACATGAATCCAAACTCCAGCTCCTCTTTAGGACAATGATGGTTTATTCAATATATCAGCAAACAATAAATACTCTAATCAGGCAAGAATGGCTAAAAGCCAGGCAAGGTTAGTGCTGGGTTTGAGTTTGCTCTCTTACCTTTTATTACCATTATCGTGAGACACACCCTACCACACCCAGGGCTATACACAGTTCTAGTTCTGGCCACGCCTACCTATTATCTCTAAATGCTATTAACCCTATAACATGTCTACATCCCTAACCTATTCCAACCCTCACTAACTGATCCCCACCTGGTGCCACCTTCACCATGTGAAGTTAATGCTTAATTACCACCTATATGTGCCCCAACCCCCTCTAACAATATGCACCACATCAATACATGAAAAAAGCAATTTCCAGCCCTGCAGTTGCTTCAGAATCCATCCTGCAACCCCGCAGTTGCTTCAGAATCCATCCCGCAACCCCCACAGTTGTTTCAGAATTCATCCTTCAGCCTGCAGTTGCTTCAGAATCCATCCTGCAGCTCACAACTCTGCTGAGTCATTCTAAAGCAACCTTCAACACTATCGGCTAGCATACAACAGCAACACAGATCCATCGTCAGCAGAGCTAAGGTGATATTCTCCACTGCCATCCGACTTGCTGTGAGGTGTGTTCAGAGCTGATGGGCTCCGTAGCAAACTCAGAGCCCGACACCTGGACCTTAGCCTCGGGGAGTCCTGTTATATGGAGGCCGAAGAGGAGGGAGATATTGCCTGGTTATTAGGAGCCCATCTTCCTTGGTGCTCTTTTGGTCTGGGCATCTGACCTTCACTGCCGGCTTGTTACGGGACTGACGGGAACTCCGGATTGGGTTGAGCTGAGCGCCTTGGAAGCCCCATCGTTTGCCTCGTTGCTGTTTGTGTAGGTAAGAGCTCAAGCTTTTCTGGGTTCAATGCCCCCCCCCCCCCTTTGGTCATCCCAGAGCAGCTCATCCATGGCAGGCCGGTGCACAGGCCAATCCTGTGACTACTGCAGCTGTGGAATATGGGACCGACTTTCCTACCAATGTCAGCAAGCCACCGTCAGTCAAAATTCATATTAGTGGTCCGTGGGATTTGAAATTATGAGTTTGGTGGTCCCTGAGGTCCAAAAGGTTGGCGACCCTTGGTCTAAAACCTTTTGCTAGGCTGAATGGTAATCAACCCAACAGAAAAAGTCAGGAAAAGAAGATAGGGAGTAAAGAGTAAAAATAGTGTTAGTATGAGATAGGATTGGTATGATTAAGTATCGATATGATGAGGTTATGCCTTCCACTTTTGTGCCATTGAAAGATAAATTTAAAGCAGAAGTACTTTGGACAGTAGCCAATTTAATTTCAGATTCTCTCCAAATGTTCCTTTGTAACTGTCTTGGAATTTGGGTCTTCATCTATTGCAGCAACATTAATCTAAAAAACTAGCATTTGATATGCACTGGACATTAAAACTAAAACAGATTCACCCATATAAGTAACACTGTGACTAATGTGATAGCTAGCTACAAAGATGGAGAGCCAGAATATTGCCAGCACTTGTGAATTGAGTCCAAAGAGAAATTTTATCTGAGCATTGACTTTAGAACGGAGCCTAGACTGGACAGACGAAACCAATATGAATGCAATATGGAGTGTGACATTTCTTATGAAGATCAATATATTCAAATTACTTGCTAGATATTCTATGATCAGATCTGTATCTTGGCAGTTCTTGGTATGATCCTTTTGTGGGATTTGGGTCTGTTGAAAGTGATTGTTTCCCTATTATAAACAAGGAGTATGTAATAAGAAAACACTCCAGAATTTCATTACATAAAAATAACCCCACTGATATCTAAAATAACACCTTTCTTATAGTATTACCTTCTTGGTATGCTTTGCATACATTATTCAGTGTGACATCTGCCACTTGCACACACTGTATATATCAGACATTTGCACCTTTAGTGTGTTTGGAGAGATAAGGAAAGTGTCAGAGTGTTATTGGGAGCATGCACTTAAAGAAAAAAAGCAGAATGAAAAGTGAATTATACTTCCAATTAGAAAAACAAAGTGAATAGAACAATTTTCTAGATATGGCCACCTCAGACCTCAAGAGGCTATTTAAACAATTTCCAGTAGCAAAAATGATGCTTCCTCCAACACTGAAAATAACTAGCTGTTTAGACAAAGTCATTTCCTCCCACACAAATGAACCCAGTAGGTAAATTCGAGTATTCACTTGAAATCCCAGGATGAATCAGAATTTGTGGATATTTAGATCCAGAATCATTTGGGTTGCAGATTCTGTGTGCCATAATCAGCGTTCGTGTATAGAAGCGAATGAGTGAACAACCTGGGAGGACAAGATTACCTCATTATCAGTAATTTCTTGTTGGTGCTTCAGAAACCAGTGGCTCAGCAAATGCCAGGAAAGAGGCTATGATCCCGCTTATGCTCTGCTGCAGGAGGACACACTTACCCATATGTTTCCTGACCTTTGTTTTCTGGGTGGAGAAACTGACTCCTTGCCACACCTCCCGTGTGATATAGGGAACGAGATAGAAAGCTTGCAAGCCAGGTTGGTTTCTGGCTGGAGGTGGCTTGTGAATACCACGGATTATGGTGTGGCAGAGCTGGCTGCCCTGTGTAAATGGGCTTGCTGGTGTTTTGTGAAACAGAGATTCCAAAAGAACCTGCCCAGACTCTTTAATGCTCTTAGTGTTGGGTGGAGGGCCTGCAATGCCTAACAGGAAAAACAAAGAGCAAGAATGCATTTTTATCTCTTGATGCCAATCCTCAGCGGAGGAGGCTTGTCACAGAGAGCAAAGTCTGGTTCACAGTAAACCAGTATGTGGCGTGTTGGTTACGATTTTGTTATTTGTGTGAACCCAGCCAATTGTGGCTTATTCAGTGAATCATAGCCATACAAATCAAGGCCTAGTGAAAGGTGAGTCCCTTTATTAATACATCTTTGAAATGGTCCGTAGGAACCATAGGGCTGATTAGTGGTTCAATAATCATTTCTCTGACAAGGCTGTGCTGCTAAAGGGATGAGCATATTATGCAGTTAGATTTTCTCAAGCAGAGAGTTGATTTTCCTTCAAAGTCACATCACTTTTTTCCTGTTTATGAAAGAATGCAGCTAAGGCCCTATTTAAATATCAGCCACCTCTGTATTGTTACAAATAAGAGCAGGATCTCTGCTCTCCTTTCTCAGGGGATCCCCTCTTGCAACTATGTCTCGGTCATTGGGAGGGGTTCAATGTGGAAAAAAATGACTCAGCAGTTTTGACTTCTTGCAAATCAGCAGGTCTCTGCTTTCAGAGACATGACAAATTTTCTTTGGGTTCTTTTTTTCCTTCTTCTCTGCATCATGCAGCGCTGAATCATAGCTACAGGATTTCGCCACCGCAAAATCATCTGGCCAAAATAAGCCAAGTTTATTCTCTATATTTTTTCCCCATGTTTCAGAAATAAGCATTGGAACAGTGGGTGGGTTGATGATTGAAATCCAATGTATCTGAAGAACATAGTGTTAAGGAAAGTTTGAAGTACATGAACAAAGACAAGAATGCCACAAAAGGTTAGACATTCAGATGCAGTCATGTAGTGACCCAAGACTTACGACCAAAATTGTGGGCTCAATTACAGTTGTAAGCTGACAACTGCTTGTACACATAAAGCACTTATGCAAAAGGAGTGGGCTACATCAGTGGTCCCCAATCTTTCTGGCTCCGCAGACTGTTGCTGGCGGTGCGGGGCAGAGGGGGGTGGTTTTATGCGCTCGCCTGCCATTTACACAGCCTGGCTCCCAACGAGCCATGGCCCAGGACTTGCAGGAGTGCCAGAAATCTCCTCTTCCTCGGCTGGCCTGTGAAACTGCCTGCCACTTTGTTAGACGGAGGGAAAACAAGGATCACCCTGTGAGGAAAACTGCACCCCAGCTTCAATCTTGGGATGTCCCCAAGGGCCTATCCCTCCGGGGAGAAAGAGGGCTACTGCACATGCTTCCCCCGCTTCCAGCCAAACATACCTTGCCAGAAAGCATCTGAGTTCCCTCCCTCACTCTTCCCTCATTCGACATTGCCATTAAGAGGCTTCAAATTTTGGCCTCAGTTCCAAAGCAGCCAATTGCCACTCGCCTGTCAGGACTTTCCGGTGTCCAATTGCGTACAGTGGTACAATTGGACAGAGAGCCAGTTTGGTGTAGTGGTTAAGGTGCTGACGTAGAAATAAAGAGTTTGTGAGTTCTAATCTCGCCTTAGGCACAAAAGCTAGCCGGTGATTTGGGGCCAGTCACTCTCTGTCAGCCCAACCTACCACAGTGTTGTTGCTGTGGGGAAAATAGGAAGAGTATTATATAAATTCATTGTCTTGAGTTACTTATAAAATAAGAAAGGCGGGATAAAAATCTAATATAAACACACACACACACACACACACACACACACACACACACACACACACACACAGAGTGGCCAGAGGGAGGTGGGGAAAAAATCAGGGCTCCATGCAACCTACAGGTTTCTGGGAAGTGTAGTTGGAAGACATTATGGGACTGAAATGGCTATAATTTCCCCAAATTACATTCCCATGGAACTCATGGCCCAGGTATTCTGTAAATTAGCCCATCAGAGTTACCTTGGTTCAATGACTGTTGCCCTGTATCTTCCAATTCTCCCAATTTGAAGGTTACAATCAAACAAGAATTTTAACAGTGTATAAAAATATTAACAGTAACCCAGTAACAAAGGGCAGAATTACCAAGTTCTGAATCATGATCTGAAACCTGAAGAGCAAGATAGGAAAGACTAACCTGCTTTTTCAAGGAAGTTCTTGCAAAACACAGGTCGTTATCCTTTCTGCAAAATATTTTCAACTGGGAGTAAGTACTTTGCCCATTGAATCAGGTCTCTAATGGGATTTTTCACAGTTGGATCTAGATCAAAAACCTCTTGTCAACTCATATGACAAACTAGTCTATTTTCTCATTATGACTGCAAACTTCCAGCTGACAAAATCCAGGTACCTGAACAGGGGTTATTTATCTTGTGTACCTTGTCCACCCACAGTCCTGGGCGACTCCTAAAATTATCTCTTGAGTAGCTGGCAGTCTCCCATGATGTAATTGGGTTGTCAAAATTTAGCATTGTGGCTTTCCACTGGAATGCAGTGGTTTCCTGGCATTTTTAGAAGAATAATGCACAGGTTGTGGAGGAGTTACATCCTAGATCATTGACCTGGCACTGGCCATTTTTTTGCCTTTCCCTCGGATTCTTACTCCCATCCACTTTGGAAGTATCCTCTCAAACACCAAATTCGTGGAGCTCAGAACTGAAGAAGCTTCTTGGATGAGAAGCGAAACGTCTTCAAGGAAAAACAAAGCCCAGCTGCCGTTTGAAAAAGCACCTTTGGGACAACCATGAACTGAATGACTGAGAATCTCCATAGACACTTGGGGCTGAAAGATTGTCCACCAACTGGCGAAGGCTAATGATAAGGGGAACTCAGAGTCCACCTTAAACTAAGACAGCAACCCCCAGTTCAGGGACATCTAGAAATTTTGGACCACATTCCTAGAAAGTTTGTCTAGTGTGCAGGTGTCTCCAACTTGAGATTTTGTGGACTTCAACTCCCAGAATTCCTCAGCTAGCCATGTCTAGTGGTAAAGGGGAGTTTTGTGAATGGGTGTAGAGAAGTACAGAGATGACCTTAGAAAAGGAATGTGGAGATAATTAGCAAAACATAAACTGAGTCCAGGAAAATCTGAAAAAAATTTAACTCAGCTCCGCCTTAATTCTCTTTGCTATAAGAGGGAGGGAAGGTGAAATGTTGTCGGGCTTTCAAAGTTTTGTTATTATAGCCTGTATTAACAGAATTCAACCCTAAATTTGTAGCGTCAGTCCTGATCTTCCTCAAAGGGCTGACACTAGTTTTCCTCATCATGAAAACCATTTTCTGATCAGGAAGCAGAGGTGGTATTCACCAGGTTCTCGCCAGTTCTGGAGAACCGGTAGTAGAAATTTTGAGTAGATCGGAAAACCAGCAAATACCACCTCTGACTGGAGATTTAACAGTATCCTTCCCCTGCCATGCCCACCAAGCCACACCCATAGAACCGGTAGTAAAAAAATTTGAATCCCTCCACTGTCAGGAAAGCCTTCTGACAACAGCCATCTTTGTATCCCAGATAGATGTCAGAATTCTGAAGATGCTCATCAACTGAGAAAAGGCTTATAATGGCCAACATGGCTGTAACACAACTGTGGACTTTATGGCTCCTGAGGACATTAAGTTAGATTGGCAATACTGCAAAATGCAAATGGGCAAGAGATACTCAAAAGAAGGCAGAAATGTCAGCAGTTCTTTGAAAAGGACAGAATTCACATATTTTAGTGAGCAAGAGGTACAAATGGCTATTTTAAAGTTTTTAGGAAATTCCACCAAATTCCTTATCAGATTGTGAAGTTCAAAGATAGTGCAACTGAAATGAGATTGAAATGTTTGGCCACAAGATGTAAGGCCACAAAAGGAAGAACTGCCCTGTTTGGTGATGGTATCTCCAAACTTTTCATAGGAAAAACACTTCGATGTGGGACACACAATTTTGGAAAAGTAGTTAAAAGTACCCTTTAATTTCAATTACCGTATATACTCGAGTATAAGTCGACCGAATATAAGCCGAGGCACCTAATTTTACACAAAAAACTGGGAAAACTTATTGACTCGAGTATAAGCCGAGGGTGGGAAATGCAGCAGCTACTGGTAAATTTCAAAAATAAAAATAATTAATTTGGGAAGCGATCTCACTATCATGAAAGGTTTAATTGATTCACTAACCCAAAAGAAGAAGATGATGATGACAGCGGGAGGCAGGAGTCACTCTCTTCCCCTCCTCGGAGGCCCCCTGAGTCAGGAGTCACTACCGCCGGCGCGCCCCAGTCCCGCCGCCTCGGGAAGGGAAAGGCAAAGCGCTTTTGCCTTTCCCTTCCCGGCTGGGGCTGTTGGGAGTCGCTGCTGCCGGAGGCCGCGACTCCACACCATTTTTTTTCCAGAGGGGAATCTGACCTCGAGTATAAGCCGAGGGGATTTTTTCAGCACAAAAATGGGCTGAAAAACTAGGCTTATACTCGAGTATATACAGTAGTTTTTTTTTAGCATATGCATGTTGTTTTGAAGAGAGGAAAGCACCATGGCCTTTTTCCCCAGGGGTGCAAAATGCCTCTGGAAGGGAGGCAATGCAGGTTCATCTGTTGTTGGCCATAACTGGCTCTCGTTGTGACCTCAGCATGCCCCTCTCCTAAATTGACCAAGCATTAATTCTAGCAGGGTTGCATTTTCTCCTCTTTGCAACAGTCAGCCAAATCTGCCTTTGATTTAGAGAGAACTAATAGGTCATGGGCCAGACGTCTGGAAAGCACCCTTTGAAGGGTATGGAGGAAGTGAGACCAAAGAAGAGCTGCCTTTTCCAGCATCTGGAGCATGGGTGAGTGGCAAAGGCGGCCTTCTGTCCGGTCATCTCTCTTGAGCAGCGCTATTGGTTGTTGCAAAGGAAAATGTACATAAAGCAGGTTGTAAATCATATGAGGCAGCCCTCGTGCACAGAGTTAATTTTAGATTCCCCGTTTAATGGTTTGCCTGAGCCCCCTCCTTAACCTGACAAGCTGAATAATGCTAGCTTGTCTAGGTCACTTCCCATGGCACTTATTCTTTCTTATATATTCCTGGTACATGTGTGCAAAAATATGAAGCAAAATAAAACCCTGTTCAAAGGTAGGATTTTCTGAGCTGTTTCCCCGTTTAAACTCATGTACATCATGGCTACAAGAATAGGGTGGAGCTGGCTTCTTTTGTCCTAACTAAGCACATGTCCTTAGAGCACCTTTTCTTCAGAGGAAAATAGACCAAAACCAGAATGAATATTCCTAACCACACACTCACCTGGGAACTCCCACTTCCTCAATGAAATGTTCCCCAGTGAAACCATTACATACCTGTGCCACAGTATGGCAGTAAGTGCTAGAGCTTCTGTAAGTGTGAATTACCAATTTCGATCCCAATTCTGATGCTGGGCCCATCATTTGCTGCTTGCAGGGTGGGTATTGAACAACACCCCTCCCCCCCGGATATTTGGGCCCTGGATCTCAGGCCAGTGGGCCCACCCTTTGCTGAATATCAGTGAAGTCTCCTTTCCAAGTTACTGTAGGTCTATTGGATTACAATTCTGGATATCTGCAAAGTTGGACACCTTTCATTTATTCTATTGTGTTGTATGTTACCTATTTTTGCCATTGGGCATGCTTTTGCTTTCTTAATAGAGTGCTTGCCTCTTTGTCCGCCTCCCCTGACATGAATGTGTGTTTGATCTGTGGCATCTGTATGCAATAGTATGTGGGAATGACCTTGGGAGATGGGAAGGAGAGCCACAGATGGGATAACTGGCATATAAAAGCTTTCTTAGCCCGCAGGAAGGTTGAACCCAAAGAGAGAGTATGTAGGACGCATTTCAGAAATGATCCTCCCAAGTTCCAGAGAGTCAAAGGCGGGGGGTGGGAGGAGAAATACTTCCAGACTTGCAAGATTCGGTTAATATAACCTTATAACAGATAGATGTGATACTGCTGGTTGTGCGTCTTGTCTGGGCTACCTTGCAGGGCTAACAGTGTATGACCAAGACTGTATCTTAATGAAATAAAAGAGGTTCTAAACTAGCTCTTTCGGTTACTCAAGTGTGCATCTGCCATGACATTTCAATTTTTATATACTTTCCTTTGCTTATGATAGCTAAGGAAATCCCTATCTTAGCTGGGTATTTTAAATCTTATTCGGAAATCTCTTGGTGGTGATCTTGCCGACTTACCTTCACATCAGCCCAAAGGGCTAGCTAGAACATAAGAATAGTCCTGTGGGATCAAGCCAAGGTCCACCATTTCAATTCTCATGGGAGGGGGGGTGTCGATCAATTCAGAGTCTGTTCCCTGTTGGGTTTTGGTCTCTACCGTTGGGTTCTTAAAATTGCCCTTGTTGCATTTTTCAGCTAAGAATCTAAATCCTGTACTAAGGAGCACTCTTTGGAGGTTTTCTACGTTGGGGTCCGAGCTGCAATTCAGGGAAGAAAAGAGCACAAATATGGCAATAAGTGCAATAATTCAGCTTGCTAGCCAGGATGGTCTTCCTGGTGAAAAAACATTTTGCATTTTAAAGTAACGGATGAAAAGGAGGTAGAACCAGCTTTGATTTCTCAGGGGAGAATGAGTCCTGGTCCATGTGCTTTGAGCTATGCAAACTTCCCAGCCACAGTTTTGTGCGGAATTCCCTCCTTTTGCTTCATTATAATGTAGGAAAGAGGGCAAGGAGGTAAGCTAGTTTGACTTTGGCCACATTGGTGCCTATTGGGAGTAACCAAGGAGTAGTGATGGCATGAGAGTATGTGGGGGCGGGGAAAGAAGTAAGGGCGGATTTTATAACCCTGTTAAAAGAGTCAGTATATGGTGCTCCACTTCTCCTGGGCTAAGAGACTCTCCCTGACATGTCAACACACAGTCTGGGAATGACAGAGAGTGTTTGTCACTCCGAGTCCTTGTGACAGAGAGGTTATCTAATTGGTTTGGTCAAATTTAATAGCCTTGTTAAATTCTGGGTTGAAAGCAAAGGAACAAACTTCCTCCAACTGCACACACCTGACCTAAATCCAGGGCTACAGCAAGGAATTGGCCTCTGAGCCAGCATCCAGGACCCCACATAGTGGGGAGAGAGGCTCCAAACAGAATGGCATTTACTCCAAAGTAAATGGGTTTAGCATCTGAGCAGTAGAAACCAGCTGGATTTTATTCTTATAGTCATGACCTCAATTTTAAATGTGAGATGGGCCAGACTGAAAATAATCTTTTTTTCTGTGCAGAAGTGGAAGAACATGAAATAGGAATGGCCAGGGTTTGATGCACTTCAGTAACTTAATAATTAGAAGCAAACCCCCCCCCCTTTAATAATACAATTAAATTAAACAAAAATGTTTCCTGATTCAGTGCCCCTAAGATGTGTCGGACTTTAACTACTGGTTAGGCTGGCAGGAATTTGGGGGAATGTAGTTCCAGAATATACGCCGTAAAAAGTTCATTTTTTTTACCCTATGGGTGATATGGCAGCACAATCCACTTAAATAGCAAAATGGTCATGATGATTGCTGTGGTCCATTGTGATTTCATCCTCCTGCTCCAAGGGATTCTTATTGTACTTGACACCTCTGCCTTTTGAGGAGGTACTTCTGGGTGCTAATCCTTCTGGAATAGACACGGATTCTAAGAACCAGTGGGCCAGTCTGACTTTCTCTCTGAGCTGGCTTAAGGGGTATTGAGCATGATACAAATATCCTAGGAGACCTCACCATATACATTTTGAATTAGATAAACTGTTTCCATGCTATTACTATGCAGTATCACTCAATGGAGTGATAGGATGTTACTTTTAGACTCTAGTCTAGAGCTTGTCTCATGCTGCTTTTTGAACCCAGCCATTAAAGTTTGTAAGCCATATATAGTTGATGGCTAAGATAGATGCGTTTAATGATATCAGTAGTGGTTTTTGCATGAACCATAGCTTTAAAAATCTCCATGGTTTAGTATGGTGTGTGCATTCAATCACACTCTTGGCTTCTACAAGTAGAAGCTCCAGTGATCCACTGGGGCTTGTTTGCCAAACATGATATTCTAGATTTGTGGATTTTGGTGCTGCTTGAGTTGCTTGATGAATGTCATGTGCATGTGTTGTACGTGTGTTGCGTCGTGACTCTGTCTTTTTGGATCTCTTAACGGCATTCAGTGTCTTTCACTTGTGTCCTTCTGAAGTGTTTTGCCAGAATGAGACTCTGATCAAACTTTCTCCCAATTGCTTCATGATGTCAATTTTAAACATATGCAAGTGATAAAATTGAACCTTTTTAGTATGGGTTGCTAAGAAGATAGAACAGGCCTCCTTAATTGCCATCTTCTGGAATCACTCTGAATAACTGGAACAAAGCCAGTACATTTTCAGCACAGACAGTCATCCAAGAGCTTAATGAAATCTATTGAAATGCAAATAAATACAGTACTTTACTAGATCCTGCACCAAGCAGGGATTGGAACAGATAAATCATGAACACTATGAGTCTGTGAAATGCCATGGATCAGCAAAGAGATGGAACTAAAAGGCCTTAAGTAGGATAGAATTGGCTTGATTGGACCAACCAATGCCATCTCTGGTCTTCTCCACCAATTCCGTTCCCCAATCTCTCAAAACATATTTGAAATTGCTCATACAATTGCCTTCACTCTTGCCAACCTCAGAAGACAGGGGTCAGTCTGGACCAATCAATACTCTCTCTAGCTGTCCATTATGGTCTGTGTGTTTGTGTGTGTTTGTGTGTGTGTGTGTGCACGCACGCATATGTGTGTGAAATTCTTTCCCTCCAAGGGCGGCAAAATTCCCCTCTTCACCATTTCATGCCAAAAAAGAAATACCAAACAAAGGTCCTTCTCAGCCCCCCTCACCCCACTTTCCACTGTGATAGGAAATTCTGAGAAGGGGGAAGGAGGGTTTTGTGAAACAAAACAAAGCTTTGAAAACATTCCTAACATTCTTTTGTTATGTTTAAAAGCTTCTAAAGGTGGAAAGGAGAACAGCCTATAATACTTTTGCAGCTGCATATTTTTCCAAGGCTCGTAACCATGGTTATACAATAGATGACTTTGCTGGGAAAGAAGGGAAGAGAAACACAGTACGGTATATAAGTCAGGCTGTAAAAACTCTGAAGTTGGGATGAAAACGCAAACCACCAACACCATTCAGTCAGTGTCACAAACTTAGCTTACAGAATGCCCCAGTCACCCCACTATCCCGGCCAAAATGTTCAATCGGTTCTCCAAATAAGCCAAGTGACCAAAAACCTGGAATCAAAAGCCTTGATGCAGCGTAAATGGGCTCATAGTCATTGTATGGAGGTGTCCTCTGTGAACCATGAGGAGATCGGAAGCCAAATTGAGAACGATCATGGAAAGGTCCTGTGCTTTCCTGGCATTATACTTTTAGCGTGCTTAAAATAACACTTTTGCTTTAAAATAGCTTTTTTAATGGGCTTCTGTAATGGATGAGACCGCATTACACCCAAGACAAGGGAAATGACTGCAGTGCAAAACGAAAAAACAGCTCCAAACAAAACAAACATTCTAACAAAGACAAGTGTTCCCTCGCACTCTGCCAAAATCTCTCCTCAGCTATCATCAGGCTGGGTGTATGTTTTCACTTATTTGGTGTCAATTTTCTGCTCTTCTAAACGCAAAACTACAGGCCTGTAATGGAAGAAACAGCTTCATTCCTGCTGTGTTTGGGGCAACCTAGTCTCTCTGGGTAGCTTCTCTGAATGGTAAGCTGTTTCATTTTCCTGAATGGTCCTGCCCTGCCCTGCCATCAGCAGTGTTTTCTAGAACAGGGCTCTCCAACCTTGGCAACTTTAAGACTTGTGGACTTCAACTCCCAGAATTCCTCTTGCTGACTGAGAAATTCTGGGAGTTGAAGTCCACAAGTCTTAAAGTTGCCAAGGTTGGAGACCCCTGTTCTAGAATGCCTTCATTTTCTTACTTTGGGAGAGAGAAGCATGTTTCTGCTTGGTAAACTCTATTTGGGGGTCCAGGGAAGTTATCCGTTGCCCACCTCTGTGATATTTGAAACCTGAATTACTTGTCTATGGGACCCAAAGGTGCTTTTTCAAGAGGCAACTGGACATTCTGGTTTTTCTTTGAAGACGTTTTGCTTCTCATCCAAGAAGCTTTGTCTATGGGGACGGAAAGGGATTGGAAAAAAAATAGCACTGGTAATGTTTTTTTCCTTTAAAAGTAAGAGAAATAATTCTTCAGCTTAGAAAGAACATGATCGTGAATGAGTAATGTCTTAGATATGCCCACTGTGGATATGCCCTCTCCCCACAACTTAAAGAGGCTTGTTTCTGAATAGAGCTGAGTTGTAAGTCAGGTTATTTTTTGTGAAGTTTGTGGTCAGCTGTTATGCTGAATGTATGGTTGAGTGAGGCCTGGGTTAATAGCAGCTTGTTTCCGATTCTCCTGCTGGCAAATTGTTCAGCATTAAGACTAAAGAGTTTGGGTGCTTGGAATCCCAATGTATTATGTAAGATGTAATGTTACTCTATGGCAGGGGTGTCAAACTTGTGTCGTCATGACGTTGTCATGAGTTGTATCATGACTTCCCCCACTCCGGGCATGGGCGTGGCCAGCATGTGATGCATCCAGCCCACAGGCCACAAGTTTGACAGCCCTGCTCTATGGTATCAGGTCAAATGACCTTAGTAAAATAGATCACTGAGTTAACTTTTGATTACATTGCATTAACTTTATTGTCTTGAGATAGGTAATAAATAGGTAGATGTTAGCTAGATAGATAGCTTTTTTTTAATCAAAACCTTTAAGCAGGAAGATAAAAGCTAATAAAAGCAACTAGTAGAAAGTAATAAAAAAAGAAAAAGAAATAAAAAAAGACAAAGGTCAAGGAAAGAAAAAAAGAAACGTAGGAAAAAAAAGTGGCATCTGATATTCTTCACACCAGTTATAAGCACAAGCACATTTGACCTCTCTAAGGTTACATCATATCATTTTTAAATAATCTATCCTATCTAATCATCAAAACCAAAGGTCACAAGTTCATTGTTTTCATTTTTACACAATCTGTAAGTCCATAAGAGACTTCCAGTCAGAAACACATATAGATAATGTCTTCTCTCTAATCAAAGAAGTTAATTTATCCATTTCAGCAAAATCTTTAAACGTCACCAGCCATTCCTCTGTGGTAGGCAGTGTCGCATTTTTTTATCTTTGTGAATTGAGTGATCTCACTGCTGTGACTTTGAAACCATGCTTCTAGCCCTTGTCAACCTCCCCAGACTACCTCTGCCTCCCCTTGGTTGTTGTTGTGCCACACTAAGGATGCTTAGGAGGCTGCAGAGGGGTAGGGTGGAATGAGAGGTCCTTTCCCTCTATCAATGGGGCAGAGTGCTAAGCAAATCAATGTTTCTCATAGATTGCCAATCTGTGCTTTTGTGCTTCACATCAGATCAGTAAGTAGGATATCAGTAAAGTGAAGGAGATCAGGAAAGGAGAGGGATTTTTGAACAGGGTTGAGCAGGTACATCTAAAGGGAAGGATGCCTTTTGTTCACTAAGCCACTGATCTTTTGTTGGGATTGGTGATGCTCTAAGCTGAAAGACTTAGCAGTCCACTCCTTAGTCATTTATACCTTTTGGAGGATTGTGTGATATCTGCTTGTCCCTTAGCAAACACAGAAACCCTCCTGTTTTGTATTGTAATCATGAACCAGAGCTGGTAACAGCCTATGTGCTGAAAAATAATTGGTACATATAGTAAATCGGGATCTGACAATGAATTGTCGGTGAGGCTGCTTCTTTCTTAGCTCTCAACAGGGGAAAAAGAGGATAGTGGTGATATTGCTTTTCCCAAGGGAATTTTCCAGTCTCATCAATCTGGCTCAGCATGATGAGTTCGAAGAATGGAAGATGGCTTTGAATGAAGTGCAATATTGTTCAACTCAAGCTGTGCATTGTCTGAGGCTGGTCAACAGATTTATTGCCCATAATAAAAAAATATTAATCTAACAGAAAAATACTCCCCTCCACTTAATTAACAAGGAAGTAAAAAAGTAGACATTCAGCTAATTGTCATGGTAGCTTCATGATTCATGTGTTGTGGTTCCGTTTAAAAAAAAAAAAAAGGATTTGCAAAACTTGAAGAAGACCTATTGGCAGGTACTGGTGGAAAGAAAGAAAATTGAAGAGAAAAAGAAAAGAGTTTCTAACCTCCATACTCCAGAAATATACTACTGATTATTTTCCCTGCACCATTTCTAGGCTAGAAATTAATTGAATATCTAACAGCAACTATCCCAGTAATAGAGCAAAACCAGGAGCTGAACAAATGCCTCGTGCAGAGAACACTTCAGAGTTTCTCTAGCAGCCTGTCTGGTGGACCCAGTCATTCTGAACTCCCTAAACACTATTTCTGACTTCCATCTTCCTGAGAGTTGACTTAAATATTCAAAGTGTGTGTGTGTGTGTGGCTGATTAAGTTTTATTTTAGTTTATCACGACCTCAGACACTTCTAACTTTCCCCCCACATTCAATCAATATCTGTACCTAGAGAAAACATATATTTATTTTGCTCATTCTTTTCTGTGAGAAAAGCTACTATAGGAAAGACAGAAAAATGTGATTAGGAAGAAGGAATGTGGCACCTTTGTGGTAAGCTGTTTCCTGACTCTGTGACTTGATCTCCAGAATGGATCATCCAAGTAGTCAATCCCAGGGCATTTTTGTCATGGAGCAGGGCAATAGGTAGGGGCACTGAAGTCCTGCTGGCCAGGGAGCTACAGCAAAGTGTGAACTTAGAAAACCTGGCAAATGGCCCAGTCCAAGGAAAAGGAGAGAGGGAAGGAATTTCTTTATGTTGGTAATACTATAGCACTGTTTCTTTGTAATGACAAGATAAGGCAAAATTATTCTGCTTTTTTATTTTTTATTAAAGAAAAGCTCATAGCAAGCAATACAAACAATGGAAATGAAAACTACAGTAAATCAAGGCAACTAAAATCTGTAAACAGTAGGGGAAAACCAGTTAATTGAGGCTTAGGTCAAATAACTCTGCTAATTATTTTTAGTATGAAAATATGAAATACTTTACATGCTATGATAATAAGAATTTAGTAAGACTTCTCTGAGTTGCAACAAAAGGCACTTTAGTTGCTTTGATCTGACTTTGAACTGAGTTCCCTAACATGTTGCTTTCCCAAATGGTGGGACTCCAATTCCTGGGCTTGCTGAGCCAGCACGTCATGCTGACCATGAACCTTTTCGCTCTTTTGATCTTAGGCATGTGTGTGTGTGTGTGTGTGTGTGTGTACTACACTACACTACAGTACAGTACACAATGCAATACTATACCATGCTACACTTGTTCCTGACATTGCTTTTTGGTTCTCCCATTTCTTTTATTTCTCTGCATAGGAGGAATACATGGGTTACTTCCTCAGAAGTGCCAGGTGATGGTGCTGCTGAACCCACGGAGTGGAGCAGGAGAGGCCCTGCGTCTGTTCACCTCTCAAGTTCAGCCGATGCTGGCAGAAGCCAGCATAGGATTCCATAAGTTTGTCACGGGTGAGTCTGGTGGCTGTCTCAGAGCAACTTAGGGAAACTGGTTTAGTACAGGTAGGCCTCAACTTACAACAATTCGTTTAGCGACTGTTCGATGGTGCAACAACACTGGCTTATGGCCCTTTTCCCCGCCATTACAGCATCCCTGTGATTATGTGATCCAAAGTAGGATGTTTGGCAACTGGTTCATATTTACGATGGTTGCAGGGTCCTGGGGTCATGTGATCCCCTTTTGCGACCTTCTGACAAGCAGAGTCAACACTGGAAGCCCAGATTCACTTAACGACTGAACAACCTTGTTACTTAGTTTAACAAATGCAGTGATTCACTTAACAACTGTGACAAGAAAAGTTGTAAAATGGGACAACATTCACTTAAAAAATATCTCACTTAACAACAGAAATTTTGGGCTCAATTGTAGTCCTAAGTCGAGGACTACCTGTAGATATGGCTTAGACTTCCATTTCCGGTTCTGTTCACTCATTTTGCCTTTGGCCAAGTTTTGTAGAATGACATCATTGGCTATTCTATGTTGTAGAATTCTTTGCAGTTTCAATGTATGAGAGTAAGTAGTTAATTCAACCTGCTTCAGTTCTCCTTATGTGGAGGGTTGTAGTTACAATGAACTGTGTAATTCCATTTAATAAAAAATATAACGTGTATGACTAAGTTAAAACTATCATCCCAGTTAAGCTTGTGGCAAATAAAGACCACAATAATGGGAAGATGCTGGATTTGGAGAATAGGGCAAGTCTGAAAACTGTGATTGTATCAGCACAAAGTCATTCACTTAGAAACTCCAATTATCTGACTGCTTTATGGATCAACTTTGTCAACCTCTCTGGCATCCAGTCTTTCTGGGCTCACTTTAAAGCAGTGGCTTCATTAATATAACTCTCGATGACTTGGGACCAGGCTACTGTCAACTTGTTATGTGGAATCCTCCCCAGATCTTTCCAGATTCCTTCAGCAGGTGTCATAAGACAGCTTGCCATATTCTGTCCTTGAAATCATACTGGATTAGATTTGTTGATTTCCTTGTTTTTCTTCAAGTGCCCAGATAACTTTCTATAAAATTTGCTTAGAAACAAATGCTTTTAGCAAACAAATAAACAAGGGAGTTGATCAAATCAACCCAACCAATGTTTAACGTAATGGTGACCAAACAGAAAGGAAGAATTATTGGTGAAACAGATCTTTGTGCTTCAGGTATGAGGTGTGTGTGTGAGAGGGGGCGGGGAGGGAGAGAGAGAGATTTTGAGATTGATTGATTTGTGGATTAATTTAGAACCTATCCAGACCTGTCAAACTGACAGCCCGTGGGCCGGATATGTCACACACAGGCCAGGCCCTCCACAGCTCTGCAAAGGCCAAAAATGTCACTATCTGGCCCATGACATAATCAAGTTTGACACAGGTGCTATAGTCCATCTGAATTAAAACATGATCTACAAGACATGTAAGTTTTGTTTTCCCTTTCTCCTCAGAGAAACATAATCATGCTTGGGATTTGGCAAGAGAGGAGGACATGTCCAAATGGGACGCCATGGTCATTATGGCTGGAGACGGCTTGCTTCATGAGGTAAGGAACAGGGCAGGTGGCTATAGGGACTTTATGGTGTCATGGCTCCAGTACATGTTCTCCTCATTAAAAAAAAAAAACATTTTATTGGTGAAAGAAACAACCAGAAGACATGATGAAATACAATCCTAAATATAACAGCACTAATAAAATCAGAAAAGAATACACAGAATAGTGATTAAATGAAAGTCACTGAAAAAAAATAAAAATGTATCCATAAACTTTTAATAGAGATCTGGCTCAATCCTTTAATGTGTTATTCTATCTAACCCTGTAGGCTGTTTATTGCTCCATCTTCTCACTTTTGGTGCAATACGTTATTTCGATACAATGATATTTATGACATAGATTTCTAATATTTTATTATTTAGTTCCTTAGGGAAATTGCAATCCTTGATCAGCAGAAGCAACAACAGAATTGGGGTGGGTGGGTGTACAGTGGCCTTTTTTTTTTAAAAAAACTATCATTTTAAAATACTGCTCAACTACCCTTAGCTAAGTATTTTTTACATGTTGTTACCTCAAATGAATTGGTTAATTTGGAATGGAGATTTTATTTCTCTACTGTTTTACCACTGTGTTCATAATTTTGAACTTGCGCTTGATTTCCTAACTAACACACAAAAGTTAAACTGGGAATGAGCAGTTTTTTACTTTCACCTTTAGAAGGATGAACTGAACAAATTTGCAGAGATGCTTCAGAAAGCAGAACCAACAAGCTGCCTGGGTGTCTCTTTTCATTTTATTTTATTTTACAAGAAAAGAATTTCCCTCATCTTCACAGTTGGGGAGAAATTCTTGATGCGCTTCAAGAAGGAAGCCATGAGTCTGGATTGTTAAGTTTGAGGCATGGGTTTAATGAACGGAGACCAGACTGTAAACCGTGAACTTCAGCTCTTTATTCACAAGCATAACAGAGACAAAAAACCCCGGCTAGCAGTCACTCTTTTATAGAGTAAGCTGCTATCCGGATAACCAACGGATAGCGTTATAGCGTTTGAATCTTGGCACGGCCCACCAACAGCCAATCAGATTGCTCGGAATGAACCAATCATAACTTGCCATTATATGGGCCAATAGGACGTGCAGGATTACGATCCTGCTAGGCAAATGAATCTTTATTAATTACATTTCTTTCGTTCACAACATGGATGATCGTAAACTCCCATGGTTTTGAAACAACCGCCCCCACCCTCACCCCAACTGAAATTACCTTGGCTCTGGAGCTGATAGGGCGAATTCCCTTTAATTGACTTCCATGGGAGCCAAAGGGGTAAGCAGAGAGGCTGGGTGGGGAATGGAGAAAAGCAGGGTGAGGGGAGACATTCCTCTCCCAAGACTTCAGGACAGAATTTTTGCCACAGCTTAGCAGAACTCCTCTCAGTGTTTCTGACTGTCCTACTCTGATCCCTGATCAAGATTCTCCTCTTTTTTTAGCAATAGAAGATAAAACAATCGTACAATTTCAACTAGCAATGCAAGAAGCAGAATATAGTGAATTTTAAGTTAAATTAGATTATTTGAATTGGCAGATTTTATAGCCTTGTCATAAGCACTATTGATGAGAGTGTGGAGATAATGGAGAAACTTGCCATTACTGTATATTTATTTCAATCTGTCACGTGGGGTTAAACTGAATCTTATAGTGTTGAATGCTGCTTGCTGAAAACAAGGTCTTTCAACTGCTTTCCACAAAATCCCAGAATTTTGCGACAACATAGGTTCTTTAATGGCAAACAAGCAAGCAAGCAAGCAAGCAAACAAATAAACGTTTGCTCAGATGCAGTGCTTCTTGATCAGGGGTCCTGGAATATCTTTTTTAAACTAATCATTTAAAAGGGACTTATTTTCCAGTCTTGCAACTTGTGTATACTGTAAAGGCTGACCCAAATTTGAATCACACTCCTGAGTCTGAATCACATTCTTTGTCCCAATAAATATGTTGAAACTGACTGGCTGTTTCTGTAGTGGTCATTCTTCAATGCAGTCAAAGTCCAGTTTAGATGCAAAACCAGACTTCTCTGAGCTTTTCCTCTGACTGTCAATCTGTGTCTTTCAGGTGATCAATGGCCTGATGGAGCGTCCTGACTGGAAGACTGCGATCCAGAAACCTCTCTGCATTCTCCCAGGAGGCTCTGGGAACGCTTTAGCTGCTTCACTTAATCACTATGCTAGGTAAGTCATCCCCTAAAGATTTCTTGTGTTGCTTGTTCTATTACAAATGAGGCCACACTTTCTCAGGGCCACCCCTACTCTTAGGTCAGACTAGTGAGTAACTGGAAGAGAAATTGAAGGAGGGTCATTATGTCCTCCTGGCAATACAGTCTCCCTTGAATTGAACTTGGCTTTTGGTGATTTCATGAACACATCACTGTGGTTTTTCTAGCAATGAAAGGCATTGCTGTTGCCCTCTCCTGAAAGTTTTTAGATTTCTAGTTTGATCTGTAACCTGGGTTTTCTTGATTTTTTTTAATTTTTTTTTTCACATTCCTGAACCACCCATTTTCCTCAGAGACAGAGTATACAACCAAGAATTAAAATATAAGAACGGTAAACTTAAAGAAGAGGCAAGGAATCATCAAACACTGTTAGAATTAATTAAAAGGCCAAGGGAGGGCTTGTAGGGCACTAGCCAGCCCCACGATTGCACGCTCCTCTGTGCTCCCCATAGGAGGTGGCAGAGCCATGCCATTAACAGGAGAGCGGAGGCTTCCTGTCTCACCTCTGGGAGGGGGAAATATCCCCCCAGAAGTGAGACCGGTGGGTGCAACGGCAGAGAAAGCTCTCTTCCTGGACCCTGCCAGTCAAAGTTCTTTAGCTTTAGCTGATGGGAGTCTGAAACATACTTTCCCCGCCTGACTGGGTGGGACAGGCCGATGTGATAGGATGAAGAAGGTTCTTGTCGTTTTAATCCATTTTGTAGTATTGTAGTTTCCAATTATTTATTCAGTCACAGAATTGAGCCTAATTAGCTTCTTGAGATTAGACAGTACTGCCTCCTGTTTTAGCGGCCTTTAAGTGGGAATATTCAGTGCCTTTATGTTGCTGCTGTTAGACAGATTTTGCATCTCCAATTTTGTAGTGAGGACTCTGTGATTCGTATGCAACCTTTTACATTGCTTATCCCCAACCCGATCTGGCCTTTGCCAGATGGAAACTCTACTTGGTCTTCCATTGGTGCCTGAGAGTCTGTGGGCCTTTCGGATTGGAGCAAGAGTCGTTCCTTCTTTCTGCTTTGTGAGGCAGCCATAGGTAGAGGCAGTTTCACACGGCCCTTCCCCTGGACTGAAATGGTGTATATTTCCTTGGGTTGGTATCATGTGTTATTCAAAAGAGAGATGTGGGGGACGTTCTTCTCTTGCAAAGCTTCCTTTATTACTAGTCTTTGGCTCAGCTTTCAATAATCTTCCAGAAACTACGGCTCCTCCCATCTCCCTCTGTGCTGGCCTCTGCCCTTTGAGCCGCAGGCCCCCTTCTTCCATCTGCTATGTGGCTAATTCCCCCTCCCCCCACCCAGCTTCCCTTTGAGGAGGGAGGGTGAATGAGGTGTGCTGAGGGTATTCTGGAGGGGCTATTTTCCTTTCTGTTACACGGGAGCGAAGCCACCTGACATTCTCGAAGCTAAATGCTCTGGTATCATCATGGCGGAGAAACAAGGCCAGAGGAAACAAGTCTGGGTCCTGTCAGACAGCCTCAGCGGGAGAATGAGTCACTCTTCAGTTTTACGTACATTTCAACCCTGCCTTCTTCAACATGGTACATTCAAATGCATTTGACTCAGCTAGGGAGACCATCAGGCAGAGAAAGCTAATTATTCACTAGGAAAAGGGAGGGATCGTTTTCCGTCCTTTTTCCTCCTTGAGGGTTGTATTTCAGTCACACACACACACACACACCAACTAGATACTCTAGTAGAGTTGTACCACTGACTCCTCCATGAAATCTCTCCAGGACAAAGGCTACTGGTGGAGTTCATGATGGCTAAGACTACTTGCCAAGACTGATAAGGAGTTGGAATTTAGAAGGCACCTGGTTGCTTTTCCCTTGCCCTAACTGGTTCATTGAACTGCTGTAATTTGATAAATGAGCTAAGATATCTCAAGGGATTTCTGTAATCCCAAAAAGGCTGACCAGACATTATAGAAAGTTAGTTAAAAGGGCAAAGTGTGAAATCCTAAGGTCTTTCTGTTACCCCGGGAGTCTAGAAATGCTCTGAGGTCAAAATGGGATCACCTTCAGAGGGAGGAAAGGTGAGATGCAAACTGAGATGTCGAATACTTATCTTAATCATGCAGGAATTACTTGCAGAGTGGCAATTCTCTAAATTATTCTTGAAGAAATCATTTGTATTGAAAATTGCTACAGGAATTATTTTTAAGAAGTGTATGTGTATGAAGGTAATGGTTATTAATCTGGATTTTCCCTGCAATATTCTTTTTACACAAGTTAGATCTCAGCTGCACCCCCAACACCTGGCATTGGCCCATGTTAGTGAAATCTGTTTCCTGTTTCAAAGCTTTATTGCTGATGGTGCACTTTCTAATCCCAATTCTCCTATCATGTTCCATGGCCTGGCTTCTATGGAGGCATGAAGTGTATGAGCCCTCTTATCAAGATTTACAACGTTAACTTATCTTTATCTTCTTTCAAAGAAACCAGGATCATTTTATGACAACTCTGCCTCCTTAAACTGAGAAAGGGTGAATGTCTCAGGGTAATTCCAGGTAGGCTGGAGTATTTGAAGAATCTGAGTCAAATTAGATGCATTAGCTCACACCAGGGGGGGAAAATGCAGTTTGTGGGTGGATGTACCTCTCCCCAGACACAAAACGGCCACATTTAGCAGTATGATTGCATGGTATGAACTTTCATTCTTGTGGATAGGTGTAGGTTTGAAAGGCAAAGTGTTCTGTTCCTTTAAGCCTATCAAATACTGGTAAAAAAACAAGTCTTCTGTGGGTCTTTGGAAGTTAGAAACACAATGCTGTGCACATCCATTGCTAATATTCAAGGAGGAGGAGTCGACAACTTTCATCTCTAGCCTAAACTGCTACTGCCGTGACAGTGGCATCTTTAATCTTATTTGGGTTGCTGGAAAAGGCTTTTAGCTAAAGGCAATAGTAAGAGGTCACTTATCAAGAATCTCTGAAGTGTTGCGATTGTACTAGAATTCGTATTATCTCTGCACGAGGTTTGCTACCCACTGCAATAATAATCTTGCCATATGCAAGTAGCATCATGTAAGTGGCATTGATTGACATAGAGCAGGGCTGTCAAACTCACATCATCACAGCATCGTCATGTGACTTATTGTGACTTTCCCCCCCTTCACTAAACTGGGCATGGGCGTGGCCAGTGCATGACGCATCCGGGCCACGAGTTTGACAGACCTGATTTAGAGTATCTTTGAAACAGTAGATAGGTAGATCAGGTAGATCAGCTGTTCATCCAAGTTCAATATTCTTGCATTTTTCTGATGGAAGAAATCGAGCAAAGGAAAACAATTCTGGGATAGCTGCTGCCTTCAAAAAGAGGCACTGATCTTTTCTTTCTGGCTTGCGAGGAGCACATCTACAAACCCGCCGTGAACATGGTTACTCCAGATGACTTTAGGTTTTCTCCTTTTATTACATTAAAACATTTCATCTTGGGGGTGATATTTGGAGGGATCATTTAGGATGCGTGTTGTGCAACCTTGGCATTAAGGAGCAGGAGAGCTCTGCTGGGGGCCTGTAATGTATAGGAGAGGAGGAGGCTTTAATGGTAGATCATGCTTTTTAGTATATGCTTATGCTTAGCTGCTTAGGGAGGGCTGTAAAAAGCACTGTGAAGGGGTATATAAGTCTAAGTGCTATTCCTATTGCAATTTTTTTTTCAAGCCAAGCAAAAACATTTATGAAGGTGGGGTCATATCTTTTAAGAGGGTACAGAAACAAATGGTACATACATTCAGGGTCTGTAAACAAATGATGAAACAATACAATGCATTGCTTGTAAAGTCTAAACAACAGAAAACATTGATTCTAGATAATATCTAGTACTATTGCAATCTTGAACACATTGGAACAGTAATTGTGTGCTGGTTTTCTATGCTACTTTATACTTCTCTCCCCATGGGTGGGCTTACACATCCCACTAAGTAGCGAAGTGGCTTGTCTAGTTTTGACTTAGCATGATATGTGAATCCTAAATTTGCAAGTATAGATTGGGGTTTATAGCTCAATGTTATGCCCTAAAGGTTACTAGGGCACGTGGAGTGGCTTGTTCAAGAAATCATGGTTTAACCTAGGCTGTCTTTCCCTCTCTTCCCCCATTACAGCAAAAGTCATGTGGCAAAGGAGGAACTGTTGATGAATTGCACCTACTTCTTATGCAAAGGCCTGCATGCTCCCATGGACCTCGTCTCCCTCCGCACGGCCTCAGGCAAGCGTCTCTTCTCCTTCCTTAGCTTTGGCTGGGGTTTTGTCTCTGATGTGGACATTACCAGCGAGAGGTACCGTAAATTGGGTAGTGCCCGTTTTACAGTGGGCACGTTCCAACTCCTTACTTCACTCCAAGTTTACAAGGGCCGCCTCTCCTACCTGCCAGCTGAAGTACAAAGCTCTGCCTCAAATTCCTTGCCTCCCATAGGGGTGAATACCAGCCCCTCACCTCAACATCCTCACCAGGTCTCCACTGCTGTCCACACCCTCCCTCAGTCTGCATCTTCCCTCCTGAAGGAGGATTCTGTGCTGGAAGACTCCTTGTTGGTACCCTTTGAGCAGCCAGTTCCCAAGCACTGGACTGTCGTCCCCGAGGAGGAATTTGTTTCTATAGTTGGCATTCAGCAGTCCCACCTGGGAACAGACTTTATTATAGCTCCCACGGCCAAGCTGTTTGATGATGCCATCCATCTCTTCTATGTAACTGCTGGCATTTCCCGGATGGGAATGCTCAGGTTATTCATGGCCGTGGAGAAAGGGAGCCAGTTGACTCTTAACCAACCCCATGTCCACTGCGTGCCTGTGAAAGCCTTTCGGCTGGAGCCCCTGGAGCCCAAGGGGTTTATGACAGTAGACGGCGAGGTGTTGACATGTGAGCCAGTGCAAGGACAAATACACCACCGGCTAGCCCGTATTATTAGTGGCTCCTGAATGAGCATCAGGAAGAAACGGTGGAAAGGGTTTTTGTGACAGCACTGTGACATTCTGGAAAGTTGTGAAGAAATCTCCAAATGCTGCATCTACTGCATTCAAAACACCATCAGCATTGTTCACAGGGATAATCCTCAGGGAGAGCTTGTCTTTTTCTGCAACTTTTAACTGCGATGCAAGTAGCGGAGGAGCTTGTCTTGCCCATGACTTCTTCCTAAACTGCTATGCAGTGAAAGGCAACTTTAGAGTCTCCTTGCTCTCTGCATTACTCTAGCAGAAGGATGCCTTCAAACTAAACCAAAGCCACTTCCCCTTCTGTCTGGATAAAGATGTCTTAATCCTTTGCCACTCGAAGGACCAATTTTATGATTTTGTAAGGAATATAAAACACATACATGCCTTGTGTGTAGTTGCTTATATTCCCATGGAGAAATGAAAGTCCTATTTTGAAAAAAAGTAATGTCTGTTATCGATGCTGTGATTTTGGATTGCTCTTATCAAAAGGCAAAGCACTTAATGTAACATTTCACCCTCTTTATCATTCAAATGCAGGTAGGTTAATTGAAACAAAACCGGCTAACCTTCCCCAGGACACAACAGTTCTTCAATGAGATGCACATTTGATTAGGCAACTCCTAGGTTATTTCTATAAAAGTCCAAAGTGGCACCTTTATGTATTCACCTTCCTTGCATATATTCCTGGCTAATATTTGTAACTAACACATTCCATCTTACAAACTATAGTTTATTAAAGGCAGCTGTCAAAAGAATGGAGGGATAGTGGCCATCTTTTTATTGTAGCCTGCTGTTTCTTTTTAAACTGCAGACAACTTAATAGTTGAGGGCAAGATAGTTTGGGGAGAGGGAGGTAGTATCAGGGCTATCTATAGTTACAATTAGAGGCCAAAGTGCTATTATCATCTATCTAAAAATATGAAAAATGGACAAAAAGAACAGACGCTTCCCAGAATCTCTGGATTGAGCAGTATAGAATTCATCATAATAAAGGAAGATTTGGAGAACACATGCTCTAACTATATAGCTGCTTTCAACTTACATTTAAGGCTTTTATGATTGGACAGATAAAAGATTAAGAGTTGGATGGGACCTTGTAAGTCATCTAGTCCAATGCCCCACAAGCAGGAGACCCCACACCATTTCTGACTGACAATCCAATCCCTTCTTGAAAACCTCCAGTGATGAAGCTCCCACAACTTCCGAAGGCAAGCTGTTTCCATTGGTTGATTGTTCTGTCAGAAAATTTCTCATTTCTAGGTTGAATCTCTCATTGTTCAGTTTCCATCCATTATTCCTTGTCTGGCCTTTGGGTGCTTTGGAAAATTGCTTGACCCCTTCCTCCCTGTGGCAGCCCCTCAAATATTGGAACACTGCTGTCGTGTGTCCCCTGGACCTTCTCTTCACTAGACTAGCCATGCCCAGTTCCTGTAACCGTTCTTCATATGTTTTAGTCTCCAAGTCCCCCAATCATCCTGGGTGCTCTTCTCTGCACTTTTTCCTAGTCTCAATATCATTTTTATAGTGCGGCGACCAAAACTGGACCTATAACATAAAGTAAGAAGTGGACTGAAAGTGCCTTTGAAGCAGAACTGAGAATTCCTACTCATCCACCCCAATGCAATTCTTTGAAGAATTATGTTGATTCCTGTGTCCTCCAAAAAGTAGGGTCAGATCCTGGAGAACAGTTCATTAGTCTCAATTAGTCCCAGAAGAATTTAGAGACGTAGATTTGCTACAAATTCCCCAACTTTGCAGCTTTTATAATCCAAACTGATAATGAAATTAAAATAGACAAATGTGGAGTGCCCTGTCCTCACAAGCTACTTTGAGGAAAAATAAATCCCTATTATGTACTGTATATGTATCAGATAGATAGCATTGATTGCTATCCTAGGAAAGCATCAGATCTGAAGTTATGTAACGTAACTTTAAATAGAGTCATATTGAAGTCCTGGTGACTTAAAACATAGCCATGTAGTGTTATTAGCAAAAATATAAAATTGCTTTGTCATGGCCTCCTTCGGGGGATGATTATTAAACTCCCAAGTCCGGTGGAGAGCACAGGTATTCCCTGACCCTGCTTAGCTTTTAAGATCAAACAAGGTTGGCCTTGTGCTGCCAGCTGCCAAGTAGGATTTTATTCTAGCAACTAACTTTGTAAGGGTAGAAGATATTACATTGGCCCCATTTTGAATGGCTAATAATTAAGATTTGCACATACATGAACAGATTTCTACTGAGTTTTGTTATGAATAGCATTCCCTTGATTCCGCTATGTAGAGATATATCTCTTCAGGAGGATTTACTAGTCTTGAAGTCAGCATAGCATCTACTTGGACTTGGACCATTTAATATTAGGCTGACTTCTTACAGATTTTAAAAGCAATACAAAGCACATGCAAGTGAATTGGCTCCCGCATTTGGCATGTATTACAAGTAGTGGAGACTGTACTTTAAGATGAGGCATATGTATCTTATATTTGATAAATACTGGCTTTGCTGAAACAGCTAAGTTACTACAAATTTGCAAAAATCAAGACAGAGGAAGAGTGTAAAAGTATTTAAAGCACAAACTGGGACTTGGAGGCCAGATAATACATCAATACAAGCAATTGTCACTTAATCTGTCTGTTAGGAAAAAACAGAGCAGGGAGCATATATAATGGTCATTGGGACATACAGGCATAGATAAGAGAGAACCAATTTCCAGTGCCAACATCATGCTAAACATAAGGGGGTAGCAATGGGGAGAGTTCTACTTGCCCCCTGGACATTTTAAAACAGTGTAGTCAAATAGTTGCTGCTTGGATGACTTTGACAAAAGTGTCAGCCTCAGGGGAAACATTCGTAATTCAAAACAATGAACCAGGGAAGACTAAAACTCAGAAATGAGTTCTATCAACATGCTGAGCTCTTAAGAGAATGAAGGGCAAAGCAGCTGTTTTCACAGACAAAACCTAGTTTTCATTTCGTGCACCTCATGAGGCAACCTTGTACCTGGCCTGTATAATTGCAAGGAGGTATTGTGTGGTTAAAGGGGTGGGGGGAAAGCTTGGAGCAGCTTTTTAAAATGCTAGGGTGGATTGACTCTTTCGGGTAAGGGACAACTATTGCTTCTTTATTTCCCAGGCCTTTCAGAGGACAGAAACTAGACAACCCAATAATATATATGCACGTGTATCCTCTTCAATATTTATTTTACGAGGCTGTGATTATTCTAGTTTGAGGATAGTCTACGTCACTCCAGTTACTGTATCTTCCATAATAATTTAAGCTGTCTTCTAGAGCAGAGATGAAGTTTGTGACAAATCAAGTCATTAAGGGGTGTCTTTGCACCAAATGACGATATTCTAACATTCTCTTGATGCACCTTGCTAAAAAAAAAAAAAAGGAATTGTGTGCAAATTTAAAGAAGCATAATTACTGTGTCGCATAAATGTACATCTCTGAGAGACATAAATGTGCCTCTCCTATACAAAACTGGCCAAAGTGAGAAAAAAAGCCTTCTGGTTGCAAAATACACAAACAGGAATATGATGTAATATGCATATTTATACCGCAACCAAGAAAAGTTGGATTGTTTAACAGATCCTGTGACAATCAGCACAATTACTGCTGGAGCTTCAACTGTAGTAAAGGAAGATGACAGTGACATTGAGATGAAATTTAGCATCTTGAAAATTTAAAGGCAAGAAGGAAGGGTTCCAGAGAAACCCTCCTAGCAAACGTATTCTAGCATTTTTCACAAGCCCTACCATGTAAATGGTGATCCTGGGAAAGACATGTCACGCAAACCCTTTTGATATGCTGACATCCTTTTCAGAGTTTCAGGGATACATAAACCTGATGCTTCAAGCTGAATCGACACACAGCATGAACAGCCAAATCTATGAACAGCTGCGAACGTTAACGGCAAGCCACTTTCTCTCCTTTATTACTGCATCTTAATTAGCCAAACAAAATTTGCCAGTAAAAAAAGATTCATCACACGGTACTTTATACATATATTTGTAAGCAACCAAGCATTCACAGCTGCAAAAGTAACATACCCCTAAGCATTGCCCCGATATGACAGCTCCATCGGTTTTAAATACTGTACAGAATCAAGTCTATAAAGTTTAGTAATATTTCTTTTCCCTTTCCCTCCCCAGCACTTAACAGATAGATTTTAATTTATACATCACAATCATGTGGCCCATCTCAAGACTAACAATATGCCTCATGCTTTGGCTTCTTGGTGTGCATGTATAAGCGCCTGTCTCTTTGAAAGTCTCTTCACTCTGGATTACAGACATACACCCAAAAGTTACACGGCTGCAATATGCCCAGTGGCAACTGCATAATCTAGAGCTTCACATTATTCAATAGCTAAAGGGGGGGAGGGGGGATGTAAACTTTTGTGCATGCCACTGGTAAGGGCAAAGAACAGCAAGGATAAAAGGGACAGTGCTGGAGGATGTAAAAGATGTCAGCAGGTTCCAAGGAAGGAAGAATAAGCAAAATCTTCCGCAGAGGCAGAATGCTAACAATTCAGATAAGTCCTTCATTGTGTTTTGAGAAAAGGTAGCTCTCCTGTAGCTTGCATAATTAACGTTTTTGTGGCTCCTCTCACCTTATTAAAGCATGTCTTGGAACCAACCGGGCAGTTTACATGATTACGATTTGGAAAAAGGCAGGCTTTTGAAAAGGGTCGTTAGCGACAGCTAACAGCTGCTTAATTCTCTCTGGGGAAGGCGATGTACCATTATTTCATCTGGGTAAGAAATCTGACAATACCTCAGAACAGAATTGCCCTTCTACAATGGTGGGCCTGATAGTGCAGGCAACAGGTAAATTCTATCCCTGACCTCATCTGATGACTATATCAATCTAACTACTCTGAATTTTTATTAAGTTGGGCTCTTTTCCCAGTCATCATTGCTTGGGCTGTGATAGCTTGCCTGCTGCAAGCTCTTAAAAACACAGAAATGCAGTTTCTCAAATGTTACTCTCCAATACTAAAATAATTCATTCACTATATTCCAAGCCAACACAAGACTTGTGTCATCTCCCTCAATGTTCTCCAAGTGGATTATTCTCTTGGGAGGGCGACTAAGAGAGACCTCTAGGTTGTTATCAGAGTAGGAATAATAAAGGTAAATAAATGTGAAGCCATGCAAAGATGGAGGAAGCACCAAATGAAAAATAGAAGGCAACTCTGTTTTGAATGCAGGAATGTGGACAACCAACTGAAATTTGTTGGAAGCATGCATCTTCACTCCCCTGCAACCACTCCGTCACAATACCATTCTTGGAAATGGCTAAAGCAAATGATACAGAATCTGGGAACCCTGAATAATATTAATGAAAAGGATGTGATTTTATTTAAAGATGCTTGATTAGAGACCCACTGTCTACCAGAATGTAGACTTTGTTGCTGCAGAGTTGATATGAATCCATGGAGATATAGAGTCAGGCAGAGTTGCCACTTTGCAAGCACATAGGTGAAAGCAGAAATTCAGAAATTATGGTTTGCACCATGCGATATTTAGAGTATCATCCTGAGGTACCTTAATGTTCATAGTTAATTGTATAATGTTCGTGTATCCAAGAGAACAGTGAACTATGCTATATGCACTATTCCTCTTCAAGGCAAAGTGGAACAAGATATGCTATTGTACACTTAAGACAGTCCAAAAATTCCAAGTGCTCATCTCAACAAGTACAGCTTGCCTTGCGCTTACTTGCTCCTCATGATTAGAGATTAAGCAATTAAGGAAAGCAAGCTGCTTACATTTATCATTTGGTGGCTTTTGTACACCACGTCCCCTCAGTTCCAATAGATATAGTCAACACTGAAAATAACTAAGAATGTTGCAGAGAATTTGTGTCCTTCTAATCAACAGACTTTAGTGAAGTTAGGTCAGGCAGTAGAAGAAAAGTGCACCATTACATTTTCCAATTAGATACTGAATAAGGATCTTTCAGGATTTAATCAACGGGAGTCCCCATTTTCAGCAATATCCACAGCACCCAAGAACTCAAACAAGGAACGGGTTGTCACTTCATTGACTAGGGAGCTGAAAGATCCAAACCCAACTTCACTTAAGTTCTGAAATGGAAAGACCACAGCACCTCTCTTCACAGAATCAAGCCCCAAGGGGGAACGTCATTTGTGTGAGAAGGGATGGGTGGGTGGGTGGAGGGAAGTGATTTTGTGTGTGTGTGCTCTATCATCCTGTGCATCTGGAATGTGATTAAAAAGACAGCCTGAAATGAGTTATGGAATTCTGCTTCTCTATAACAAAACCAAGCCAAGGAGGAAGGGGTGCAGTGAGCCAATCTATTTATTGTTAACAACTTTTGCTAGGTTCTTCCTCCGTGTCCCCCTATCTTTCTGTGTGCCTGTCTGTCCCTAACTTGGATTTTTAAATTTTATTTATCTTCTGTCCACTCGGGGATACTAGCCTCCACTAAGGCAGCCCGGTACTGCTGCAAGACACCACGGATGCTTTTTATGAACCCTTTAGACAATGGAAACAGGGGGAACCCAATATCAGGGTAGCCACTCCTCTCAGGGAGAAAGCTCCTGTAGCTCTTTCTCCTTTTCTTTGGTTTCACACTTGGCTGAGCAGCAAAGTCCTGAGTGGCTTTACCCTCATCTGTTACGTCTCTGGCAAAATGTGCTTCTCTGGCCTGGCCCATGCTCTCAGAGTCTGAACATTGATGGGTGTCACTAGCAGCCACTGTTGACATTCCACAACCGGAGTCTTCCAGCTCCTCCTTGCCATCAGAGAGTTGGCTAGCTGCTCCAGCAGCCCCTAACTCTTGCTCTCCCAATGGCCCCATACTGTCTACAGGACTCTCAGCCAGAATGCCTCCTGCTGAATGCGCAAAGGAAGACTCTGCCAGACCGACGTGATCATGGCTCCTCTCCACCAGTTCATTGGTCTCCACCCAGGACTCAATACGGTGGATCAGGCGCCAACCATTACAGCAGAAATGCTCATAGATCTCTTGCTCAAAGACTTCTATGGGCTTGCGCAGCAGTTGCATCATTGACTGCACCACACGGATCAAAGCCATTTCATTGTAGCATCGGCTGTTTTCGTAGCCCTCTTGTAAGCCCCGGTCACTGTCAAAACCAGCCTCATTGTAATAAGGCTCATTGACTAGGATAAGTCCTAGTAGTAAAAAAAAAAGTGGGAAGGGGAAAGGAAGGTAGAAAATAGTGGGAGAAATAAGGTATTTAGTACATGTATAATTTGGAAACGTACAGTGCATGCCAACAGAATGTGTTTTACTTAAAAATGTAATTGGAAAAGAAACATGATATACAAATGCATTAGGATAATGAACATACTAGAAGATAAAAGTGAGAATTCTGTTTTGGAAAACTGTATTTTTCAGACTATTTTAAAATATTTTTTTTAGTTAGGGTTGGAAATCAAAGTAATCTTCACTTAAAACGCAATTGTTCCAAATTTGAATTATTAATCCCAATTTAGTGAGTATTATTATTCTGTGTTGAACTCAACCATGGAAGCATTTGATGAAAAATCATTACAATACAATAATCTCTCCAGGATTTTGGAAAATGACAAAATGTTCCCTTTTTGGAGATGTTTGAGGAGAAAAAAAAATTCTATGAAAAGGAATGAAGGAGAGAACTCCAAATGCTTTTTGAAAAGGCTATTTTAATATGAAGGTCATTAAGTTTTGGACTAATGCTTTCTTACTTTTAATTTTTCAAAGTACTTCTAAGAAAAGGCCCGACCGAACCTTATAGGTTCTCTTTATACCAAGTCAGATGTTCAAATTAATGCCTTCCATTGTTAAACAGAACTAGGTAATTTAGTCACCCTCTTAATGAGGAATTGCCTTTTTTTTAAATAAAAAAAAAAAAAATCAAACTCCCCTAACTTGTCTATCACAGAAGGTCACTCTACAGATGTGCCATATACATGGATAAACCATTGTACAGTTCCTTTCATAAGAAACACGCCTGCTGTTTTCTAAGCATACAATAATGTCTGAATCTCTGTTTTTACTGTTAACCATTTTGTTATTAATATAGTTTATAGATGACAGGCTAACAATTTGTGCAAGTAGATTTAGTAGTTTAACTGTCTGAAAGTTTTTTGGCCTGTTTCGCAGGGGGTGGTAAACTAATATTGTTATATTAATCAGAATGCAACTAGGGAGGACATAAGGTGTATATGCATTAGTTTTAGGGTTTTTTAAAAAAACAAACATTTAAAAACAATATTTTAGTGTTTTGTTATTTTAAAACCTTTTGAATAAACTAAAAATCATGGGGGGAAAAAACATCTGAAGATTTATAGCATATGCAAAAGGTGTTCCAATCTGCTCCTTGCATTCAATCTGCTTGTTCCAATCTGCTCCTTGCGTCTAGGGTTCTCAATTACATCTAAGTGCTGCACTGCCTTTTTACAGAAATTAACTGAACAGCTGCCAAGAATGGCAGTGATGGAGCATCTATAAATAGCAAAATAAAAAATAAAAAAAATAAAAAATCTTGGCATTTCTTTGTTTTTAACCACAAGCTCAGGGAGCTACCTGCTACTAATTCTCCATATTGGCAGCTACCCCACTGGTGACTGTGGCTTTGCCTTTAGAGCATGAAATAAATAGCCATTGATATCCTTGTTCTTGGGCAAGAAAAACAATCCACAGTTTGGCTAGCCAGAAAACAACCTTTTTCTGTCTACTGCAGTAGGTTTTGACCCAATCTTTCCTTTTACCATCTTACTGGAATTTACCTTGGATTGAGATGAGCACCTGGAGAAGGCTAGATTTACTGGTCCATCTCTCTGTGCCCTGGAATAATCAAATAGCAGGAAGCAGTTAATTCAACAGCAAAGACACTACATAGCATTAAATTGCAGTCACAGCAACTTTTAAGAACAAGGCATTTGCAATGATCCATGCTCTGTTGACTTCCATTCCTATCACAACTTTACTGTTCATATGAATGATGTGAATGTTTTTGTATCTAGAGATTCTGGGTAAAACACATTTTTGGGGTGGGGATAGCATATATACTTTTCTTTACATCTCTAATAAAAAAAAAAAATGTACTGAAAGATACGGTTCTATTATATGCTCACTTAAAGACAAAAGAAGTTTAATCCAACTGGAAAACCAGTAATAAAAATGAAGGTGCTATAAGGAGCACACATAGAATATATTTTAAAACAATTTTCTATTATGGGAACAGAGTTTGGTGATAAGCATTCATACAATTTTTATGAGGGAGTAGGTGGAGGGAAGAGCATTTCCGAAGGAAAAAAACCTCTGAAATGAGTTGTGAAGAAATTCTTTCTAACAACAGATGTTAGTTTCATTTGCTATGTTGAGTTTATATTTTGTCTGAACCAAAGTAGTGACCATTATGACAACTAGATTCCAAATGTATGGGTCCTGCAGTAGGTTTTTTTAAACAGCTAGTAGCTGTTAAACCATGCACACCATATACTTGGACAATATTGTGGATTAGAACAGTATCTTCGAACAGCAGATACAGTAAGCCACCTGCTTGACTTAAATCATTAAAGAAAGCATTGCAATTCCATGCAGTTTTGTAATATGATACTGAATAATGCAGATCAAGAGTACTACAGTAAATATCAGCAGCAGTTGTTACCTTGCCTATCCAAGTACCCAGAAGGCTTACGCAAACCTTTCCGTTGTCGTACAAATTGGGATTCAGTCTGCCACTGCACTGGGAGAGGTAACGGAAGAGTGGGGGCACAGCTGGATAGATATTGGGGAGTTGGATGTCAAATAAAAAGAGGCCATCTTCGTACGGTGTGCGCGTAGGTCCTTTGACTAGTGCTGAGAAGAGATCCTGTGGAGAGGCTATGTGTAAGTCCATGCAATAATCCATAAAGAGGAACCAGAGCTCACTAAAAAATGTTACACCCGATGCTTTTAAGAAAATGCACAAAAACATCCTGTTTGGTTTCATATCAACATGCTTAGTATATACCCCAATAATTCATGACAGACCAAACTTTGACTAAATGTTCAGAAAAATTCCTCAAAGAAAATCTCTGTTCTACTAAATTGGTTTGTTCCACATTTGCTGAGTAACACAGAAATATTAGCCCATACCAGATAAAAATACTGCTATTACACAAACTCAGATTATATATTATCTTGCTAAGACTAAACAGATAAGAAACCTGTACAAAGTCTCTATGAGATAGAGATACCTTATATCTACACCTCCTTTAATTCCATAATAGAAGGATATAAATGCAACAAATTACACTGGACAAGTTGTTGGTACCTTCTCAGAAAAAATACAGCCACATTCATTCAACAAATGATAAAGTTCTGCTACATTTAATAGCTACGTACCAAGCAATATTAATGTTATATTGGCAAAGTTATTGAATTAACTCCTCTTACTCATATATACACACTCAGGTGTTTATTTACAATCTTTAGGAAAATACAAAACAAATGTAGTTCTTAGTTTTAATTAACTGCTAAAAGAAAAAATGAATTAGCGATTTTTTTTCTTGGTGTAAAAAACCATTTTTTTCATTAAGAAATAACTTATAACAGAAATATCATTCTTTTAAAGAATAAAATTATATATATATATATATATTTTTAGAAAATTGCATCTAGGAACAATTTTAAAACACAAAGTATATCTTTCTTTATGGACTGTGAAGTTCATGTACAAAGGTTTACATGATTTACCATTCTGTCTTCAAATGTTTTGACCATGATACCATCTGGCAATGAAGTTGCTAACAAAGCCATTTCTTTCCTCACTGTGCTGAAAAATTTCTTGGCTTCTGGAGGCTGAAACTCCATCTTCTTAAAGGCATGGCTATCTAATGGGGGCAATAAATAAATAAATTGGGGTAGCAGATTACCAAATTTTTCATGTTCTCCTTTGTTCCTAACATTTGCTAGAAACTTATTTAAACAATAGGGTTAGTAAAATAGACAAAAATAACTCTGATATGCTATTCTTGTAAATATAAAACAGCACTAAATTTACTAAGAAGGTAATTATTAACAAATATTGTCAGAGTGCTCAAATGATGCTTGTATTAAAAAACACTATCTAGCCTGATCAGAGACCACTAATTTTATTGAAGATTGTTGAACTGAATTCACTACTGTAAAGGCTCCATATAAGACCAGATAAAGTTATAAGAAGAGAGATACACAGAGAAAAAAATGAGAAAGGGGTCAAGAATAAGAGTCCAGATATAGACCTAACATTATATTTTACACCTGGCTCATATATTTAGAAAGAATGGGGGGCCACTATAACTTATTTTCAAACACTGGTCCCAATAAAACAGAATTATGAATTTAGGGCTTTCCAGAAATTGCTGGACTTCCATTTCCCTGACACAGGCCTTGCTAAATGGAGCTAATAGGTTGCAATATTATCAGAATGCCCTAAAGTCTATCCTTAGTCCCACTTTAAAAACTGACCTGGAGCACCCTCTAACACCGAGAAGACTTCTCCCTTGGCACTGGTGAAGGTAACACCAGGCTTGCCTCCACTCTGCTGACATAGCACTGGTGTTTCGCTGGGCCATTCTGATGCCACTGGTGTCTGTGTCTGAACTTCTCTCTCTTCTTTCTTCTCTGCCTCTGCCATTGCCTCCATCTTTTCTTCTTCCACAATAGCTACGTTGTCCAGAGTTTTCTTCAGATTCTCCTGCAGCTTCTTTATATCATCTAGAAACTTCTTTTCCCGAGTAGGCTTTTCTGGCTCAACTGTGGGAGAGGTTGGGTAGCCTGTCAGCAGTTGTTCAACTGTCATATTCTTTAAACTTTCCAAAATCTTGATGGCCTCCTTCAACTCTCGGAAACTCTTTGGGGTTCCTTCCTTGCCCGATTTATCTGTTGTTAGATCAGCCACAGCCATTGCCACAGCACCTTGTACTTGTTCTTCTACCTTTTTCACCTCTTCTACAGGTAGTTCCTCAGGTTCAACTTCTTCAATTTTTGTGTGGTCATCTTCCATGAGACCATTATCTGTCTCCCAGCTATCACTCTCATCCTCCCATTCATCTGAAGAAGCACAACTAGTGCTACCATCTATGGAATCGAGGTCTGTCTCTTCATCCATTTCAGATTCTATATTGTACAAGTGCTAGAAGGCAGAATGAAAAAGAGCGAGAGACTCAGCAAAACACACAATCCATTTCATGATAATGTAGTCTGATTTTCCTATTTTAAAAGGGATCAATTAATTGCAAACACAGAGTTCCTTAAGATGGACTACTTAAGATGGACAAACTACTCCTAAAAATAAAATCTTATGGTATCTCTGGACAACTGAATAACTGGATAGAACATTCCTGTCAAACAGACAACAAATGGTCAAAAATTGGAAACGCCTATCAAATCCAGTACCTGTCAATAGTGGTGTCCCCCAAGGCAGTGTTCTAGGACCAACTCTCTTCATACTCTACATAAAGCGACCTCTGTGATCATATTAAGAGCAATTGCGTTCTCTTCGCTGATGATGTAAAGCTGTTCAATACCACGACAATGCTGCTACCCTTCAAAAAGATCTGACTATGTATCTGAATGGTCTAACATATGGCAACCAAATCTCAACAAATAAATGCTCTGTCTTACATATTGGCAAAAAAAATCAGAAAATAAAATACAAGCTGAATAGTCAAGATCTTGTTGATGTTACCCAAGCTCTGTAAAAGGACCTGGGAATATTCACCTCTAATGATCTAAGTGCTAGAGCCCACTGCAACTACATAGCCAAAAAGGCATTAAGAGTTGTTAACCTAATCCTCGTTGCTTTTTCTCTGGTAATATCTCACTACTAACCAGAGCATACAAAACATTTGCTAGACCAATACTCGAATACAGTTCATCAGTCTGGAATCCTTATCACGTATGTGATATTAACACAATTGAGAAAGTCCAGAAGTATTTCACAAGAAGAGTTCTCCACTCTTCTACCCGTTATAGAATACCTTACGCCACCAGACTCGAAATTCTAAAACTAGAAAACCTCGCGCCGTCTTCGGTCCGACTTAAGCATGGTATATAAAATCATACATTGCAATGTCCTACCTGTCAATGAATACTTCAGCTTTAACCATAACAACACAAGAGCACACAACAGATACAAACTCAAAGTAAACCGCACCAAACTTGATTGCAGGAAATACGACTTCAGCAATAGAGTGGTCAATGTCTGGAATACTCTACCCGACTCTGTAGTCTCTTCCCCAAACCCCAAAAACTTTAACCTTAGACTGTCTACTATTGACCTCACCCCTTTCCTAAGAGGTCTGTAGGGGCGTGCATAAAGCGCACCAACGTGCCTACCGTCCCTGTCCTATTGTTTCTCTTATTCTTTTATTTTTCTTATATGTACCCATTTCATATATTCACAACTATGTATACACTTGTACTTATTATCTTGTAAACAATTGACAAATCAAATAAATAAAAAAAAATAAAAATAAAAATATATTTTTAAAATAATCAAATCCTTTAAATAAATAAATAAATAAATAAATAAATCTTTTAAACAAACTAACAAACATTTCTCCATTTATGGAATACCTCAAAGGCTGAACTCTCGCTAGGAAGCAGACCCTACACAATTCATAAATCTGGAATGCTGAACCAGCAATTATCTCTGGAATCAAGGGGATCCTGTAGCTATTTGAAAAGATACTAACTGGTGCTGAGAGCTTCCAACGGATCAGAAAGCAATGTGGATTATTTTAGACTGAAGTCCCCAAGGTAGCTGTAACATTATTTTAATTATCTTTATGCTATTTAACTTCACCTTTGCTATTTCTGCTAAGCTGCATGTTTCATAAGACAGTTAAGAGAAGGAAATCCCTGAATTAATTCATAATGCCCGTTACCTTTTCCTCAGACATTGCTCTGTCAGTAATAGTCAATCTGAATAATCTTTAGTTCCTTACCTCACCACTACAGAGCATAAGGAGTTAATGCCCTTGATTTTTTAAGGAATGACGATTTTTCTGGCATTTTTCTGCATTTTCTTTGTACTGTCCTTCAGGCTATCATACACCCACTCTCCCACTTTCAAGGCTCAATAGATTTCGATAAAATGCAAGTCTATACATTTTTATAAAATGTACACACATCCTTCAGCATATAGGCTTATACAGGATTATGACATTTATTCTATAGGACAAATAGAGTCATGGAAACAGGGGAAACATTTTTATCTTAAACAATACACCTTGTAATGCAGAATTGCACAGACAGCTTGCCTTCACGGAAGGTCCCTCCATATGATATGATCCTGTGTGACAAGAGCAGGATGGGATATACCAGAGGGCTTTGTATCATAGAGCTACAGTTCCAGCACTGGTGACTATAATTAAAGGGGAACTGCTCTATTTAAGAAAAGGAAGCCTTGAATGTTAAGGATTTAATAGGCTAAGCAAGAGCACTTTACTTGTTTTAGTAGCTGCTGTGCTATAATGAAATAAAAAGATAGAATCAAACTACAATATTTAAAATAGGCTAATGATCACTATTTTTGTTTTTGAGACAAATGCAGAAGTTCCGTAAAAGACATATTTACCAGAGTAATAGGCCTCAAAGACTGCATTAAACATCTTTAAAAATAACAGACCACATTTAGATTCCAAGAATAAAGCAACTATATAACAGCATAAACTCCTGGGGAGTTAAGATCTGATTACTAAAAAAAAAAAAAAAATCACATCAGCAAAATCAGAGCAAACTGTTCTTATTACACAGTGATACTGAGATGCCAACAGAATTAGCGTAATGAACTAACAGAGCAATTTCTCATATATTCTAGAAAATTCCAATATATAGAAACCACTTAATAAAAAGGAGATAACTAATACCTTACATCAACTGGAAGCAGCTAATTATTTACCTGCGGCAGAACAATTGTCCTGGAATTATCTGCCCATACAACTTCTACTTTACTGCTGAAATCCACTCGGGCCACCTGTCCAACAGAGGGCTAAAGAAACAAAAGCAACCATTATTTTTCTTATAATCTACATCCTACCTTTTTATAACCATCCAAGTAAGGTAATCAAGGTAGCTGAGCACACAATAAAAATGTAATTTTTAAAGCTATGTCATTAAACTTAACAAAAGCACAAATTCTAATGCTAAAATAATCCTTACATCAATTCAAATGGCCAGGTTAAAGAGGCCTATTTTTGAGATTAAAAAAGATTTGGCCGAAGCCTCTCAACTCCAATGCTTTGTTCCTCCTGGGGCTGCCGTATCTTTACAGAATTTGAACACGGGAGCACGGCTATTGAAAATCATATGGAGTTTCTAATTATCAAGGCAAATTCTGATAGAATGTTGTCTGTTCCACTTCCAAGTTTTACCACAGGGTAAACTGGTAGACAGAGCAAAAAGAAAGAGACATACTGGGTCAACAAAATTAATCTGAAACAAACAGCACATGATGGATGCTTATTGCCAGATGACAATCTGATATTTAGAACTATCTGGCATTAAGAACATAGAATCTTTGAGATGGAGATTTACCTTTGTAGTGTAATTATGTTGCACCAAAAAAGTGATTATTGGCAAGGATAGTTAACTTTCATTCCCTATAATTCTGCATTCTCCATACCCCACATATTCTTTCCCTTTGGTAGTTGCTTTCAAATGAGTTCCAATCTTTATCATTCAATTTTATTTCTCCAATTAAAATTACTGCCAGTTACAATGCTTACCTCCTCTCTGCACATTTGTACATAACTGGGAGAGTGGGTCATGTATCATTGATTTTCTCCAGGTGGGGAAAAAAACTTTTCTCTTTGAGACATTTAAGAAGAAAGTATTTCTGATAAGAAATTGAGAATCTGAGCAGCACACCTACTCAAGAGGAAGATGGTCCCTTAAAAAGGGAATCTAGACAGGCAGATAAAAATCCTAGGCTGCTGGTTTGAGCTCTGAAGTTGGCAATTTGGTTGCAAACGTTTGTCAGTGCATTTTGAATTGAGATAAAAACCCCTGGCCAGGCAGGAACCTTATCTCTAACTTCTGGAATCATAATTATTGCCTTTTTCAGGTAAATGATAAACAGGACCAAGAATATTGTACAGCCAGAGAAATTAAGACTGCAACAGCCACCATAACCATTACTACTAGGAAGATTGCATATACAACATGCTTTCTAAATTAATCTCAAAGGCAGTGGAGCATACTTTTAAAAATCCTTTCCACTGTCACAACTCTGCCTCCCTTTGGAGAAAATAAATTTCAACTACTGTACAATGCTGTATTTGAAAAGCTTGCCACCTAGTGGTGGTTTAGAAACTGAGATTTGAGCCTTACAGTTCTCAAGTTTCCAGCTTTCATAGAAAGTAGGTAGAATCTTCCCAATTTATATTTGATTGAAGGACTGAAGGAATGTGAACAAAGGCTTCAGATGATCCATGCCAAGGCCAAATATGTATTCTAATTAGAAGTAGTTTGGAGGAAATGGAGAGTGGGAGAAAGTCAAGGACATCTGGCATGTGTAGGCTGGCTAACAAGGAAGGAAATGGCTGGGAATAATTGCACAGGCAAAGTTCTAGTTGAATATACCAATGGTCGCCAACCGGTGGGCCACGGCCCACTGGTGGCCGGTGAGAAAATTTTGGGGGGCCGCAGAGACATCTCACCCCCAGAGCACCCTTCCAAAGCAATTAATCCAGGCCGCACAGAAACACAAGGCTGCGCCGCCCACATGGCCCGCGTGAATTCTCCCCGCCCACTCACTCCTTACTTTGCAAACTTGCCTGCTAAATTTCTATTTTTCCTTTTTCCGACCATCATCTGTTCTGCTGTGCCGGGAGATTTAAATTAGCTAGGAAGCAGGAAATGGTTGGATTTCTTGCTTTCTAGCTAGTCTTTAGATCTTCGGCTCTGCTTTTAAGTACAGCGAACCTTCCTTAGGACTGAAGGTTTGCTTGCAAGCAAACTCACGGCAAGCAAATTTGAGAGACTGAGCTAGCCGATGGCAGATAGATGAATGATTCTGTGAGCAACTCAATCTGCCTGCTTTGCCTGATTTTGAGTAAAAGTTGCTCTTTTTTTTTTTTAATAAAAATTCAATATTTACATACAAGGTGTGTTGTGAGTTAATTTTATGAGTTTGCTTGCTAGCAAATTTTATGAGTTTGCTTGCAAGCAAATTTTATGAGTTTGCTTGCAAGCAAATTTTATGTGACACACTGAGCTAGCCAATGGCAGATAGACTTCTGAATGAATCTGTGATTGTGTGAGCAACTCAATCTGCCTACCTGCTTTGCCTGATTTGGGGTAAAAGTTGCTCTTTTTTATAAAAATATCAATATTTATATAAATATTTATGTTTACATACAAGCCATGCCCAGCCAGTCACATGACCACCAAGCCACATCCACAAATTAGGCCACACCCGCAGAACCAGTTAGTGGTCCTTGGGATCTAAAATTATGAGTTTGGTGGTCCCTGAGATCCAAAAGGTTGGCAACCCCTGGAATATACCATACCTGAATCCAAAGGTAAAGGTAAGGGATGAAAGGAATGGGAAGACTGGTGGCACAGACTGCCCATTCAGAAGAGGAGACAAGAAGAAATGATTTGTATCAGCCTTTTCCTACTTGCCCCCAGGACCTTCTGAATGTTGTTTCAGCCAAAATCTGGATAGTTACTGAATTATAGGTCACCTAGCACACCTCAGTAGAAGCTCTAAAACTCAGGATAATTGTTCCAAATTTAAAATTAAACACAATTACTATTTTCTGTATAAACCTAGTAGGGCTACGAATTTAACCAGAAATCAGACTTTAAAAAGTTGTCCAATAGAAAGTTATACCTGAAGCCTTCATTATTATTAATATGAAACTGACCATACAATTTCGTTACTAAAGAAAGTAATTACAAAAATAAAACTGGTCTGTTGGGCTTGTTGCTCAAACTCAATGAAAGTTTTAACATTTTGCAGCCATTTGAACTTCTTTTGGTGGTAATCAGCAATTGGTTCTGCTACAAAAGTAAGAAGTCTTTTTTATGGATATATGTGAAGAGGTTATCCCCTTGTATAAAGCACACAGCATTTATTTCCGCTAGAAAAAGCATTAGATGCAAGCCCAAATGCCATTGAGTTCAAAACAGAAGACTGTAAACAGAGATAACTGGTCCAACACCTCACTTTTTTCCAGGTCATAGTTCTCACAAATTGTATCAAAAACATACTTTACCACTCACCTCATTTTCACCAATCGAAGCACCATCCTCAGCATTGCCAATGCGGATTACAAAGTCAGTTGTACGGAAGCGGAAGTCTGGGTGATCGGCAATGTCATACACGCTGACATCCTCCTCCTCCCCAATCAGCTGAAAATGATCACACAAAGATAAAGGTTGGTTCATGCACAGTCTCCAAGTTAAAAAATCTTCTGATTCAACCTTGTGTTCCTTTCTTATGTGCTGCTGTTATGTAGTGACCTGCATAATATTTAAGAGTCTTTTAAAGAACAGGTAACCACTCCTAAATCTACCCTCTCAGAATGTGACTGGCATCAAAAAGAGCTCATTTGATAGTGCCATTCCCCTCCTTTTTGGGGGGATACCTGTTGCTAAAAGATATCCCTCTCCCCCAAAGGACATAAAGCTTATGTGTGGTTTATACTGAGCTATCAGAAAATGAGGAAGCTTTTCACCTCAAGCACTCAACAGCTGAACAAGACATACTGTACATAACGTATTTACCTAGCCTTGTGCTTAGCATGTTACTGCTTAATATTGATTCTGGAGATGTCTGGTAAGGTTCTCTACATGGATCTTTATTGTGTAAGAATGTATATTATGTTATAAGCATCATCTACACACATTAATTCAGAGCTGCATTTTCTTCCAGACTGAATTTTATGGACATTTGAAGGTTATCTAAATACAAAGTTTGATAATGATGATTATGCCTTTGAATCAGTTTTAACTCCTAATGAGTGCCTGGACTAGTTCTTGCAGTTTTCTTGGCCAGGTTTTTCAGAAGAAATTGACCTTCCCTCCCTTTCTAGGGCTGATAAAATGACTGGCTCAAGGTCACCCAGCTGGCTTTGTGTAGTTTCTAGCCTAGATAAATTGAAAATATTCTTCCCCCAAAATGTTTTGACATTTGGATAGTTTTTTGTTTAACCCTTATAATTAAATCTTAGCTTAGCTTAATTTAGTGAAAAACCAAAGCTAAATCCTCTCAGGAGACAGACTCAATATCAACAGAGCCAGTAGAATATTGGGCACATTTATGTACACATTCTGCTTTTCATCCAAAGCTCAGAATGAAAATGTTCCTCAGGAAATTTAAAAAAAAAACCATTTAGTAAAGCAAAATTTGATTCCAGAGGCCAAGAGAAGAAAACAAAACAAAACAATCACAGCCTTTATTTCTTACCTCCACATCATCTCCACTAGGTCTCAGCTTGAACCATTTCACCACACAGGTGCGACCAACATGGTCGCCTGACTGCACCACTCCGTACATACCAGGATCCTGAGAACTCTGAGCTATTTAGGATTGAAGAAAGAAGCATATTCTATAGTAAGGGGAAATGATGCACTATAATTCTGTTTCTTTATTATTCTAAGAAGTATCTGATACTTGTTTTTTCTTGATTTATACTTTATTGCTGGTGATGAATTAAAAATAATAATAGAAAAACCAAGCTTGGTTGGCTTTGACAGCTAATCAAACTTCTTCTTGTCATAATTGTGTCAGTCCCTGATGGCTCCATTATACTGAACCTGAGAGCGAGTGCAACTGTGAGGGGTGAGCCCCTGCCAGCCCCAACTCAAGCTTAGAGAGGGGTGGATTCACATTTCCACTGTGCAATGAGCAGAAAGCGGCATGGGATTTCTCAGTTTTCCAAGTTCCTCTAAGGTATTGTTTGCAGCCATCTGCTAACATGGTTTTTAAAATAATGAAAGCACGAAGGAAAAACATGAAGATTCACCTTATTTAAATCAATGTACTTATTAAAGTACATGTACTTTAACATGTTTTGTTCATTTTTAAAAATTGGCCTAACTTAAAAATCACTCTAGGAAAATTGGTTCTGCAGGGAAAAATACATATTTAATATAAAAATATTTTGTATTATATATATACATATACATATATACAGGGATGGGCTTCAAATGATTTAACAACCAGTTCTTTGCAGAGTTGCTGGATGGGCATGGCCTAGTTGGCCTCCTGCACCACCCTGGTTGCAAAAATGGGCCGCAGGGGAGGGGGCATTTTCACCCTCCCTGGGCTTTGGAGGCTTTCCTCAAGCCTCCGGGAAGGCGAAAACGGCCTCCCCGGGCTCCGGAGGCTGTGGACTGGGAGACCTGTTTTTCGCCCTCTCCAAGCCTCCGCATGGGCCCTGCACTTACCTACGATCCAAAATGCGCTGCGTGGGGACTCCCGGGAGGGGCGGGACAGGGTGGGCGGGGTCAGCCAGTAGTGGGATTTTCCGGTTCGCTGAACTGGCCATAAAATTAACAACCGGTTCGCCCAAACCGGTAAAAACCGGTAGTAGCCCACCCATACACACACACACACACACACACCATTATATATAGTATATAGAGGGAGTTATATATATAGATGATAGATAAAAACTTTATAATATGCCAAAATTAAATTATTCAGGTAATTTTATAAAACAATTGTTCTCAGAATCTCCTAGACAGTATTTTGGGATGGCACCTTCCTCTGACCTTGAGTGGTAGGAGAATTTAGAGTATTTTATACATACACTAAAATAATATAGTCCTTAAACTACCGTATTTAAATCCAGTATTTTACTAGTCAATACTTTCAGAAGGAAATTATACTTCTGACTTAAAATAACCTCTGAAAACTATGTATTAAATTACTGAAACCTTGCTAAAAATCCAAGCACAAAAGAAACACACATTTCTGTTTTGTGGGAACACTACAATTTCTAGAACAATTTATAAAAGATTCAGATTGTGGACCTTTTTTTTGTTGACTTTCAATAACCGGCAGCTTCCCAAAATTTCTTTTGCTAAAAACTTGATCCACCAGTAAGTCAGATGACTACTACAAGAGAACATCTGGACTGAAAGCAAACAGCATGTTCATTTTTTTTTGTTCTTGTTCATATATTTTAAGAAAAATTTTGAGAGACAGAAAAGCAGTGTTCTACTTAATGAGAGATCCTACTCCAATAATATAGAAAAGGGCTACATTCTGACATTTAAAAAATCCTAAAATTGCTATTCTGTAAACTAGTGAGATTCAAGAAATCAGCAGTTTCCATGGCATGGCACAGCAGATTGCCATGCGTCAGCTGCCAAGTGACAGGGAGAATGCAGGATTGCAGGAGGTGAGTCATAAAGCCTCTGTACCTACGCAAAGTGCACGTTTGGTGCGCACGCAAAGTGTGACTGTGCAAAGTGCGCCCACCAAGCCACGCCCACCGAACCGGTAGTAAACTTTTTTGAAACGCACCACTGGTCTAACTGACTTGGGGGGCTGGACTACAACTTCCAGAATTCCTAGTCAGCATTATCCATATTGACTCATATTACAAAGATGTAATGCCAACTCATCTAGGCTTCATCAGGATGAGAAAAGATGCATGAGACACTGCTGTCTATTTGAAAATCTGGATTGAAAAATTCATGTATAAATTGTTACCAATAAGCACACTATCCAGAGGGAATGCATTTCAACAATTACCTCTTTTATCTACTACAAAATCCCCAGGGCAAAACTCATTGTTGTCCAAATGATGGACAGGAAAGAGCTCATTGGAACGAATATTTTTCTCCACTGTGCCATCCTGCCACATCACATCTGCTGACGTCATCGTGGTCACCACTTCTACAGCAACCCTGTTATCAACAAGGATAGAAAATTACTAAGGAAAAGTCTCACAGCAAGTCAGGGTAAAGATTAAAAAAAGAATGGTGGCGTTTTTAAAACATCATAAAGAATTGACTTTAAAGTTGGAGCTAATATAAAGGCAGTTTTTGAGAGGAAAAAACCCTTTAGCTGCAAAAGCTGGTCAGTTGAACATAATGGTAGGGATTAAATGGGCTCTCAGAATACCATAAAGGAGATTATGCTACAATGGAGCAAAAGGCATAGCCTTTACTGGGGAAGGTAGTACTACAGAGCTGCCATTTTCCTGAAATTATGAATCATTTAATTTCTATCTCATCCCAGACTGGATAGTGAACAGGGAATATAAAAATTACAAAGCAATAATATCCTTCCAAAACTGATATGTGATGTTTTAATATCTAATGCTTGTGCTCATAATCAGCTCAGGCAAATAAAATCAAACTTGCTTTCAAAATGCATGGAGGGTTGGGGTTCCATGTACTTTTAGGGACAGAGAATTCCACAAAATGGAGGTTATCAAAAACAATAGCTTTCTACACCACAAGTACCTCAGAAGGGGTAGAGACTGACTCTCCAGATTTATAGAGTATAACTGTACAGAGTCCCCTACTTAAGCAGGGGGTTGGACTAGAAGACCAAGGTCCCTTCCAACTCTGTTATTTTTAGTCTGGACAGGCAGATTCAAAGCTGATAAAGCATTACCTGATATATCCTGGTGCTTCAGTATTTAATGCTTTAGAAGAAATGACCAACACTTTGAACTGGGCCAGGTACCAAGAATTGTCCTGCCAGAAACTCCCTTGGCTTTCCAAAAAGGTTATTATCTTAATAATTACCATCAGTGGGGTAAATATCAATATATTGGGGTTTGATTAGTGCAAAAAGAACACTGTCAGCTGATTGTTTTTGGTAAACGCTTTTATGCTTTGCTTAACTCTTTCCTCCCTAAAGAAGGTATACAATTCAATTGGATATCTATTAAGATATATCAAGCAATATCTTAAATGATATATCATATGAAAACTGTATCCGTAGCGTGCAGGCAACACAGGTCTTCCTACATTCTCACTAAGAGACATATTTTTTTTATTATTGATATGTTTTTAAATTATGTACAGGGTTTTATCAAGAAATCGGATCAGGTAAGTGCTTAATGACATGTACACGTGGGATGATACCAGCTCTAGTCTTACCTGTCACCTGGTTTAAATTCCCGGGAAACCTTGGTTTTCTTTTTCTTATGTTTCCTCTTGAGGTTTTTAATAGAAAGTGGGATACTCTTTTTGCGTCCTGTACCGCTGCCGCTCTGAGAAGAGGCTGTGGAGCTGGCAGAAGATGTTACAGAGCTGGTGTCATCTGTGTCATCGGCTGCTTCATCATCAGCATCCTGTTCTATAGACTGCAGATTGTAATCTGAGGAGCCATCCTCCCGTTTCAGGACAAAGGCTGGTTGCAACTGCAGCCCCACTACTTCACAAGACAAGCTTTTCCTTGTTTCATCAATGTGCTCTCTTTTTGTGTCCTGCAAGCCTATAATGTCACTGACATTAGAGTCCTCTGCTCCACATTTCAAGTTGGCTTTAAGATGTTCAGACTGTTGGTCACCTGCTGCCGCAGATTCTCCTTCAGGGAGATCAAGGGTTCTCTGAGCGTCTGGGGAACATGACATGATCTTCACTATTTGCTTCTTCAGTAGTCTCCTTACCTAGAGGAATCAGTGCAGGTCAAGAAACACAAAAATTCCCCAACGCTTAAAGAAATTGAGCCATTTTTTTTAAAAAAAAATATGCTGCCTATTTGGGAGCTGAAAATTATTTGGAAAATCAAAACAATGAGAATATTTTCTATTTGTTCTTAATGTTAAATATTTCAGCCCTAAAGGAGAGAAAACAGGGCAGTGTTTCATCACAGTATTATGTCATATATCACCACCACCATTCTGCCTATGTAAAACAAATAAAATTCCAACAATCAATCTTCTGGCAGGATGATAGGGAAGGGGAAGGCATGACAAAATCCAATTGTAAAATTATTGACACAACTATGTCAATGGGCTTCCCTAACATTCTTTCTCAGAAATAATCTATTCTGAATATCCACATGAATATGCGTTCTCCTCTTTCCCTAAGTGTCCTGTAAGATAAAAATTCTTCATTTACATCATACTGATATTTGTTATATTCAAATAGAAGATTGCTATAAGGAATAAAAAATATTATATCACTCAATATACAGTATTTATATGGTGGAAGAAAGGATGATTTGCAAGAACTGAAAATTATCAAGATGTAGTGAATGGTGGCAAACTGCCTAGAATTATATATCCTTTTCTTTGTTCTTAGCTCATGGCTTAAACACATACACACACTCCTATACATATATTCTATCATAATAATGCTTACATTGCAAGGAAATACTGTGATAGCTAAATATGTGATAGCTAAATATGCAGAAAATTATTAAAAAGATACACTGATAAATTCTTTAGAAATACTGAAGATTAAAATTACTCAATATATTAAAATCACAACAATATGTTATGAATCAATTCCAAAATCTGCCACTGACTTTTATTTCAGAAAATGAAGAGTTTAAAATATTAACTTTTTACAGGGAGAAAACATTTATTTATACTGAGATACTTCTGTAATTGGATTTTAGGAACAAATTTATTGAACATTAAGATGTTTTCAGACAGAGAAGAAGTGTGTATATTACAGTACCTTTTCAGGCTTTACATTGGATATGAAACAAGGACAGGCCATCTGCAATATTAAACACCATCATTTTGGTATTACTATTGAATGCAAAGGATTGTTAACAGAGGTAGAATAAATTTAGAAAATTATTCCAGTTTTGGAAACATTTCATTCACATTTTTATTTGTATTGTAACCCCTAAAATAAATTAAAGAAATAGATTTTACAGTTACGTTTTTTTTCAGAAGAAAATGCTAGTTTGAAAGAAAAAAAATACTATTACTTGAAGCCATTCAGGCAAAATGCTGACTGTGTAATCCTTGCATAGGTGGCTAGCCATATTTTGAAACCTGACAAAATCTTCCACTTTTCAGATCTCTAAACATGCATAGGAAGATTTAGCTTTAGCTAAGAGATGTAAGATATACTTTTAATAATTTAAATATTAAATATTATTTTCATCACGATGACATATATAGGCTTTCTTTTTTCACCGTCATTTTACTCTGTTGGTGATGTGTTTTTGTATTTTAGTATTTTAGTATTTTAACATAGGAAAAAAAGCAAAGCTTGGTTTCACCACCATATTTGGAAAATGGTATGTATTCTTTGGTGAATGAGGTTTCACAGGTCCAAATTAAAGAATGTGCAATTGAAATCTTGACTGTATTTTTAGATACTAAAATTAAAAAATGGGTGTAGTGATTGGAAATATTGGCTATGACATATCAAGGGCATACATTTATCCCATGTTACTATGATTGTAAAACAGCAAGATACTGTTTTACACTAAATGTAGATTCTAATTTTGTAAAAATGATAAACATGCAGAATAGATTGCTTGTTATTTATGAAATATTTAAACAGCACTTTACAATATAAATTCTGAATGAATCTGCATTTCAAATTTGGATTTTAATCCAGATTTTATCTGAAACAATACACAAAGATTTTGAAATATATGAAAACAAGACCTGTGTTACTACTATATGCGTAAACAACAAGCATTTTTCATGTGGAAAATATGATACACATCAGTACTCAGGGTCTCAACTATTTAAAAAGTTGCCATATGAAAACAAATTCCACCATTTATCAATCAATTCAAACAACAGAACATTATACATTTTCTCTTGAATGATCAACTATCATATGATTTTCCCTCCAATGATAGAGGAATTCAGTTCACAATTCTGGAATCACTTAACATTCATTTTTTTCCTATTCCTTTGCTGAAGAATAAATTGGAAATATAATATTACTAATAATTAAGGTTTATGCTAACCATGTCTGCATAACCTACAAGACTAAGTGATATCTGAATATGATTAAGCAATCAATTAATATTATGCTTGTGTGTTTCTTAAAATATCATGTCCTGGGAGACAAAATTTAAAAAATGAAAGCAGTCCCTGACAATCACTCCATCTTCTTAACCATAGCAGAAATTGGTCATAGTGGAGATATACAGAGCCTAACAAGAACAGTTAGAAATAATGAACAAAAAGCAACATTCTCAGAAATAGTTCAATATTCTCAGCTAACTTTTATCAGGGCACATACCTTCTTAGAAGCTGACCCTTCTCCCAGAACACAGTTTCTCTCTGGACATTCACACGTGATTTTTGCTGGCTCCACTTTCTCCGGAAATACATACAGACACCTTTCTCCAAGCTGCCGCTCAGCATGGTCAAAACAACCCAGACGTTTTACTCTATTAAAAGCAAAACAGAAGTAGTATCACCTTACTGTTGGATGGTATCTTCTTCCTGATTCGTCAGCGTTAGCTGAAATGTCTAAAACTGTTTCAAGTATATGCACAGTGATACACTATTTGGGAAATCACAGGATTTAAAGAGATGACTACTTCCTAATTTTACAAAAATTTAGAGCAAACTCGGTAATAAAAATATTTACTAATAGAAAACATATTCCTATGGCTTGTCCACAAAGATGTCATGGAGTATATGGGTGAACACACATAGCCACACACATAATCCTACAAGTACATGGCTGGAAAACTTTATTCCTTCAAAGCTCAGTTATTTCAGAGCACCTCTGTACAAAACTGCTAATGATGTATCGTATTTTTTGGACTATAAGACATACCAGACCATAAGACGCACCTAGGTTTAGAGGAGGAAAACAAGAAAAAAATAGGTTTTTTTGCCTCCGGGCATCCCGTTTTTGCCCTCCCCAGCGTCCAGAAGCACTTTGTCCATTTTTGGCCTCCCAAACCCTCTGCGCATCTTGTTTTCCACCTCCCCAATACCAGGAAGGGAAAAAGGGCAAAAACGGGCCCCACAGAGGCCTCCGGAGGCCAAAAACAGCCTGGTTTTGGCCTGCAGAGTGCTTCTGGATGCCAGGGAGGGAAAAAAATGGGACGCATGGAGGATTCAGGAGGCCAAAAACTGGCCCCTATTCGCTCTGTAAGATGCACAGACATTTCCACCCACTTTTTTTCTGTTGGGGAGTGCATCTTATAGTCCAAAAAATACAATAACTTCTATATTGAGCAAAGTGCACAATTACTGGGCCCTCCAAATAAACACTTTCTGGAAATGTATTTATTTATTTAAAAACTTATATAGCTGCCTATTTTAAAATCAACTCAGGATGAGACAGGCAAACAGAAGGCTAGGTCTGAGATCAGAAGTACTATAATGTCATACGATGGCCATTCCTGATATAAGCTTTGATTGTAAGAAAGAGAATTAACCCAAAATCGGGATGCCCAGAAACTCATATTTATGCATGTCTTAATACCATTTTCATATATATTAATCCATCACTTGATATATTTGCTTTGGTTTAGATGACGTAAAACATATCAGGAAAGAAATCATGATTCACAAAACTACAGTAGATAGTTTCCCTCCTCACAAACCAAATCAACAGTATGTTTTTAGCATAAAGCAGAGGAAGGTTAAGTTTGGTTTGTTTGTGTTTTTAAAAATATTTTTTATTCAAAGATTAAAAAAAACAGTGATAAAAAGCTAGTACAAAATAAATAATGATAACATAAATAATACAAAATAGAATTAAAGAAAGAAACAAGAGGAAAATATATAAAAAGAAAACAGAAGGAACAGAAAATTAAGACAAAAGAAAAAAGGAAAAGAAAAAAGATATTTAAGGAAGCGATTTCTGATTTTGATTATAGTGGATACTATAGCAAGCTTGATGTTTTTCCTCTCCCTTTGAATTTTTTTTTAAAAATAAAACTGATGTTCTGAAGATCTCGTTTATCTCTGAAGTAATTGTAATTCAAAGGTAATTGTAAGTAATTGTGATTTAAACAGTGAGGTTTTAGCAAACCCTTAGAGTCCCCTGTGGCTATGAGCTTGATGTCAGTTCATGGTGCTTAAACTGATGAGTTGTCTATAATACTGCAGTCCCTTTGCAAGGAGGAGTATAGGTAGTCCTTCCCTTATAACAGTTCATTTCATGATCAAAGTTACAATGGCACTGAAAGAAGTGACTTATGACCATTTTTCACGGTTACGAACTTTGCAGCATCCCCATAACCATGTGATTCAAATTCAGACGCTTGGCAACTAGTTCATACTTATGACCGTTGTTGTGTCCCAAAGTCATGTGACCTTTAGACAAGCAGAGTCAATGGCGAAGTTAGCAACCAGGTTGTTAACTTCACTTAACAACTGTAGTAAGAAAGGTCGTAAAATTGGGCAAAGTTCAGTTAACAAATGTCTCACTTAACAACAGAAACTTTGGGCTCCATTGTGGTTGTAAGTCCAGGACTATCGAGCAGTAAGATCCAAGAAGGGGAAACTATAAAACAATGCATTTTATGAAAGTAAGTGGTTATTCTATTTTTATCAATTCAAAGATGTGAAACAAGCAAGCCTTTTCGGAAACTGGTATGAACCATTTCTTACCTAGATAAATTCTCTTGGGTGATTAAAGATGGGGGTGGGCTTATACTATCAGTTCCTCCAGGACAGAAGCTCTTAGTGATCCAAGTAACTTTCAGTTCTACTACTTGTACCTAAAGAAGAAAAGGTTGGATTGTGAGAGAAATGTTTCATTAAGATGTCCTTGTACTCTGTAACTGTTTACCAAATTAACATACAATTTCTGATAAAAATTCTTTTCTGAGCCACCACTTTATCTCAATTTCTGAATTTCCTTTTGATTTCCATCTTTTTCCATGGTATAATCCTAAAAAATCTTAATAATCCTAATAATCTTTAGGATACAATCCTAATGTTAATTAGGCAACTAAAAGAGATGCACAACATATTAACAATTTTTTAAAAAAAATTCTGCTAGCTCTTCAACATAGGCCAAAACAGAAAACACACAGCACAAAAATTGCATTATAGGACTATACTTTTCCCAAGGCTGAATTATTTCTTATTTTTTCTTCTTTGTTCCTGCATATTTTCTTCAAGGTTTTCTCTATATTCCTTTGCATTTACTTGTCAAGAGGCATTCTCTCCTGAGGGTTTTTCTGATTAAATACTAACAATCTAATATCCAAATGGATATAACTTCTACATTATAGACTTCTTCTATTAGAAATTTAAGTCTATGAACTGAACAAGGAAAGAAAATACTGAAATGGAATTGTTTCTAAAACAGCAGGCTCCTCCCTCTCTTAGTTTACAGACATTTCAAGACTACACACCAAGCTTTGTTTTGGAGAAAATCCAAATGATATTTCATAATAGGGTTATCTCGCTGAAACATACCTCTTCTACCACAACTCTGAATTTGCTCTTCGTACTGAGTACAGGTTTCACTCCTGAAAGCCACTGCACATTTGAGAAGACTTTTGAAGGACCAATGAGAACTTGTCCAGGATAAAAGCCGTATGAATCATCAAAAAACAGGCCCTGAAAAATGAAGCAAATGAAACAAATCAGATATGGTTAAATCATGGTCTACCCTAGTTGAACTAATTTCCTACATTTTATCTTAATTTTATCATTATGGAACTGCTTAAGAACTCAGGGGTCATCTTCCTGCACCCAATAAATTCTCTTTTCTGCTCTAGTCATTCTAAATAAGTACAAAAATCTCATACATAATTATGATTGGCTAAAGTACAAGGAATTCAGGGCTACAAAGAAACAAACAAGTCATTTCCATTCACCACAATAAAAGTCTTCTATTAACCTGTACTAAATAACTTCTTGAGCTTTTGGGAATAAATTGGATTCTGTAAGTGAACTTCCTTTACTTATAAAGCTGGCAACAACTTTAGGCATAGATAGTCAAACATTCAGGAAGACAAAGACAAGACTATTAGTCCATACAAACAAGACCTTATCTATTTCTACATACAACAGTGAGGATATTGTTCAAAAAAAGCCAGGTTTTGCTGCATGAAGCACTTTATTTTTCCTAGCAAAAGTAACTGTCAACCATTTACTTATAGAGACGAGAAAATATATTATATACTAAATTAAAAACATCTTAATAGGATCAAAACTGATAGTGGTTTTGAAGTGTATGGACAATAGGATTATACCCATCTGAATTATTTTTGGCTTCAAATAACTGCCTAACTTAAGTCCTAAGCTGCTATTCCCAGATAGAAAAAACATGCTTAACTATTTTATCACATTACATAATAACATAACTCTCTCCCCCTTTCCTTTTCCAGATTCTTAGCACTGAATAAACTTTCAACTATAAGGTAGTCTTCAACTTACAACTATTTGAAGTTACAAAGATACTGAAAAAAGTAACATGACCGTTTTTCACACTTATGATTGTTGCAGCATCCCCACAGTTACGTGATCAAATTCAGGGAAATGGGAGATATTTATGACAGTTGCACTCCCCTGGGGTTATGCGATCCAATAAGGAAAGTCAATGGGGAAAAAAAAAATCAAGATTCACTTAATGAACGAATGGCAAAAAAGGACGTAAAATGGGGCAAAAATCACTTAACAACTTCCTTGCTTAGCAATCAAAATTTTGGGCTCAATTGTGGTTGTAAGTCAAGGACTATCTGTATGCTCTGCTCTACCTAATCCTCAGGAATATGCTGAAATGCAACTCTACAAATTAAGACTTATTAAAATGATTAAAAACATACTGAATCACTGACATGTGGGCAGACGTCATAGAGTTTTGCTGCATCTTCTGTGCTCATAGAACATCTAAAGAAATACATAAACCATTGGGAAAAAGATTGCAAAAGAGTTAGCATAATCTTCCTAATAGCATATTTGAATTCATATGCTCTTATGCTGGAATTTAATTATGTTAATTAATGAATAAAAAGATAAAGGTAAAAAATTTCTCTTATCCACTGGTGTCCGACTCTAGGGGGCAGTGCTCAACTTTGTTTCTTAGCCAAGGGAGTCAGCGTTGTACGAAGATGCTTCTGTGGTCATGTGGTTATATGCCAAAGCGCACAGAACACTCTTACTTTCCTATCTTTCCACCGAAATGGTACCTATTTATCCACTTGCCTTTAAATACTGAATAAAATTATTGGTCCATTAAACTTGTATGTTCAACTTTGACTGTTGAGACCTCCCCAAAGTTTCAGGCACAATCTTTCTTAATCAGTCCTATCTGGAGATGTCAGTAATTGATCCTGAACATTTTTGCATGCAAACAATTTATTTGGGAGGTGGGGGAGGGATTATTGAGTGCCCCCCCAAAGCAGATTTATCTATACTAATTTTTGTTACTAAGTAGATCATATGCTCATGGGAGGAAAAACATGGATTTAACCAAACTGCATGGGTCTCTAACATGACACCTGAGGGCAATGCCTTTTAATGTTCACCAAGCTTTCTGTCCTATTGGATTTTACTTTTTAACTTTATTTTAATTAGCTAGCATGCACCAAACAAATCAGTAACATCAAGCATACGTATATGGTCCCTTGGATAACGTGGAGCACTCCTAGCAAACAGACTCTGTTCTTTTTGCCTTCTGGTAAAATGTTCTGTAATTAGTCACCTCAGCCACACAGAACAATTTTGTGAGAGGGCTTCTATAACACAGTCCCAAAATTCCAATGTGCCCAATGGCCCCAAAAGGCTGAGGTTTTCCGACATAAAGCCTTACTGTACGAAGCCCTAATGCTAAGAACAATATTAAGGTTTTTAATAATGCCTGATATTGTTATGATTGAGTAATTTGGAACAGACAGATATATTCATATATCATCCACAAATTATGAGAAATATAGTTCTATAGTCTTATACACTAAGATTTTAGGGGACTAGGGGGTCAGAAAAAAGTACTCAAGATGCTGAATTCAAAAAGAGAGTTGCCTTATTTGCTCAACACAATGAAATCATCAGGGTATATGATCTTAAATAATCAGATAGTGAAGTACTATTGATAAATACTGAGATCAACTCATTTACATAACACGTAGTTCAGAAATAAAAATTACAAACTATCAATTATATAAAACAATTACAGTACTCCCAGACTTAGTGTCCAATTCTGAAGCTTTCTTAAAAAGAGTGTCTCCTAAGGTGGGGGTCCCCAACTCTCAGGCTGCGGTCTACTACTGGGCCTTGAGCCATTTGGAACCGGGCCGCAGAAGTGGCAGGTGAATGCATGCATGCATCCCAAGTTGCCTGAGCAGCAGGCAAGCATGCAGCTGTGTGTGCCACTTGCGCAAATGGAACTGCACCCACGCACTTGCCTGACACTCGCAGGGAACTACCCCACCACCACCACCTGTTCACAAAGTTGGAAAGCTCTATGGAAAGCTCTGTATCTGATAAGTAGCCATATTAACTGGACTGATGAGGGTTATAGTCAAAAATATCTGAAGAGCATGATTCAGTTAAGCAAATATCAAAACAGTTTGTTGTTGAAATTTTAGTTTCCTACTTAACAAGTGGCTTCAACAGCTCTTAAATGCTTATTGTACAACTCAGATGCTCCACAGTTTCCCATTACAACATAAAAGCATGTTGAAACTGACATTAGTTGGCTACATAAGCCAGCTAATGAAGCTTTTGCAGGTAAGAGAGATAGAAGAGTTAACATCAAAAATAATGTTAGAAATGCAAGAACCAAGAAATCACCCAAAATTGCCAGTTTTCACTCAAGTTATACAAGTAATAACTCTGAACAATCCCAAACTTATTAAAAGATTCTATAAGCATGGTTTATCAACATAGTTGGTATCTGAGGAACAAGAGTACAACTGACAAATCAGTGTTATGAGTCTTTAATTCGAAAACAGCTAATGACATGCTCCATAGCAAAGCAACAGAAATACCTTGCACCATTGGAGAGCTTCAGAATGATTTGGTTCTTTAAATCATACACCTTTCCAAGCCACCAGTCATAGGCTATGCAGTCACCGTACATAAAGGGCTGAGGGGGAAGGAGAGAGTTAGAATGCCTGATTTCACAGTTTATTCTATCAGAGCTAGAAATTATTTTAATTCAATTACCAATAAGTTCATACAATTGTAATAGGGTAAACTAAATCAAAGTAGGAACTACTGCAAGAGCAAATGACCATGATCAATTGAACATCTTTCAGATGATTAAAGGGATTTTCCCTTCTTTATAAAATCCAGATACAGAGAAATGTGTTAAGTGTTTGTATTTTATGACCAACACCACAGTGGAGCTGAACAAATAAAAACAAAACAGAAATTATAATAGAAACAAAAACAAAACAGAACTTTGAAATCAGGAGACTGTCGCTTCTAGTTCTGTCACAGGCATAAAAGCTGGTTGGGTGACCTTGGACCAGTCACTTTCTCATCCTAACCTATCTCACAGGATTGTTGTTGTGTGGAATATAGGAGGAGGAAGGAATATTATGTATGTTTGCTGCTTTGAGTTACTTATACAAAATAAAAAAGATATTAAACATCTGAACAAAGAAATAGCTGGAAACATTATGGATAAATCTTATAAAGTGGTCCAAGAAAGACCGAATGTTTTGTATGACAATAAATTGAAAGGCAGCTTCCTCAACCTTGTAAGATCTGTGTGACAGCCAGTGTGCTGTGGTGAATAAAGTGAAGATCTGGCACTAGCAAGCCACAGGTTCTACACCCTCAACAATGGAAGCTTGTGCGATTTTCAGTCACTTACTTTCTCTCAGTCCAATTTATTTGAGTTTTTGTTATGAGAAAAAATAGAAGGGAGAACTAATTACATCACCTTAAACTCTTGTATGAAAGAAGCGATATAAATCTAACAACAAACAAACAAACTATAATTGATGAAACTGTAACACTTCTCATCTTTTTGAGGATGATTTTAGAGCACAATAAAGCTTTAGGTAAAAAATAATTTTAAAAGGTTAGTTTAAAAAGACAATGTACAGAAATAACTAGAACAAACAGAAAACTGCAAATTGTTATATTTATAAAATATTTATATTTCCTATTTATAATATAGGAAATGCATTTCTTTTCTTGCTAAAGATGTTACCGACCCTGTGTATTAACTGTACTGTACTTCTGAATCATATTGGTTGACATGAGGTTCCCTTGATCAAGTAATCAGTTTGGCTAATCACTATGTAGAGGCTCTCTCTAACTTCTGACTAAGCCCTTGCTTAATTGGATAGAAACCACTTGCAGATTTTAAAAATAATACAAGTATTGTACCATTTGTTTCAAAGGCTTATATTCCACACAATAATGTCAGGTTATTGACATTATTACAGAGTTTGTTTTTGTTTTCATCATTTTTATATCTTGCTTTTAGTTTGTATCATTCAAGCAGCATCCATAATGTCCTGCCTATTTAACTCAAGACAACAATCCTGAGAGGTAGGTTGGATAAAAAGAGAACGGTTGCTTTAAATCACTAGTCAGCATTTATGCCTAAGGAAAGTCTAGAACTGATGGTCTCCTGATTTCTACGCCAGCATCTTAGATGCTACTAATATGTTGAAACAATTTAATCGTAAGGCAGTAGAGGAAAGAAATATAATTGTCTAGTGGGGATTAAATCCAAAATTTGTTTTTATTCTGAAATAATAAAAGGACTTGGTTTATGTTATAAGAAGATCTTACAATAAGAGCTTTCAAACTGGAGATCAAAACTAGACATGCAAAAGCACAGAAAAAAAATCTGGAATAAGTGAAAAAAAATGTATTATGACATCTTTTAAAATATTGTATTTTAAATGATGTCTAACATGGCTAAGAAAAGTGTTCATTTGCTAGTCAGTTTTTACTCCCCAAAATGATTTCTAAAAACTTCATATGGGAAGATTTTTTATATTAAAATGTTTACAGTGTTAAGTCAATATAATTCTAGTACAGAGGAGACAAACTATTTGATATAACTCTGTGTACTGGACAAGAATGCATTTCATGTTCTCTCCGAGGCTTCAAAGTACTCGGAATGCAGGAAACATTTACAGTAATTGTATCGCTACAGGGTGCTCAATTTAAGTTTTACATGTAAGTTACTTTATCTCCTCAAATAATAATTTCCTGTCAAAGCCGTAGAAAAAAAATATTCTTTATTACTTCAACATTTTTAGAAATTCTTTGAATATGGTCACAAGTAACAAATCATCTATTAATAGGTCTTAGAAGACTCTATTAGAGGCAGGTTCAGGTGGAATCCCAAATATGTAAGATTTAAAGGCACTACTCTCTCTAGATCAGGGGTGTCAAACTCAAGGCCTGGGGGCCGGATCCGGCCCACGGGGTGCTTAGATCTGGCCCAGGGGGCTGCCCTGGAAACAGCAAAGGACCGGCCCACGGTGCCTCTGCCAGCAAAAACAGAGCTCAGGGAGGCTGCATAAGGCCCACCCGGGCTCCGTTTTTGGCTGCAACAGCCTCCTGCAGCCCACGGCCAGCGAAAACTGAGGCTCGGGGAGGCTGCATGCTTTGTTTTCACCGACAGAGGGCTGCAAGAGGCTGTCACAATTAAAAATGGAGCCTCAAGTGACATTGAGCTGGCCACACCCCCTCGCCATGTACCATCCCACTCCCCTGAGATCAAACACAACCCTGAGGTGGCCCTCAATGAAATTGAGTTTGACACCCCTGCTCTAGATCAAATGTGAGCTGTATTAATTGATATTGCTTAATTTTTCTTGATTTAAGGTTGTATTTGTTAAGCGAGAAGAGTTCTTACTGTGTCAGGCTAAATAGTCTAAGCATTCTCACCCAGATATTCTGAAGATCTTTACTGTTAACAGGATACAGGATGCAGTTGGTTCCTACCAGTTTTACTGCACACTCGATATTGACATCAACAACTGTCCCACACTGGCTATCCTGGAAAGAAAAACAAATATTTCTTTAAACTTCAACATGGTTTCAATATTTGCAGAATCCAAGAATCTTTCAAGTTTCACCCACTGCTTACATAGAACGAGAATCAACATCCATGAAATACAACCTAACAAGATGAATAAAGAGCTTTAAACCCCACCCCCGTCCCCATTTACTGGGCAAAAAACCCTACTGCATCCAGATTCTTGTTTCTATATCCAACACTCTTATCTGAAGTGTAGAACTCCTACATCAGATAAACTATTTCTCAGATTAGGTAGCATCTATCCCTTATCCAAGACGTCAGAACAAAGAGGATAGCCTTTATATACAAGTCAATTCAGATTACTGTCAAAAGAATTCCACAGAAAACCAGTATTTCTTAAACACTATTTTATGCATTCAAGTGTCAATGATTATATTATCTTGTATTCCTTGAACATTTAGAAAAGTGCCAAAAACCTTTTCGTAAAACAAATATCAGTAAATAGTACTGTCATGTATCCTAAATTGTGGGTGTCCTTTTTTTCTCCCTTTACTTCTTCAGATTTAAAACATTAATTAAAATAATCAATAACCAAGAGGATGAAATATTATTTTTGATACGCCTTGTGCCTATATATATATTACTTGCTCACTGAGAAAGATACAAATCTAGACACATCATTATCTTTTTATAATCTGGCAATTGCTAGAATGATTTATTTATTAATGAGTGGCATCTAGTTAAAAATGAAGTCAATAACTGACTTGCAGAATTATTCCCAAACTTCAAGATTTATTAAAGGACATACTTATACTGAAGAGATCTGTCAATATAAAATAAGTGAATTATTTCAGGGAAGATAAGGCTGTTAATGGCTCTAGTCACGGTGACCAGACATTGCCTAATATATAGCGCTGTGAGAGAGTGAATCCCTGCTCTCCTCAAAGCACAGCTCCACCGGATTCCTGGGAGCTGTGCAGAAGCCACCTTGCTTGTTTCTAGGCTTTTTAGAATAAATTGCTTTCTCACTAGCTTTTAACTCTTACAGTGCTTCCAGATGTAACAGCTGTTAGACACCAAAGCTGAGTCAAAAAGCTGGGGAGCCAGCTAGGGGTTGGCTTTTTATATAGTGGCAGACTCAGCTTGATGACATCACAGGGAGGAGTCATACCCATCCTGGACTCTCGTCGCAGCGTGGATGAGAACAGCAGTATACCTCCTCTTAGTATCCGATGGTAAGGAATACAAGATGATATTGTACAGGTATAATCTCCAGGTTTTGAGTGTTCCCTTAGTAAATGTTCAAAGTGCCCCCTCCCCTCGGAAGCTCCATTCGGGCCTCCAGAGGCCTTGCAGGCTGAAATGGAGCTTCTGAGGGAAGGCCTGTGTAGGCACATGGCTAAGAGGCTGGAGAGGAGACTGCTTGCTAGATCTTTGCATGGCAAGTGACCCAGTGCAGCAGGTTGGGGAAGGGAAAAGCAATTGTAGAGAGCATGAGCTATTTCAGTGGGTTGGGGAGGCCGTGGGTGGTCTGAGGAAGGTGGCCTGTTCCATCACTAGGCCCCCCATGGCCTTCCTCACCCTGAAATACCTCATGTGCACGTAACGAGCCTCACATTCGATTAGCGAATGTGTAGGTGAAAGGAAGGAGTGATCCTGTTCAAGGTATGAAATTCACTCCCACAAATTCTCAGGTTTCAAATGGAATGGGCAGGCTCCATTATACTCGTAACTCGAGGACTACCTGTATTATAGTTTGTTTTGTTTGTGGGCTTCTCCTCTTATGGATATTACCCGCGTATGTTTCTCTCTCCAAAAAACAAACATTAACTGGTATGTAGCAAAGGGATTTCCAAGGGGAGACAACCCTTTACCATCAAGTGTAACTTTTAAGGTTCTGAACATGATATCCATGCACAGTAGTATGTCAAATAGAAATGCTAAGGTCTAGAGATTGCATACTGATTACAATTGTAATGTATAGTATGAGGTTACTCCTTGCAATGCAGGTGTACAAGAATAGTGATTAAGGACTCAATATTTCTTAAAATATATATTCCACTATATTCCTTTTCTAATTGTTCAATGAGAAAATTTCTTAATTTTCAAATCCAATGATCACTGAAAGCAGCTGATGATTTTTGGGTGCCAGGGACCGGTTCTGTAGAGGGTGGTTTTCTGTGGACTGGGGGGTATGTGATTTCGCATGATGCCTGGATCCCGTGCATGCGTGGATGGAGCTTTGCTCACTTGTGTGGCCCGGTTCTTGCTGGTGCACAGCCCAGGGGTTGATTTGCACTTTCTTGACTGCTTGATTTCATGCTACTTTGCCACTAAGAAAAAAATGTTTACTGATTCCTGAAAAATGGCTAATAATATAAAAATGACTTTTTACTTGTACCTGTAATAATATTTATTCCAATCTGAATAACTGCAAACTGTTCCCTGGCATCCTTTCTTCAATAACATCATATGCTATCATGCTTATCTTTGAGCATTATTTGCACATGAGTATTAAAAGTAATACATCATTACATCTATCTAGACCAGAGGTCTCATTCTCGCGGCCTGCGGGACGATATCCTGTGGCCCCCACCGTGATATGAAAGTATAACATTTGAGGATATTTTTTTAACAACGTTTTTTGTAGAATCCCTTATGCGGCCCAGCCTCACCCAGACTCTGCCTCCAGCGGCCCCCAGGTAAATTAAGTTTGAGACCCTTGATCTAGATAAATGATCTGGGCCTTGTAAAATATGTCTATTGCAGTTAAATTTAATAGTAGCAACACACGAGATATTACTTTGTCTCTTTGTCTTACACATGGCAACACTTACACGTGAGCCCATATGCCTGACGACATCTCGAGGCACCACTGATCTGTCTTCGAGCTTCAACTAGAGTTGAGAAAAAGAGACACAAGATAGTATTAATTCTAAGCATATTTTACTACATGAACAGCCAGTACTATATTGTGTGTGTGTGTGTGTGTGCATGTATGTGTTCTTTCTTTCTTTCTTTCTTTCTTTCTTTCTTTCTTTCTTTCTTTCTTTCTTTCTTTCTTTCTTTCTTTCTTTCTTTCTTTCTTCCTTCCTTCCTTCCTTCCTTCCTTCCTTCCTTCCTTCCTTCCTTCCTTCTTCCTTCCTTCCTTCCTTCTCTCTCTCTCTCTCTCTCTCTATCTACTGTGTTTCTCCAACAATATGCCCCCCCCATAGAAAGGCCCAGCACTGTTTTATACACATGCAATAAAATTAAGCCCTGCCCCCCAAATTTGGGCCTATTTAAAGCATGTGTTCCCCGCCATTTCTCACATCGCTTGAACAACACGAGGTGAAAAATGGGGGGAAGGGTGGGGGTGAAACTTGCCATTAGGAGTGCCCTGCGGGAAGCCTCGGCTAGAGCACCCCGCGAGCAGACTTGCCTCACCAAGCTACTCCTAACGGCCGATAGAAGCGACCCGGTGGCAAGGTGAGTCTGCGCGTGGGGTGCTCTAGGTGAGGGTGTGCTTGGGGGGGAAATTAAGTCACCCCTCAAAAAGATGGCCTAGCTGTTTTTTCGGGGGTCAAAAAAATAAATAAGGCCCAGCCTTATTTTCTGAGAAACACAGTATCTATCTCTCTATCTATCTCTCTATCTCTCTATCTATCATCTATCTATCTATCTATCTACACAAACATACACACACACACCTTCAAAACTGTATCACTGGGTATAAGAGCAATCAATATATAATGACGTTTGCAATCATACAGTACAATTTTTGCATCTTTTCTGTGGGGTCATATACAAGAATATACATTATTCTATTTTAATTTGTCATTTCTCAAAGCAACTCAGGTTTTCTCCCCAATAGGTTCTTCGAATATCTTTCATTCCCCTACTTAAGAAGACCTAACCTGCTGAAATTGTTCTTTCATCACTAGCCTGAATATCACCATTAATATTGCATTATAATACCATATAATCACTAGACTGCAGAATAACGTGTTATTCTGATTAACAAAGGGATAGGCATTCCTACATCTGCATCAGCTGTGCTGCACAAAAGAATGCAGTCACATATCAGCAATATCGGGCAGTGATAATGAAATGGGGACTTTTGCATATTAACATTTGTATACTTCCTTGACAAGGTACATCATAATGCCTCTCTGTTCCTGGGTAGTCTCTGGAACAATGCTATCTCTTCATCAATATTAAAATATAAATGGAAAAATATTTCCAGAATGCAAAAAATGGTAAAAGGCAAGTACTTACATTATTAATAACTTGTCATACTAGAAAATAGCTATGAGGACATAGCCTACAAATGCCATCTATTTATACCCAGTAACTTCTACTGTATATGCTTCCCAGTATTGTGCCTGTATAAAGATTCATCATCAAATAAAGCACCTGTGATTGCATTAAAAAGCTTTTTTTAAGCAGCTATCTTCCCCACAAATTTGCATTCTCAGAAAATCTGTATTATGACATAATTTTAAATTCTGCTTCCACATACTCTGATACAAGAATGTGAATTGTTGCTTCCCCTTCCAAACTTGATCACTGCTGCACGCAACCAATTCCCCCCGCCCCCCATGCTAATTTTTGGTCTCTGTTTTGGTCACTTTTGCCTCTCTTCTTATACTTCTATATACTCTCTTTCACTTCACTAGAACTATCTTTATTCCAACCACCAACCCAAGGCAACAAGTTAGAGGAGTAGAACTATCTTTATTATACTACACAGCTTCCTGGCAATTTTGAGATAATCTGCAGCCTGATTTTAAATAATGTCTAAGTACTAGTGCAAACTTTCAAGTATCTTGTAATATACTAGTATTAATTTATACAATGTAGGCTGATGAGAAAGAAAACTGTAACATTAAATATCAGAAGTTGGAAATGGACAACTTGCATCTTACAGAGCTGTTCTCCAGACAATACACCATGATCTAATGATCTAAAACAGGGGTGTCAAACTTGCAGCGTCACATCGGTGTCATGTGACGTATCGGAACTTTCCCCCCTTTGTTAAATGGGGTGGGGGAGGGGCAAGTACATGACGCATCTGGCCCATGGGCCGCAAGTTTGACACCCCTGATCTAAAAGAAACCCCCAATTTGGGGAACCATGGATACTACAGGCAACATTTAACTCCAGACCCCACCACAAAAAACAATAATAAAATCTATTGTATTCAAAAAAGTTCCAATAGTTTGGGTAAACTAAAACCTTTGTATTAATTTAATCACTTGTACAATGTTATTACAGATATCGTGAATTACATAAATTGATGCAAAATACAGGTGAAACTCAAAAAATTAGAATATCGTGCAAAAGTTCATTTATTTCAGTAATGCAACTAAAAAGGTGAAACTAATATAGGAGATAGACTCAATACATGCAAAGCAAGATAGTTCAAGCCGTGATGTGTCATAATTGTGATGATTATGGCTTACAGCTCATGAAAACCCCAAATCCACAATCTCAGAAAATTAGAATATTGTGAAAAGGTTCAATATTCTTGGCTCAAAGTGTCTCACTCTAATCAGCTAATTAAGCCATAACACCTGCAAAGGGTTCCTGAGCCTTTAAATGGTCTCTCAGTCTGGTTCAGTAGGAATCACAATCATGGGAAAGACTGCTGACCTGACAGTTGTGCAGAAAACCATCATTGACACCCTCCATAAGGAGGGAAAGCCTCAAAAGGTAATTGCAAACAAAGTTGGATGTTCCCAAAGTGCTGTATCAAAGCACATTAATAGAAAGTTATGTGGAAGGGAAAAGTGTGGAAGAAAAAGGTGCACAAGCAGCAGGGATGACCGCAGCCTGGAGAGGATTGTCAGGAAAAGGCCATTCAAAAGTGTTGGGGACTTTCACAAGGAGTGGACTGAGGCTGGAGTCAGTGCATCAAGAGCCACCACACACAGATGGATCCTGGACATGGGCTTCAAATGTCGTATTCCTCTTGTCAAGCCGCTCCTGAACAACAAACAATGTCAGAAGCGTCTTACCTGGGCTAAAGAAAAACAGAAGTGGTCTGTTGCTCAGTGGTCCAAAGTCTTCTTTTCTGATGAGAGCAACTTTTGTATCTCATTTGGAAACCAAGGACCCAGAGTCTGGAGGAAGAATGGTGAGGCACACACTACAAGATGCCTGAAGTCCAGTGTGAAGTTTCCACAGTCTGTGTTGATTTGGGGAGCCATGTCATCTGCTGGTGTTGGTTCACTGTGCTTCATTAAGTCCAGGGTCAATGGAGCCATCTACCAGGAGATTTTGGAGGACTTCATGCTTCCTTCCGCAGATGAGCTTTATGGGGATGCTGACTTCATTCTCCAGCAGGACTTGGCACCTGCCCACACTGCCAAAAGCACCAAAACCTGGTTCAATGACCGTGGGATTACTGTGCTTGATTGGCCAGCAAACTCGCCTGACCTGAACCCCATAGAGAATCTATAGGAATTGCCAAGAGAAAGATGAGAGACATGAGACCGAACAATGCAGAAGAGCTGAAGGCCGCTATTGAAGCATCCTGGTCTTCCATAACACCTCAGCAGTGCCACAGGCTGATCGCTTCCATGCCAGACCGCATTGAGGCAGTAATTGCTGCAAAAGGGGCCCAAACCAAGTACTGAGTACATATGCATGCTTATCCTTTTCAGAAGTCCGATATTGTTCTATGTACAATCCTTGTTTTATTGATTGCATGTAATATTCTAATTTTCTGAGACTGTGGATTTGGGGTTTTCATGAGCTGCAAGCCATAATCATCACAATTACGACAAATCACGGCTTGAACTATCTTGCTTTGCATGTAATGAGTCTATCTCACATATTAGTTTCACCTTTTAAGTTGCATTATTGAAATAAATGAACTTTTGCACGATATTCTAATTTTTCAAGTTTCACCTGTATATGTTACATCATTCATAGTTTTAGTAGACAGTCTGTTTAATGTACTTCACAGTTTAACCCTCCCTGAATGGGTTACGTTATCTGTAGGAAAACAGAGCTCTTCTTGTGAAGCTATTATGTATTAAAATTATCTTGTTTCTCTTTCCAAGTCCAATCAAAATGCCTCACATAAAATAATTCTGGTACAGAGTTTCCAAAGAACCTCCAAACCGTAATCATCAATGATGAAAGTGTGACAATAAAGTGGCCAAATATGGCTTTTTGGATAATTGTTACATTATGCTTGAGCTGCAACTGAAAATGCTTTGACAGGAAAAAGGATTTTAAAATATGCTAGTAGAAGCAAACTACCTTTAAAGTGTACAATCATGAAGCTCTAAACATTTTAGCTGCATTCCTTAATTCCTTCCCAAAATTGGTATCAAATTGTTTTGGCTCATCCACTTCTTTGTCTCCGCACTACTTGTTGGGATGCTGTACACCTCTCTCCCTACTAAGTGGAGACCTCAATCAAAAAAAAAGTAGTGCAGGCTCTGAAGATTTGAATTTTGCTAGTAAAATCACCAATGAGGACACAACCAAAGTAACATTCCAACTAGCCTGACCCACTACAGCAAAAGCTTTTCAATTACAGGAAGGCCTGAACAACCTAGACAGTATTTCATCACATTGTTATGTCATGAAGTCCTCTAACTTAGAACTTGAGGGGTCTGATCCAGCAAATTGTTAGCTCCAGTAACCCACAATTAATCAACCACTTGAGGCTGACTCAACAGATAATCAGCAGGAGCAGGTGTGGAAGAAATCAAGGGCCAGTAGGCCAGTGCCTGATCAGATACTCAGCTGCAGAATATACTAGCAGATTTGGAGAACCAAACAAAGGTGATCCACTGAACTCTTTGAGAAGGAGAGATGTCAGGGCATGTGATGGAGCCAAGTGATGGCCCCTAAGTTGGAAGTTACTCATTAATCTCAGAGCTGCATTTCTGTCTTGATTACTTCCTGTTCTGCTCCTAGCCTTTCAATTCAGACTGGCTGACTAAGCTCCTTGATGTTTGTTAGGCTCTCTGCTGCAACTCTATCCTCTCTTTTCTTTGAGCCTGTGCTATGCTCTGTTAACTATAGCTTCACTCTGGACTGAGCTTCAAACTGCCAGGGTTGTGCCCAACAATCAGGCAAGGATGTGCAAATGGGTTTTACCAAAACCAGACACACATCAGATAATATTTGGCTAGTAGATTTCATTGATTTGAATAAAAATGAAGTGTAATTCAACTGCTAAATATAGAAAAAGCCTTTGATAAAAACAACACCTTTGGACAAATTCCAGGATACCCCATTATAACTGGTCGGTTGGGATTGATGCCTGTGAGTAAGGACTTGCTTATTCATGTACTAAGTGATCATCATTTTCATATATCCATTCACCCCATGAACAGATAGATGACAGATATTTCGGTCTGTAACCACCTCCATGAACAGAAACTGAACAAGTCACAGATTAGGCAGATCTAATAAGTGATATACAAGGCTCTCTTTGCTAACAATGTGAGAAGACACAGACACCGTGTTTGAAATTATTTTTTAACTCATCTTCTGTCATTGTTTTAATAAAATTTAACAATGTCAATGTCTATTTACCATCACTGGAACATAAGTTGTTTCACAATAATATAGTTGATCCAGAAAGGCAAACAGGGGGTTAAATGGAACACCCAAAGCTTTAGGAGAAAATAGAAAATGAAAATAAATACTATCAAATTAGAATAAGGACAATGTAAAAACACTTCCATACTACAGATTTACTATATTGGCATGTCAATACAGATACCAGGACTCAAGGGAGTTTTTACTTTATTGGTATTTATGTGCCACTCCTCTAAAGATCTACTGCAGGAGTGGGATTCAAGTTTTTAAACAACTGGTTCTGTGGCCGTGGCCAGGTAGGCATGGCCATGTGACTGGGTGGGCATGGCTTTTTTTTTGGCAGCAACCCCCCTCCCGTTTTTGGGGCCTCCTGGGTCTCAGGGAAGCCTCCTGGGGGGCATTTTTGCTCCCAGGAAGCATCCCTGGGGCCCAGGAAGGCAAAAAATGGAGCATGGGGGGGGGGGAGAGCTGTGCCCCCTCCATTGTTTGCTTTCCTGGGCCTCAGGGAAGCCTCCTGAGTGAAGCAGTAAGACAGCGAGGGGAATCCCAGCATAACTGATCATAGGAACAGCTGATCGCCGGGAGGGGAAAAAAAAAGAAATACTTTAAGGAGTGACTGGGCAGGGAAGAACGCAGTCGGCAATGTTGGGCATGCGCACGATGTTACATATGTGCAGTAAGGACTGGGCAGGGAGGAGAGGGGCGGGGCCAGCCAGGGGCAAGATTTGCCAGTTCTCCAAACTGTGCAGAATCGTAACAACCGGTTCTATAGAACTGGTCCGAACCGGTAGAATCCCACCCCAGTCTACTGTACGTAAGTGTTTTATACAAAGTAAAACAAGAAGCTATAAAGATTATACAACAAAGGCAAATAGCTGTCCTAAAGATTCTTTGATGCTTCATCTCTGCACACTGATGATGCTGTTAAGTCATACCTTCTGCCTTCATTCTGGACCAGTTTAATTCTTAAATTCAGCTAGAAATTAGACTGAAATGGGTTTAATAATGTATGTCATTTAAAAATATCTGAGCAGCTAAGACTTGAGAATTTCTTTATTTACAGCATAAATAGAATTACACACCAAATAAAAGTATTTTTAGGAGATAATGTCAGTGCTGCCTTCAATGCACCAGGCAGAATCCTCTGCATTAAAAAACCATTCACAATCTCCTAGCTCCTTTAAGGTTTCTCTTGGACAACTTCCGAGACAATAGTCTAAAACAAGATGGATAGGCTGCATCTCTCCAAGCAATTCTCCCATATTTTCAGGCTGTAAGACCTGACATTGAATCTAAATGAAAAGGAAGCTGCTAGGATTCTTAGACAGATGCAATATGTAGACTACATTCAATTCAGCATCCAAGTCAGACTGGGAGTGAGTAATGGGCAATTGAGGGCTACAAAGAGCTCAATATTATTCATCTGGGAAGCTGGTTCAATGAATCCCTCAGCACTGAATGCTTCAGAGGGATATTGAGAACTTCTGTGCTGGATTTGAATGTATTTTTATTTGGGTATTTTTTTGGGGGGGATAATCCCTTGGCAATATTACAAAAACACATATAGCAGAAGCAAAATAAAGAGACAAGTACAATTTCTTTCCCTCTAATGATGATATCATTTTACTATCATCCCACTTTTTCACAACATGGAAATAATAATAAGATAATCCAACTATGGTCTGTTGGAAAGTACGCTTATGACATGTAGTTATGTATGTCACAGATTAGCATAAATGTATCTGTGGCAAAATCTTATTAAGATTACTGCTCATCAACATTCTAAGTTTTATAAATTACTATTCAGTAAGCAGCCTAAATGAGGTTGCATGTCAAGGTTGCCATGGAAACTATTTCCACAGTAAAAAATATCAGACAAGCAATGATCCATTTAACAAGACAGTATTCTTCCATAACAAGAACTAGTAGCTATGTTACTAGCTCTCAAGATTGCTCTTCCAATATTTCATAATACTTTCTTACTGTTCCTCAGTCAAACACAAAAAGCCCATCTATTTAGTGTCTAATATTGTCAAATTATAGTTTAAAGTTCATCTATAGAAACACAGTCTTAATATTAAGTCAGTAAAAACCAGATGCTAACCTCTGAGAATCATTGGTATTGCAAACTAGCCCTAACAAAACAATTAATATATGTTATGAAGCAAACCACTGTATAATTGAAAAAAGTGACATCCTTTTAGTACATAGATAAGAGGCAATAGTGATTTTTATTTCAAGTTCTGTTTGCCAATGAAACCAATATAACTTTATAATATTTATCTGCAGTGGCTTTTCCATAAGGAGATAATTCAATGGTATATTGATCATGCTCACTACTGGAATGAAACAGTATTTCCCATACTCATGGTTTTTAATTTTAAGTAGCAGCAAGTTCTGCCAATTAAGAAAATGTATACAAAACAAAGCAGGATTTTCCCTTCTGGGAAATTTAAACTACAAAAATAGCAACCCTAGGTGGCATTGTTATCTCAGGAATTTTTTCACAGGATTCTGCACCTGACTGACGTTCCAAGAGTTGAGGCAAATTGGAGTAAGGACATGCTTTCATTAAATGTAACAGAATAGTAAAAACTGAACAAGAATGTAGGGTGGATGGGAACACAGGAACTTATTCTACCATGATCTTCTCCTTTGTGATAGGCTACCTTGTAAGGAAGTGGGGAAGGAAAGTCATACACTATAGAGATGTTCAGTACACAGGTGAAATGAATAGTATTTGCCATTGCAGTCCCAATGAATGAAGCTCACAGGGGCTACTGATCTTTCTATTCTGAGGTATTTTAAGATAGGAATGGTATAAAACTACACTGATTTAACAGAAAATTTGACAACGAGAAACAGTAGATTTACTTAAGTTGTACATAAATGTCTTGTAAGAGCTCTTATGCAAGTATCCAATTCTAAGGAAATGTTAAATAAAGACAGTTAGATTTCCAAAAATCTTTGAAAACCTGGCTTTTATCCCAGTCTGTTTGCAGGGCCTCTGTTAATTCTTCTTTGGTATGTCTTATTTTGAAATATGTATGATCCTTTTTAAAATGCCATATTGTCTTCACCATTTAAAGTGTAAGCTGCCCGGAGTAATTTGAAGTTGGGTGCCCTCTAAAGTAAATGTCACAATAAGTCATTTTTGGCAGCATACAATGTATATATACACACATGCCATCAGACTAAAGATAGTCCTCATTTAGCAACCACAATTGGGACTGCTTCTACTGATAATAGCATTCCCATAAGCAAGGGAAGTGGGTCTGAGAATGGAAATGCTTGAAGGTAGATGTTTATGTAAACATCTTCTTAATTTTAGTCAACCGACCAATACACCAAAAATGAGTGAGAAGAGAGACTAAATATTCATTTAGTAAAATACCTGTTTTGAATATTTATTTATGGCAGAGAAAGGAGGGGCCATTACTGTTGCCTTCCATGTTGGATTCAACTTTAAATATTATTGTGGAGTTAGATATTTCCCAAGAACTTTGACACTTTTTTGTGGAATTGACTTTTGATTCTCAGCATGTAAATCTAGAAGTGTGCTTGATATGAATTATTTGTGATGAATGACTGAGAGAATTAGTGAAGGATACAAACAGCAATTAAAAATTCTGAATTTGGGAGATAGGATTATTTGTTAATCTTAAGACTGGATGTTGGGAAGAATGGAAATAAAAGAAAAACAAAGGTTGTGAAAAGAACTAGAGTGACAACACAATAACTTAAAAAAGGGAAAATACAATTCCTGTATTTAACATGTATTAGGAAATAGATGAATTTGCCTCAGAATGAAAGAAAAGTTGACATAAGAGAATGTAGAAGGTAGGTGGAAAAGTATTAAAAAGTGTGTGCAGTTATGCTAATGAGAAAATGAAAAAGGATGGTGTGTGAAAGAGTGAGAGAAGCTATAGATGAGAAAGAATGAATGTAAGCAAATGACTGGCAAAGGGTGAATGAGAGATACTATATAACAGGGCTTCAAACTCAATTTCATTGAGGGCCGCATCAGGATTGTGTTTGAATTTTGTGGGGACTGGAGTAGGCGTGGCCAGGGTGAGCATGGCCAGCTTGATGTCACTCACGTGGTGGCCTGAGTGCTCTGTCAGCAAAAACGGGTTCCTACAGTCAGTTTTCAGCCGTGACGGCTTCCTGCATGCCTCTGCCAGCAAAATCGGAACTCGGGGGGGGGGGTGCACAGCCCTCCTGGGCCCCATTATCGGTCGTGATGGCCTCCTGCAGCCCTCTGCCAACAGCCCACCTGAGCTCTGTTTTCGCTGGCAGGGGCACCACAGGCTGGTCCTTCGCTTTTTCCAGGGTGGTCCTGTGGGCCAGATCTAAGCACCCTGCAGGCTGGATCTGGCCCCCAAGCCTTGAGTCTGACACCCCTGCTGTATAAGGTAGATACAGAGGAAAAATATAGTTGCAAAAAAGTAGTCAAAGAGAGCAACAAATGGTTAGGATTAAAAGCAGCAGAAAAAATGTAGAGCGATTTTGACAGAGTAATTTTGAAAGTAGGTTAAAAGGGGTAACAAAAGTAAACAGAAGTTAAAAATAGAAGTGATGAAAGCATTTGGGATGCAAACGAAATAAGGAAAGGCTAAAAAGAATAATTTACGGATTTGTATGGAAAAGATAGTGATGTCCCAATATATGTCAATGAGATGGATATTATAAATCTCCAATTTAATGTCCAGCTCTGAAAAGGGCATTTCCCTGAAATCAAACCAATGCCATGAATTTGCTTTCCCTGATAAATAGCAGTCATTCCTATAGTTCAGACTGCAGAAGATTATGAAAGTTACTGGAACAATCTCAGCTTCATTTTTTGTTCAGTGAAAGCATTTCAATTCCCTCCCTCTTGCAGTGATGTTTGAACTATAGTTAAAAGATGGTGGTAGATGTTTTATAAAGAAAGGATGCATAAACCAGACTAAACTGTACAGCTACAAAAGTGTATGCTACTGCATTGAGTGTATCAATTCAGCAGCCAAAATGCTTTATATTCTGAAGATGTATTTCACCAGCTGGAACTGGCGGAGGGTAGAGAATGACACTCAATATCACTCTGCTCATCTTTTATACAACACAGTTACTAGTATTCATATGAAAGAGCATCAAAATAAATGTCAAACATCAGAAAACAAAATAAGTGCATATAGAGCTCTAATCAAAGCATATGAAATACAAATCTATTTTCAAGAAAACACTCATAATTCCCAAATAAAACACAATTGCTTGAGGCAGCATAAATAGAATTTCACATCTGAGCATTTCTCCTTCTTTAGTATTTCTACCTCATCCTTTCCCAAACTATACATCTTCCAAAACTTTGGATTTTAAAATTTATTTATTGCATTTGTATACTGCTTAGTCTGCCAGAGACGACTTCTGGTTTTCAGCAAAAATCCAGAAACAATCAAAATCTCGAGCACTGATCATCGACAATAAAATGTTTATGGTATTCAATTGCTGTATTAAAGCATAATCGTATAATATTGTCATCATCTTCTTAGTACTAACTGAAGAACTACACTGCTCAAAAAAATAAAGGGAACACAAAAATAAGACATCCTAGATCTGAATGAATGAAATATTCTTATTAAATACTTTGTTCATTACATCGTTGAATATGCTGACAACAAAATCACACAAAAATTATCAATGGAAATCAAATTTAGCAACCCATGGAGGTCTGGATTTGGAGTTACACTCAAAATTAAAGTGGAAAAAAACACTACAGGCTGATCCAACTTTGATGTAATGTCCTTAAAACAAGTCAAAATGAGGCTCAGTAGTGTGTGTGGCCTCCACATGCCTGTATGACCTCCCTAAAACGCCTGGGCATGCTCCTGATGAGGTAGCGAATGGTCTCCTGAGGGATCTCCTCCCACACCTGGACTAAAGCATCCCCCAACTCCTGGACAGTCTGTGGTACAACATGGTGTTGGTGGATGGAGCGAGACATGATGTCCCAGATGTGCTCAATTGGATTCAGGTCTGGGGAACAGGTGGGCCAGTCCATAGCATCAATGCCTTCGTCTTGCAGGAACTGCTGACACACTCCAGCCACATGAGGCCCAGCATTGTCGTGCATTAGGAGGAACCTAGAGCCAACCGCTCCAGCATATGGTCTCCCAAGGGTTCTGAGGATCTCATCTCGGTACCTAATGGCAGTCAGGCTACCTCTGGCAAGCACATGGAGGGCTGTGCAGCCCCCTAAAGAAATGCCACCCCACACCATTACTGACCCACTGCCAAACCGGTCATGCTGGAGGGTGTTACAGGCAGCAGAATGTTCTCCACGGCGTCTCCAGACCCTGTCACATCTGTCACATGTGCTCAGTGTGAACCTGCTTTCATCTGTGAAGAGCACAGTGCCAGTGGTGAATTTGCCAATCTTGGTGTTCTCTGGCAAATGCTAAATGTCCTGCGCGGTGTTGGGCTGTAAGCACAACCCCCACCTGTGGACATCGGGCCCTCATACCATCTTCATGGAGTCTGTTTCTGACTGTTTGAGCAGCCACATGCACATTTGTGGCCCGCTGGAGGTCATTTTGCAGGGCTCTGGCAGTGCTCCTCCTGTCCCTCCTTGCACAAAGGCGGAGGTAGTGGTCCTGATGCTGGGTTGTTGCCCTCCTACGGCCTCCTCCATGTCTCCTGATGTACTGGCCTGTCTCCTGGTAGTGCCTTCATGTTCTGGACACTATGCTGACAGACACAGCAAACCTTCTTGCCACAGCTTGCATTGATGTGCCATCCTGGATGAGCTGCACTACTTGAGCCACTTGTGTGGATTGTAGACTCCGTCTCATGCTACCACTAGAGTGAAAGCACCGCCAGCATTCAAAAGTGACCAACCATCAGCCAGAAAGCATAGGAACTGAGAAGTGGTCTGTGGTCACCACCTGCAGAACCACTCCTTTATTGGGGATGTCTTGCTAACTGCCTATGCTTTCCACCTGTTGTCTATTCCATTTGCACAACAGCATGTGAAATTGATTTCAGTCAGTGTTGCTACCTAAGTGGACAGTTTGATTTCACAGAAGTGTGATTGACTTGGAGTTACATTGTGTTGTTTAAGTGTTCCCTTTATTTTTTTGAACAGTGTATATCATTACCATTCAAAATGTTGGTAATAGCTAAGAATTTCCCAGAAATTCCCAGGCAGTATGATCATGTCAAAAATCCTAGTTGTTTAAATCCAAATGTCTAGAAGGCATCAAATGATTAAATGCTATTATATAGCAAAACAATGGGGTATCATGTGAAAATAGCCTTTAAATCAATATAGTGGATAGAGTTAGACCCACAATTTCACCAATACTGAACTGTATCCACTCTAAACATATCAATTAATTTATCTATCTGAGATATTAGTACAGGTAATCTTTGACTTACAACTATTCATTTAGCAACTCTTTAAAGTTATAACGGCACTGAAAAATGTGATTTACAACCAGGTCCTTGCACTTATAACTGTCACAGTATCCCCACAGTCACTTGATCAAAGTTCGGGTGCTTGGCAACTGACATATATTTATGTTGGTTGCAGCATCTTAAAGTTATGCCAGAGGTGTCAAACTCGATTTCATTGAGGGCAGCATCAGGGTTGTGTTGACCTTGGGGGGCTGGATGGGCATGGCCGGGTGGGCATGGCCAACTTGATATCACTTGTGTTGGGGGCACCTGTAGTGGCCTGGGCAGGGATGGGGGGGGGGGATCCATTGTCTCCAGCGGAGGAAGGGGAGACAACCCTTGTCCTCCAGAGAAGCTTTGCTATCCATCTCAGGTCATGCAGAGGACCCCCGGATGGTGGCGAAGGCTGTCCAGAGTCCTAGGCAGTGGAGGGCAAGTGCCCAGATCCCAGGGCACCAGGACTCCACAGCCCAGCTTCCCCAAGGGGGTGCCCGGCTGCACTTACCTCCTCCTCGAGACTGCTGCTGCTGCTCTTGCTCTCCTTGGCCAGGTTGCTCATGGTGTGTGCAGGAGGGCAAAGTGTGTGGATCAGAGGGAGGCCCACTCCCCTCCATGCAAGGAGACCCGGCTTTGTAACCAAAGCATCCCCAGCGATAGGATGGGAGACCACCAGGAGCTTAAGAGGAGACAAGGGGATGGCTAAAGGCCAGCAGAACTGCTGATGGCCAAGTGTTAAGGCAGGACTTCCCACAGACCTTCCCTCCCTCTCATGATGATCTCCTTCCTTCCTTCTTTACCTTCCCTCTTCATTCTCCTTTCTTCTTCCTTCCCCTCTTCTTTTTCCTTCCTCGCTCTCTTTCCATCTTTTTCTTTCCTCTTTCCCTTTCTCCTTTCCTGTCCCTTCTTGAATGCTCAAATGCAAAAGAGGAAACATTTCTTTTTGTTTTGTTTTTAGTTTGTTTTGCGAGCCCTTGGCCCCGGCAGCCTCCTGCAGCCCTCTGCCAGTGAAAACGGAGGTTGGGGGAGGGGGCCATGTGCATCCCCTGAACTCCATTTTTGCTGGCAGAGGGCTGCAGGGGAGTCACAGCTGAAAACGGAACCCGGGAGGGCTGTGCCTGGCCCTCCCGAGCTCCATTTTCACTGGTAGAGGCACAGCGGGTCAATCCTTCGCTGTTTCCAGACCGGCCCTGTGGGCCAGATCTAAGCACCTCGCAAGCCAGATCCAGCCCGTGGGCCTTGAGTTTGACACCCCTAGGTTATGTGATCATCATTTGTGATGGCTTCCAATAAGCAAAGTCAATGGGAGAAGCTGGATTTGCTTAACAACTGCATGAGTCACCTAACTGCAGTGATTCATTGAACAAAAAAGGTCATAAAATCAGATTCATTTAACAACCTTCTTGTTTAGCAATGGAAATTCTGATCTCGACTGTGGTCCTAAGTTGAGGACCATCTGTACTTCTCCCTTCTATTTAGTCATTTACTCTAACTTGCTCTGTACACAGTATTTAATTTTTTAAATCCAAGAGATTTCCATGCTGGAAGAGGATTTTTTTAAAGTCTTGGAAGCATTATTAGCCCAATATTATATTTAATAAATCTACATGGCTGTAACAAGGGGAAAAAAACCCTAGCAATGGAGGCAGATTCATACAGTAAAAGAAAACTATGTAGTTTAGGTTACTTTTTAGACTTCTGCACAGCTACATGTTCAGTTTTATCTACTTTTAAGCACTACCTACAAACAGGCATCTTAGTATTAGGAAAACAACAGCTTAGTTACAAATCACCCAGTTACTGAAGCCAACACTGTCACATATCTGAATATCATTTTCCTCCCAAATTAATGAACACAGCTTGGAAAACAATCCAGATCCACCCTAGCAATTGTTCTGCTGTTTCTCTAAAGAGCTTGTTCCTGCAGGGTGTGTGTGTGTGGGTTGTTTTCCTTTACCTTTCACACATGGTATATTTAATGTTTGACAATTGTCCCTCCATTAGGAAATAGATGCCTGCCGTAAAATATCAATAATGGGCAACACCACTTTTCCAGACTGGATCAAGAATCTGCTGCATTTCAGTATCATTATTCCAGGCCAAATTGACTGATTAGGTCATTGAGCTGCCACAATGTTCTGAAGCTTATACGTGGCCAAGCATGATTCAGAACACTCCAGAAACTGCTAAATCTGATAAAAATTTAGACATTAAGTAGATTTTAACTACATCACTACTTTTAAATTTAGCCATAAATATTGGATTTTAATCACAGTTCTTTTCCACATTTGGCAATTAGGAATCTTGATCAAGAAAAATGTACTTAGATATATGCAACTAAAAAGCACTGATAAGATCTCCTATTAACAGAGCAACATTATTTTTAAGAAGGCTAAAATAAAATAATGAAATGAAATAAAATACATAAAACAACAAAGAAACAAAACAGGCATTCAGCAATTCTCTCTGTTGGTATATTTAGATTTCAGCATAAGATCTGGAATACAAAACATCAAAATAGAAGTCATACCATAAAATGCATTCCTCAGTTTATGCCTAGCTGATGATATTCAATGGTATATCATTATTCCAGAGCTGTGATTTTGTGTAAGAGTTAAATGGTTGTCTAGAGGCTGTAAGGATATGTATGGGATAAAACAAGGTGAGACAGATCCCTAGAGCTAATCTGTTAATCCAGAAACATTGGTGGTTCCTCTTGGAGGGATCATACTCCTCCCAAAGAGCTCACTATGACATAGGAGCACTCATAGACTCCTAACTTCTTGAACATAAGATGAAGGTTGGGGATAGGTAGCCTCAACTAATGTATCCCACTGGATACATTACATGGCCCTATTTGGACAGGGAAACATTGACAATAGTTATTCCTATCTTCATTACAACATGCTGTAGCCTTTGAAAATAGAATGTGGTGGGCAGCTTCATATTAAGGAAGCCAATTAGAGTGACACCCATGGTTGCTGCACTGGTTTTTTAATGTAACGTTATATTGATTTTCATTGTCCTTTTTACTTGCATACTGGTCCAAATCGGTATTGCAAATAAATAAAAGTAAGCCCCAATGGAATTTAATCAGGTTTACTCCCAAGCAAATAGTGAACCATTGTTTCCTGAGAAATGACCGTAGCTGATCTGAGAGCAGATTTATTTTCTCATAGCAAAACTTTCACACCACCCTCATACTTTAAGATGGAAGGGTCCCACTGTAAAATATCTCCAGAGGTCCACAGTTCTTAACAAGGATACATTACATTCCAACAAGTTCCTAATGGAATATGAGAATTTGTGGTCCTTTATATGTTACTTTAGGTTTTAAATTTCAAAGCAGTGAAGTAGTTAAAATCTACAAATTTTAAGTCTTAGCCAAGATGATTAATGCTAAAGACGTTGAGAGATATTTCTGGTGAGTTTTTTAAAGCTGTGTTTTCAGATGATAGTATGTTTCATCAGAACAGTAAATGTTAACTGCTTTTTTTCCAGAACTGATTCATTTGGATAGTTTTAGGTTCTCAACCAACTTCTAACAGCAATCTTTCCCAAATACAAGTTCTTCAGAACTTTTGAGATTGGAATTTAAAGAATTCCTAACCATCACAGCCAATAGACGAAGAAGGCTCCCTAAAAAGACAAACTTTTAGAAAAAATGGCAGTTGTTGGATGGTATGAGAAGCAGGGAAGCATTTTTTTCCCCCCAGGAATTACGATGTTGTCTAGAAACAGCCTCTGAGATGTCCTTATATTAACAATATTGGAAATACAGGACAATGATTCCATGTTTATTGGTTGTGGCAGGATAATAAAATAAAATAAAGACATTGACTTTTTTAAAAACTGAGTTGTATTGTTATATATGCATGTATATAGTTAAGTAGGCGAGGTATACACAAAAAAACCTTTCCTTTTCAATGAGTTATTTTTGTTGTAGAATTATTTTTGCATTTTAGAGGAGTTTTTGTTTTGTGGATGCCCATTCTATTTCTTTCCTTTTCTCATTTAATTGTATTAAAATGTTTTTTAAAAAATCAAATTTTGGTCACTGAATTCTTTTCTTTCTTGATATTTTTTATCCTGCTTCCTAGACAATAAACACAGCAGAGATAAATCAATTTTGTTGCTAGGATGAAGACACTTTTAAATTCTTTTTGCACCCACTGCAGTTTAAATTTGGTATCTTTTTTTTCTGTGTTTCCACAGCTTAATGGATTACTTGTTTCCATTTTACAAGTTTGGTGGTAGACAATTATTGATGTATTTAAAACTCCAGTTTTGTAAAAGAATAATAATTTCAGAATAATTCATATAGTGAAATGTTTCAGATAATAATTCATATAGTGAAATGCTTATGTTTTTTGAACAATGGCAAGCCACTTCATTACTAGGCTGCACGGTGTGACCTGGAGTGGCTGGCATTTTCCAAACAATTCAATGTGGGCGCTTGGAAAATGGCAGCCACTTCCAGATTGCACCATGCTGCTCAGTGACAAACCAGTCTGTTGCTTTCCCAATGCAGTCTAGACAACACTGCAGAAAACTGCAGCACTACAGAGACTACATTAGGGAAGCAGAGTGAAGTGCTCTGTTCCTGGACTGCTTCTGAGGCACAGCCATATGACCCAGGAACACTGAAGGATGGAATGTCCTTTTGCAACATGAGGTCCAGAGATCTTCAAAAGGTAAGTGCATAACAGACCCAAGAGACATGGGAACCCAAGGGCAGGAAGCAGAGGATGGGGGTATCTCAGAGAGTGAGGATAGCCTGAGGCAGGAAGGCTAGGGCTGGGCTTCCCATAGTCTTTCTCACTCCTGTGCTCTGTTTAACGACCACATCAGGCCAAACAGGCGATAAGGGTTGTTAAGGGAGGCTATCTCGCTTAATAGGTGTCATAACATGTGTCAGTAATGAGGAAACTCCATTATGATCGTAGATGGAAGACTACCTGTAGTGCATTTTGTTTCATGTTGTTTAGTTGGCCATTATTCTATCAACTTGGATATCCTCTCACTTTCCCCCAGACTCTTGGTCTTCTTCTTCTTTCAGCTGGTAAGCTCACAAGGGACAGCAGAAGTACTTATTACTAATCCTGATCTATTTGACATCATACTCTGCATTATCAGATTTCATTCAATTTCTACCTCTTTACTCTAAGGTCATGCATTAGTTGCTGATCTTTATCTGTATTGGCTATGCTTATTGATTGCAAGCCATCAGCAAAATCTGGCAAACTTTCATCATAACTCCAAACCATTAAAAACAGTGAAAATGCATTTATACATCTAGAACAGCACATTTTATCTACTTCAACATAGTTTCAAAATAAGGCTCATAAAAAAGCACCTTTTTTGCTAGATTTTGAACAGTTTTATTTTTAAATGCTGTATTTGAATGTTATATATTTCCGTTTATAAAAAATATTTAAGTTGCATTTTTAAACTATATTATTGATATACTTAAATTTTAGTCTGAAATATAGTTTTTAACAATCTTTCAGACTAAAGTCTTTTTCAAAAAGACCCAGACAAGAATCCCTCTAGATCCATTATTTGAATGGAGGAAAGCAAATAGCAAACTGGAAAATCTGTGGTTCAATTTTCTCCAATTTTTAAAGGTGTGTAAAAAAAAAATCTCCCTGTGTGGTATTCTCAATCTATCCTATTGTGTGAGGGTGGGGTGTGAATGCATGTGTTTTTATGTTGGAGAAACATCACCTAGACAAAAGATTATATAAATTTGAATAGGCTAAACTATTTTAAACAGCAGGTCTGCCTGCCTGCCTACCTACTTACCATACCTACTTATCTGCACTTCTTGATGGCATTTAGTTTCTGTAGTCTTTTTTCAGTATTTGGAAACACATGGACACTGAATGTACATTGGGACAAAAATGTTTCCAGTTAATCTATCTCCATTTTCTACCTACTACAGAGCAAAACAATGTGCAACAAGATATCACTCCATTTTTATCATGTAATATGCAGCATACATCAAGCTTATATGTTTGAACTGTACCAAATACCTTTAAATGAATTGGTCTGAGAGTCAATTACACATTCAGCAAATTTGTATTTATAAAGCCACGACTATAATTCAAGAATTTGCATATGTATTCAATGTTTCTGTTGGAGTTAACAAAATAGCTTCATGAAATGCTACTTCCCATTAAGGCTTTCCCATCAGTCTTCAATTGCATCCTCAGATTCCACAGAACTGCATAATATCAATATATTTCCTTTAAAATAAAATAGGGGCTAAGACTTTTTTTTAAACTCAAATTCTTAGAGAGACAGGCAAATGGAAGTTTTAGCAGAACTCTTCATTTATTATAAGCTTCAACTATTTATTAATGAAAAGAAACCAGAAAAATGACTGGGTGCAGTTATGTTTTGTGTATATCTGATGTTCCATAAGTAGAACATATACTCAAACTCTGTTAAAGGGTTCTAGAAATATATCTGAAGAAATATTTTAAAATTTCTTGTCTTCTAGGATGTTTAAATTTTACTTCTTTTTTAAACATCCTGGAAGATAAAAAAAACCTTTTCATATTCTTTCAAGTGAGCTATACAGAAGTACCCATCAAGATAATTCAAATGCATTTTTAAAAAGATATATTGAGAGAGAAACACAGATATTTCTGATGTCTGGCTACCTTTCCAATCTGATAGTGTTTAGATGCATTAACTCAGTGGTCGCCAACTAGTGGACAGGGGACCACTGGTGGTCCGTGAGAAAATTTTGGTGGTCCACAGAGAAATGTCCCCACCAAAGCACTCCCCCCAAAGCAATTAATCCAGGCTGCATGTGAACACAAGGCTGCGCCGCCCACGTGGCCCAACCACCCGCTGGCCCCCACCCTTCGGCCGAGCACAAACCTTTCCTTGAGTAGAGCTACGCGAGCTGGAACTAGAAGATAAGACCAACAGTGGGGGAGGGAAATCCGCCCCGGGGTGGCTTGCTGATGTTGGTGGGAAAGTCGATCCCATATTCCAGAGCTGCAGTAGTCAAAGGACTGGCCCACTGGTCATCCCGGAGCAGCTCCTCCAGTCCATGGCAGGCCGGTGCAACTGGGTGGAGGAGCAGCTGATCTGGGATGACCAAAGGGCGAGTCCTGTGACTACTGCAGCTCTGGAATATGGGACCGACTTTCCCACCAACATCAGCAAGCCACCATCAGTCAAAATTCACATTAGTGGTCCGCAGGATTTAAAATTATGAGTTTGGTGGTCCCTGAGGTCCAAAAGGTTGGCGACCTTTGCATTAACTTATTCCTGCTGGAAATCTCAGCCATGCTGAGGAATCCTGGAAATCAAAGGCCAATGTGTACCAATGGTATGACATTCAGATTGGCATGAGAGTACTGAATGTAATACTGGAACAGTTTCTGTAAAATATGGGATGCTTGTCAGCACTGTCAGCATTGCTCTGTCAGAGCTCCTGGAATGAACAGGAATTATGCAAAAGCACAAGTACCCAATATTCAGTCCAGCGCTGATTAGTGTATATTTTAAATATATAGTCAGTTAAAATTAATTTCTTGTGAGCTCCTGTTTTGGAATTTCAAGCATGACAATGGAAACCCAGGTCAGGGTGAAATTTTAGCTCCAACGCTTAGTAAATACATTTAAGAGGACAGGTATTTTTGTGGGGAGGGGGGAGGAAGGACAATAATTAAGTACCACAAACTGCCAGATCCAATGACTAAGCAGAAAAAAATATGTAAAAGCAGGCAGCTCTGCTTAGCAATCATTCATTCAGCAACTGTTAGAAGTCACAATGGAACTGAATGAGAAGACTTTTGGCCAGTTCTTAAAGTTGATCATTGGAGCACCCTGGCAGTCATAGGATTGCACTCTTGAGTGCTTGACAACTGGAACACAATTTCAACAGTCACAGTGTCCTACAGACATGTGATTACCATTTGTGAACCTTAATGCCATCTTTCAACAAGCAACATTAATGGGAAAGATTGCACTTAATGATTGCAACTTGAACTGCTGTAGTAAGTCAGTGCAGCAACACATTTTTTTGCTACTATATCCAGCTCCAGAGTTCCGACAACTGCACACTTCTCCAGTAGTCATATAATTGCATTTCGGGTGCTTGGCAATCAGCTCACTTTTATGAATGGTTGCAGTATTCCATGGCTAAGTAATCACAATCAAATAATCCCCGCCCTTTCCAGCAAAATAAACCCACAGGAACACATCGGTTCATTTAATGACTTCAGCATTTGTTTAATGGCCACCACAGTCACCTACTGAGCACGGTGTTTGCTTAATGACTACTCTAAAACAAGTCATAAAATTGGATGTGGTCACATCAACTTATAGCCATCATGACTTACAACAAAAATTCCATTATGACTGTAAGTCAAGGACTACCCGTAGTGCATAAATCCACATCATAATCTATAAGTATACTTCCTCTAAAGTGCTTTGGACTGAAATCTTGCATGGATACAAATAAATAAGTAAATAAATATGGGAAGGTGGGGGGAGAACTCATTTTGCAATTTGAAAAGCAAATGACTTAGCTGTATTATGAAGGTTTGAGAGAAGGGAGGAATTTGGAATAGAATACAATACAATTAGGTCACTTATCAAATGAGGGTAAGCAAATTAAAATGCTCAAACCTCTCACTTATGCTCCTTAATAAAAAGGAAAAAAAAAAACCTGGTATCTCACACTAAATTTCTATTACATCCCAAGAACCAATAGAGCAGCTGCCCATTATTTTGCACAAATGTGCACATCTAAACAAAATATAGAATATCCTTACAAATATCCTTATAAAAACATCCCATTGTCATATCAATTGGTAGAATATTTTTTTAAAAAAAAACCTGTGGAAATGCTTTGTTAATGTCTCAATTCTCCAGTTCCAAAGAAATCAGGAAACAGGGAGGAAAAGTCCTACAATCCTCTAAGACAGTTGTCGTCAACCAGTGGGCCGGGGACCACTGGTGGTCCGCGAGAAAATTTTGCTGATCTGCAGAGAAATATCCCCCCCAAAAGTAATTAATCCAGGCTGCGCAGGAACACAAGGCTGCCCGCCCACATGCCCCGTCCACCTGCTGGCCCCCACCTTTCAGCCGAGTGCAAACCTTACCTTGAGTAGAGCCACGCGAGCTGGAACTGGAAGGGTAAGACCAATGGCGGGGGAAGGAAATCCGCCCTGGGGTGGCTTGCTGACATTGGTGGGAAAGTCGGTCCCATATTCCAGAGCTGCAGTAGTCACAAGACTGGCCCTTTGGTCATCCCGGAGCAGCTCCTCCAGTCCATGGCAGGCTGGTGCACCCGGGTGGAGGAGCAGCTGCTCCGGGATGACCAAAGGGCCAGTCCTGAGACTACTGCAGCTCTGGAATATGGGACTGACTTTCCCACCTACATCAGCAAGCTACAGTCAGTCAAAATTCATATTAGTGGTCCCCGAGGTCCAAAAGGTTGGCAACCCCTGCTCTAAGGAAAGCTTCTCTCATTAACCGCAAGTGACTTCTATACCTGACTTAGGAAGCTGCAGAGATTAAAGTGATGAACTGAGTTTGGAAAGGCAAAACCAGTAAAAGCTAATAAAGGTAGTAAAGCTAAGAAGGACAGAAGAGAAAAATTCAGATTTTAAAAAATGGTATCTCATTAGTAATGTGTCCTGTATACCTCAAGAGAGTGAACCATTTTCAAGATTGATTGTATTCGTTTTCTTTGATCGTGGGGATTTCTGAATCTTTGGCTGATTTGAAAAATAATTACCTATTATTATGTGACAAAGTAAGTCTTTCTGCCATATTGATGTGCAAAATGTTTTGCACTCAAACTACTTTAAATTTGAATTCCCTATCTATTGTTTAACGTTCAGAACATACTATATGGGGAATTGTGTGTATGTGGAGTTGTTCATTTTTTTAAAAAAAGACATTTTTAAAATTGTATATTAATCCATAAATCCCACATCTGAAGGTTCAAATATAGTAGTCCTCGACTTATAACAGTTCGTTCAGTGACCATTCAGTTAAAACAGCACTGAAAAAAATGAATTATGACCATTTTCACACTTCTGACCATCGCAGCGTTCCCACGGTCATGTGACCAAAATTCAGATGCTTGACAACTGACTCATATTTATGATGGTTGCAGTGTCCCAGGGTCATATGATCTCCTTTTGCAAACTTGTGACAAGCAAAGTTATTATTTTAACAACTGCAGTGAATCATAAGTGTGGCAAAAAAAAAGATAATAAAATGGGGCAAAACTCACTTAGTAATTGTCTAGCTTAGCAACATTGTGCCCCATTTTCACCAGCAGTGTGCTGTAGGAGGCTGTCCAGGCCAAAAACAGGGCACGAGGAGGCCACGCACCCCCCGTGCCCCGTTTTGGCCGGCAGGGTGTGCAGGAGACATCCGTCCCATCTCCCCCCTCCTCCGGCCGGCCCGTGGAGAAGTACAATGCTGATCCACCCCTCAAAGAAATCCAATTTGACACCCCTGCTATAGTCAGTTACATTTGACTCTCTTCTGGACTCTTTAACTGACAGGTCATAAATATATGACAATCTTTTACCCTAGAAGGAAATAGCATTTTAAACAGGCAATCTTCACTACATTCAATCAGGAAATGAAGCAAAAGGAATTTAAAAGCAAGAATGGTATCTGATAGTATAATAAATATCCACAGGTATTGACAAATTATTTATATATGTATCTGTATGCTTCCCTTTCTCAAAGACTTGTGGATTTTAACCAATAACAATCACTTATGTACAAATAGGTTGTCTCAAGCTATACATTTCCTTCCAACTTTTTCTAAAGAACTTGGTAGTGTTCTGAGACACAGTACAAAAGCTTGTTCCATAGCGATGGATTGGGAGATTTTTACAGTTTTCTCAGCAGCGCCAACCTGATCCATTCCTAGGTGAGCTTTCTTTTTGCTTGCTTCTCTTTCCTCACCAATCTTGGTTTTGTTCAATTTCCAAAGCTAATGTGCTGATGGATCCCTTCTCCTCCTACCATTTCTCTTCCCAATGTGACAATGACATTACTTTTCTAAATGCATTTGTTGCCTGAAGTCCACTTGCTGCATGAAGGAATGATTTGGAGAAGACAACACAAAATGAAGGAATTAAATCTTTCCTTTCTTCCCAAGAATTTGGCATTTTTCTTCCCAAGAATTTGGCATTTCATTTTGGTAGTGTTTGTTACAAAATTTACGTCAGATACTACATAGAAAATCATAATTATACAGCATTTTCTAAATGCTATTTATCTAGTGTAATATCAGCAACTGAAGTAGACCAAGCTAAGAAACAGGATTCTTTAGAATCTATATGAATTCCTAGAATGCTAATTTACTGTTGTAGGTTACAGTATGTCCTCAACATCATGGGGTCTGAAATTTCCATCGTAAGTCATAACCTGAGGCACCCACATGACCCACTGTTACAATCTTTTCTGTGGTGGTCATTAAGCAAATCAATGTATTCCAATCATAAGTTGAAGGTTACCTTAACAAAATCTTATACAGCCTTCCCATATATCACATCCCCTACAAGTAACAGTTATAATTGATTGATTTTGAACAATACATCTATTTATGAAGCAAATCAGTAAGACATTAATATGCTGAGAAGTGCAAAGCCACTTCAAAAATCCAACTACTGAATGTTACTTCACCTACCTCTATTCATTAATCTTAAAATATACAATTGGCAATAAAGGATACTTCATGATTGAAATAATGTTTGATCAGATAGTCCAATAGCTTAAAACTTAGTTGTCTGTCTTGGACCATTTTGGTGGGTCATAAATACGAAACAACATGTATTTGAAAGTATTAAAGGAATGGTTGCCTCCTTCCTTCTAGAGTGGAATTTGGATTATGGATTGCTTGTGCATAAAATGCTGGACTCAATACAAATTACATTTTTTAAAATTACAAATAGGAATCCTCTCACCACAACTCTTTTACTGTAATGCAAGCACATAAATTTGCTTTTTTAAACAAAAAAAGATCACAGTATTTATGAATGAAATGTAGCTAGTGAAGAAGTTCAGTTTCCAGTAAAATTAAATATCATTATTTTGTACTGTAGCCTGGAAATCAAAAGTGTGAATGCTGACAAATGACTCTGCTTAGCCAGCTGGTTCCATAGATGTATAGGTAGTCATTGTTTAAATTCAAAGGCATTCTATTATGATTGAATTCATTAAAATCCTCTCAAAGGTTTTTGTTCTAAAGGTACCCATGCACTAGTACTAGAAAATTCAATAAGAAAGAATAGCACCATTACATTTAACCTTATATTGGTAAGGCATATTTAATTAACACAGTACTCACAATTTTTCTGAATGGAATTTTCACCAATATACTAGCCCTAAATCCACAGTTTTACAAATTTGTATTTCTGCTGTTAGTTAAGAAATCACTATTTAATCGCTGTTTTATGTTTCTGTTGGCTCAGATGAATTGATAATTATTAGTCAAACACAGTCTTTATTTAACCTATCTTAATTTGAATTGTTTAAATATTATCTTTTTATCACTTTGTAAACTGCCCAGAGTTGCTACAAGATGGGTTCCATATAAATTTAATAAACAAGCAAGTGAACAAATAAAATAATTTGCACTTGTCTTCCAATGAAACATCTTTACAGGATTATTATACTCTTTTGGTAATGCATCTTAAAAGGTAAAGTTAAAGGTTCCCCTCACACATATGTGGTACTAGTCTCCGGCTCTATGGGGCGATGCTCATCTTTACAAAGCAGAAGAGCCAGCACTGTCCGAAGAGTCATGTGTGGTCATGTGGCCGGCATGGCTAAACGCCAAAGGTGCACGGAACACTGTTACCTTCCCACCAAAGTGGTCCCTATTTTTCTACTTGCATTTTTACATAGTTTCGAACTGCTAGGTTGGGAGAAGCTGGGACAAGTAACGGGAGCTCACTCCATTATGCAGCGCTAAGGATTTGAACCAATGAACTGCCGAACTCTCTGATAGACAAGCTCAGCATCTTAGCCACTGAGCCACCGCGTCCCTCTAATGCATCTTAAATGGTAACAAAAATAGTTAGCTTATAAAAATTTATCTGCCCCAAGCTGTGAGGATGGTTTCCAAAATTCAGATCACAAGGAAGTCGGTATTGCAGGTCAAATCTCATAGCTCTTTTCTCCACTCCCCCACTCTTTGGAATGCACTTTGGATGATTAACAAGGAAATTAATGTTTGTATCTATATTCCTTAGAGGGGGATTACACATAAATAAACAAGCACATTATAGAGGATGCACATGGAAAGGAATGTGATACTGCTGGCTGTTTGCTCAGTGTGCTTGTGGATGGAAGTGACGAGCTTCTCAGAAGGCAAAAAACATTAACTACTAGTAATTTGTTAAGGTCTGATTAATTTCATGCACCAGCATAATTAACTGCAAATCATTCTGGTCCAGTGACTGCAAGAACATCTCAAGCTATATTACCCCCACCTCTATGCTTCAATGTCAGAATGAGATTCATATGGAGTATTTTATCCAAAACATTTCACTTTCATCTGTCTAACATTACAATAGTCTGCCAGATCCTCTGGGTAGTCTTTGAGAAACTTGGGACCAACCGTGCATCCTCTAAGGAAAAATTTCCTCGTGATCTCTTCTCATATATACAGCATCACTCTTGTTCTGGGTTTCCCCTATGGTAAAGAGATGAACACTGACACAAGACAATGCAAGAGTGGCATGCTAATGCTTTGCTTTTGTTCTGTTTTGGGGTGTCCTCTCAAAGTACTGCCTATCTTATTATTGGGTGATTTTTGTAGGATGATTACTCCTGAAAAGAATAATGATTGTGTGCATTTTCTCCATTTGTAGACTATCTGTCTGAATGTGTTTGTTTAATGGGCAAAACATTTAGTAATGATTTTGTAGACTTTATTACAAAAGTAAAAAAGTTGCTTCATGAACTTCAACAACTCTTTCTCTAAGGTCTGCGAAGACGTCTTCTGATTGGGGTGTGATTCACAAAAATGCTCTCATGTAAAGTATAGTATAGTTATTAAATATTAAATGAATATGTGATATAATTAAGTTTATATTAATTTAGTATGTCTATCAATTTTTGTTTTTGTTTACTTATGGAATTATAATGCTAAAAACAACCAATGCGCTATTACTATTTTTCATTTTTTTTATAATCTTCTCTGCATTTCTCTTTTAAAAACTTCAATAAAATTAAATATGTATACAGAGCCATACAGATTGTTCTCATTTAGTAACTGCCTTGTTTAGAGAACTTTTGCAATTACAACAGTTATGAAAAAGTAACTTTACAATCAATCCTCTCACATTTATTGCTTTCATAGGACTGTAAAGCAAAACAAAACTAAAGTAAATCATAAGGACAGGAGCAATTTCACTTAATGCCTATTTTGTTTAAAGACTGAGTTGCTGGTCCCAGCTGTGGTTGTTAAACAAGGACTATTTGTATATACAAAGGTACAATAAAAATGTAAAATATCAAAGTTTCTGGTACAGCACCCATCTTTTTTATAAGGTGAAGAAAGCATAAAACAATAAAGAATCCGGAGCTGAACTCCCCATACCAGTAATTTTGAAGGTAAATAATTTAAACACGGAAGAAAGGTAACCTACTCAAATTGTTTATATAGATTCACTTAATTCTTAGAACACTATTAACAAAAACTAATAACTTGTATTTTGGGGGACAAGACTGCTTAACGAGAAAGGAGCAAGGCAGATTACAAAAAGGAGTTTTTGCCAACCTGGGTACTATATCCACCTTTGAAGCCATTGTATAGAGGAAACATTAAAAAACAAAACCCTATCATTCTAACTAATGAGTATTCTCATTCTTTTTAAATGTGGTTCAGAAAGAGGTGACATTTAAGAAATAATAATAGTGGAATAAAAAGTAAAATACCAACATAAAAAATATAATACCGTGATGATTATACTGTCAGCAAAGAATGAACATACATTAGTAGTAGCTAAAATAAACATAGATAGATCCATTTAATAACCCATCTATATTAATAAAAAATTAATTCAATCATTAAACTGATACATAAGGAAACAGTATGGCAACATCCAACTAGTCTTCAAGGAAAGATTAATTGGGTCCTAGAATTTGAAAGAAATGTTGAGGATATACTCTGTGTATAATTTTTGAAACGCAAGTAAAAGTAGAGGTAGATTAATTTTCTTCCCAAATCCAAAAATGGAGGAGGGGAATATTCAAACAGGTGTTACATATCCAATTAACATCACATGAACATTTAGAAAGATTTTAGAATTTATCATTAAGCAGTCTTCTGAAATAGAGGGGAATACATTGTAACAACATATAGGTAGATTTATATCTTTTCTTTTAACAACAGTTCAACGTTATGATGGTCTCAGAAAAAGCAACCTATGACCTATTGCAACTTCTGAAGAACAAAGTCAACTGGGGAAGTTTTACTTAATGACTGTGTGATCCACTTAACTATGATTCACTTAAACCAAATTGCAATAAAATGATAATAAAATTGGGTCCAATCACATACCAAAATTTCAGTCCCATAATCGTAAGTGGGGTACAGAACACATTTTAAATAATAATTATGCTCCTTTGCCCAGATCTGATAGGAATATATGTATAGTTCTCGACACTATGGTTAAACTCCTCAAAAGGGCTCAGGTGAATGAGAAATAGGCAATGGCCCATTGAATCTTAAAAAATGAAAAAAAATGAAGGAATAAAACAACTTTTTGGTGCTCCCTTAGCTTGGTTGTTTTCTTGCAGATGTTTCATTACCCAATCAAGGTAACGTTACCTGTGCTAGGACTAGCACTGATGATATTGCCTAGTTTGGGTAATCAAACATCTACAAGAAAACAACCAAGCTAAGGGAGCACCAAGGACCCCCTTCACTCCAATCTTGAGCTACAAATATTCTCCTTTATTGGTGAAACATATTCCGCTGGATATTTAACTGTTAAGCAGTTGAAGCTGTTTTGCATCATTTAGAATAAAAATAATGGAGCAAATTTTGTTGTTCAGATGGCCTTTTTGTCACTGCCCTCATGATACTGTAGTGCTTGGGGTGTGGGGTGGAGAGAAGTAAGAGGATACCATTTTGTATACAATCCAGTAGCACATACCAACCAATAAATCCAAAGTTGGAAAACAGGAAGCTAAACAGAATGAGACTTTTAAAGAGACTTAGGTTTAATAAAATACCAGACTTAAAGATTTAAGTGAAGCCTTATGTTTTCTACTCCCTTTTTAAACTCTTATCTCAGAAAAGAAAATTTCCAGCAAACAAATGAACACAAAATTCCTACCAACCTTGGCTCTGGTAATTGTAGAATACTAGTTGTTTAATTCTTATGCTACTTTAAAAAACTCTTTCAGGAAGAGGAATACCATTCAAGTTAACATTTTCATTTCATATCATAAATTACATACATTAATATTCTCTTTAAAAAAAACCTCAGTAGCAGAGTCACCACCCTGTATAAAATTAAGCCATGATGTTTAACATGCAGGCAAATTGAAGTAAAGAATATATTACCTTGTTATGGATATACAAGAGGACTGGTCAGGTTAAGAGTTCAACTGTATAAATCTTAGACTAATTGTGAGAAGTATAAGAAAGGTAATCTCCCCAAGAGACTAGATAAAATGTGAGAAGCAAGAAGTATGTTATATTAGGATTTTTAGATGATTAGACCAGTAGCTCAGATCATTAAAGACCATATACTGCATCGAAACTTCCAATTCTTTATGATAAATATAACAAGATCTAGAATTCTTTGTTTGGGGGTACATACTGGGAATTCTCTCTCTTCACCATCACCCTTAAAATAAATAAACACACACACACACACACCTCCGTTTTTTTGCTGCACCAATAGATGATATATTGGAACATTTCTACTTTCAGGCTGCAACTGTCTCAAAAAATAAAGCAATAATTTTAATTCCTAAGCTGCAGAAAGAAGTTGCTGTCTTGAAATGGAAATTATGAAATGCCTTCCTTACAAGCATATGACCTTTTAGGGAGCATGAGAAAAAAGACCCTCTTATGTGCATAAGTGCACGTTCCTTATGTGCATAAGGAATGTGTATAACACATATTCCCCAAATAGCAGAATTTAGAATATTGGGCAATTTTAATTCATGGCAAATTGATACGGAAATACATTTTCACTTAAGTATTTGAGATTAAAACCCTTTAGAATTTTAAAGGAAAGTACTAGCTTCTTGAATTAAGTTTGGAAGAGAGTTAACATTTCCCCCCTCCACAACTGAATGAAGAAAAGCTTAGAAATAATTCCATTGTGGAAGTGGATAATAGCAACAGACCCATAACAGCCTAAATGAAGGGGATCTGGGGCGGGGGGGGGGGGGGGTTTTCCGGGGGGGGGGGGGGGGGGGGGGTTTGGGGTGGTTGGGGGGGGGTTTGGGGCCTTCCCCTTTTTTTTTTTTTCTCTCCCTTTTTTTTTTGGGGTTTTCCCCCCCCAATTCAAAAATGATGAAAAAGATTGCTTTTTCACATGTTTTCTATTAACCTCATTCATGGCTTACCATGCAGATTAATAAATCTAAGAGAGATATAGGATTCAGAAGAATGTGAATAGAATCCTAACAAAACTTGACTTTCTGAAGATAGCTGAAAATGAACTCTAGGCAATTTGCAGAATTTTGATATTGAGAAAGAATATAAAAGTAATAACTGAAGATATTTAATTTATTCCAGCTATTGCTCAGTGTAGTGAAACCCGGATTAACCAGACCTTGCAAGGAACTTTCTGCCCCAACAACATCATTAGTTATGGTATCATTATGGAAATATTCCAAATTGCTAGAAAACAGTTTCAGTCTAATTGCTGAAAGACTTCAGCTTCTGAATCTGACTACTACCCTGCACAGAGCAATCTAAAGTTTACCTTTATTATTTATCAAATTTAGTTACCACCCATCTCATTCTCTGGGCAATGTACAATTAAAAGCATAAAAGTGCAAACACCATATAAAAATGCAATACATTGGTAAAAGAAGCCAAGTAGAAACAAAATTAAAATAAGTTAAAAGTTAAGAGGCAAGGAGAGGATCTTAAGGTGCAAACTACCTCCAAATTGCATTATACTTGCAGAGTCAGCAGAGCCATGTCTTCAAACCCCTTTGAAAGGCCAGGAGATGGGGGCCTATCTCTATGCTGGGAGAAGAATATTCCACAGGACAGGGCAACAGCAGTGAACACGCTCTTCTTGGAGCCCGCCTGCCCATCAAAATTCTTTAACTGACGGAATCCATAACACATCTTCCCTGCCTGATTGGTTGAGGTAGGCTGATGTAATGGAAATAAAATAGTTCCTAAAGTAACCTGGTGGCACACCACTTAGGGCTTTCAAGGTTATAAGCAACACCTTGAATTGAACTCTGAAGCAGATGTACCCAATGAAGCTCACGCAGTAAAGAAATACATGCACCAACCTTGAGGACCCAATATTGCTTGTGTGGCCACATTCTTTACTAGCTGAAGCTTCTGGAAACTCTTCAAGGGTAACCCCATGTCCATAATCTGCATTGCAGTAGTCCATAAGGGAGATGACCAGGCCATGAATGGCCAAGAGGTTGGTTTTCTGATCCAGGAAGGGGTGCAACAGGCACATAATTGGACAAAGGGCCCTCCTAGCTATGTCTGCCACCTGCTTTTTGAGGAGTCCAGGAGGACCTCCAGATTACATATAGAGTCTGTCTTGGGAGGTACAACCTCATCCAAGATAAACTCCTGGATACAGAAGAGTCCCCTACCCACCAGCTACTCCATCTTACAAGGCTGTTCATCATCCAGGCCACCACAGCCTTACAGGCACTGCAAAAAACAACAACATATCCACAGCATCAGTTAATTCACCCTGGACAAAGATATATAGTTGAATAGTATCAGCATACTGATGATGTCTCATCTTATGGTGATAGATGTTCTCACCTAGTGCTTTTGTGTAGGTTTTAGAAAGGACCAGACCTTGTGGTAACCCCCACAAAAAAGAGCCATGGGCTGGACGTATTACTCCCTACCAATACCAACTGAAACGGACCTCAGAGGAAAGAGGTGAATCAGCACAGAACCGTGCCACCAATCTCCAACTTCCTAATTTGGCCCTAAGTATCAAAAGCCATCAAGAGGTTAAGAAAAGCAAGGATGGATGCATTATTCCCATCCTGCTCCTGCCAGAGATCATCAAGAAGTGTGGCTAGTGCTGTTTTTGTTCCTGATCAAAAGGGGTCCAAACAATCCATTTCATTCATGATCTCTCTGGAGCTATAATTCTACCACAGTCTCAACTGTCTTCCCTAAAAAGGGGAGGTGCGAGATTGGACAAAAATTGTCCATAACGGTATGGTCCAGCGATGGTGTCTTGAAAAGAGGGCACACCAGTATCTCTTTAAAAAGAGCTGAAAAACATCCCCTCCATCAAGGTTGAATTCACCATTGCTTGGATCCAGGTGAAACTTCCCAGACAGCTTTGATCAACCAGGAGGGACACTGATCTAACTCACAGGTGTGTTTGCAGTCTGACGGACCCTGTCCACTTCAGGTCCAACAGGATCAAGCTGTTTCCAGATAATTAGGTAAGTTCCTCCTCCAGGCATCTCCATAGGACTTTCCTATGCTTGGCATACAAGTGGAATCAGAATGATCAGGATGATTTTATCTGCCAGATGCACAGGAAATGTTCCTGTGAGGCCCCGAAGGTAGGCCTCTGAGGGCCTCTTGACCAACAGGGGCCAGGCACAGGGCCACTGGGCAGTATTCTGCAGATGCAATAAGAGCAAAGAAGCATTGACACTTCCCTGCTCTTACCTACACAAGATAGGCCTTAATAGCAGCTGTAGCTCACGTCAAATTCGTTTTCCTCTAGACCAGGAGTATTCAACCTGTGGCCTGTGGGCCACAATGTGGCCCTGGACATCTAGTAAGGATATATTATTAAAAAAAAAACATAAAAAGTAACTTTGCTATTTATATAATTAATTATATTATAGATATTTTTATGTGGCCCAAAACAATTCCATTTCACTTCCATTCACCAAAAGGTTGGACACACTTTATCTAGAGGTCTCTTGGTCCTTAGATCTTTATGGCTGATAGGGCGGAAGATACTTTAAAAAATGATTCAAAAGAAATGTTTCAGAACTTGTATCAGTAATAGCAATAGACAAGTTACATTTTAAAGGCTTCAATGCAAGAAAAAAATGCTGCTTTAAGGAATCAACTGGTGTAACTTTTAAAGAAACAATATCTTTTTTCAGGTTTACAAATAAGCCTAGGATAGAAACATCTGCCACTACCTAGGACTGAACTTTCAACCTACCAAATGGGAGGCAAGAGTCTTCACCACTAGGCCACCATGCTACCGGCAAAGAAAAAAAATCTGCTGTGAACTCTGCCTGGCATCAGGTACGGCATCCGGCCAGTGAACGCTCAGCTCCATCCAGTTGTCCCAATTCTATCCCAAATCAAGGGATTACAGGGTCATAAAAAGGGACAGTACCCAGAAGCCTAAAAAGGTATGCCAATTTATTAAAAATGAGAGAAGTGCTGTTCTCACACAGAATCCGAATAATTCTTTTAAAGGTACAAAAACAAGAGCTACTTCTTGTTAAGTACAACCAGTTTTGTAGCTGCCTGCATCTTCCAATCAAACATAATTGCAGAAAACCAAAAGAATCTGATTAGCTTTTCATACTATTTGAAGTAGCAAGAGAGGATTTATCATGGATCAATCCAATTATCAGTATTCTCAACCAAGCGATGGCATAGAATATAAATAACACCATAATTATTTCAGAAAATGTTTCCTTTTATGACACCACCTAATTCCCAGGGGGAAAGGAAGAAGAGAATAAGATGTATTGGATAATAACGATTTATAAAATTACCTTGCCTACACTCAGTAGTACAAATCTAAAAAGACTTCCTGAGATACAGGTTTGTTTTGTTAAGGAGAAGAAACCCAGGAAAATACTGGATGCTTACAGAATTCTGAATGTTTGATTTTAACTTCCTTTTTTAGACAAAATAAATGAACTCATAATCTGAATCTGAGGAAGAGAGTGCCAAGTTTAAAGCTTCTCATCTAGGAAAAATAAAGTATTTGTCATATAACTTTAACAGGTGTTTGAATGTATTCCTTTGGATAAGAAAATATAATAAAAGATTGTTCATTTGAGAATGTTAAAAATATCCTTTGGCATGTAGATTGCACCAAAATGTGAATGATACGTCTATCTATCCAACCTCCTACTCCAATTCTAAACATTACACTGTGCCTGCATATTATATAAGACGTTTTATAAAGCAAAAATGTTGGTAGGGATCTGGTGGAGTCTCTGGTGGAGACTGACTCTGAGGGAGAGGAGGAACAGGCTACAGGGAGTGGAAGTGTGGCTCCGGAGGTTGTGGAGGAGGCTGGGGAAGGGCAGAGGCCGGCTGAGCAGTTGGAGGAGGACCCAGGCCCATCCCCTATCCATCCTAAGGCATGCAGGGGAGGGGCTGCAGGTGTGAGAACTGCATAAGGGTTTGGACCTGTGTTCTAGCAAACGCTGGAGACAAAGCGTGTTTTATTTTGGTTTGAGGTTATCTTGGTTGGCGTCCTTCCAACAGACTGTGCCTTGTTATCTCCTTGAATTTGGTAAATACTTCTGTTCTGTTGTGGAAATTTCATCATTGTAGTTTGTTTGGTTTTTATTTTCACCTCTATCTGCTCATTCAATTCGGACTGTATTGCTTTCTTTTGAAGACTATTTTTGAGTATGTTTTATCTCCATCTGAGAATGATTGAACAGTGGGGCCAAATTGGAGGCTTTAAAGGACATTTATTTATATTTTGGATTTTGTTACGTTTGTGTTATACTCTGGGTCATCACACATGGGCTGGCTTTTATAGTTTCTGAATTGAATCCATCAGTTTTTGTCAAATCCAATAATTCAATAATTTTCAAGTTCATCTAATAAATTTTAATCAGACTTCACAGAACTAATTTCCTGAATTATTCTTACAAAGGATTAAAGGAAAGCCCCAAAAGTTTATATACAATTCATACATTTATTGTGAATATGTTTATATATCTCTGAGCTCAATAAACATTCATATGTGGAATCTTTTAGGCACAAACTTTGAAAGTTTTTGTTTTGCCAGTGACACCATTTTTCTACTCTTCTTAGATTTAATGGATGCAACAACTGAAAAACATCAATAGCACTTACATATTCTATTTTAAAATGAACGCATCATTTCTTTAAAGGAAAGCATGCATACATTCCAGATCAAAATATTATGCTTGCAACAATGTGTATAGAACTTACCTCTAACAGCACATAATTATGTGAGACATAATATCCATCTCACAAATTTTCAGATCTAGACATTCATCTGTTTTCTTAGTGCCTATCCCTTCCCCTCCTTTTTGTGAGACTCTTAGAACAACTTTGTATTCAAACTTTACTCTCCTGAAATCTTTATGTAAATTAGTTTACAAACTTTGATAATAGCTTCACCAGAGAAAATTAAAAACAATTCAATTAGGACTACATCACATTGAGTGTGTATGTCTGTACACAAACACACACATACTATAGTAGACAATTTTTTTTCAATGTACACTTGGATTCCAATCAAGAATTTTCAACCTCCAATATTTTTCATTTCAAAGGTATTTTGTTATAGTCATTTTCTTTATTCCAGAAAGCACAATCTATTATAATTTAGTAAAAGAAAACAAATACAAAATGATTTCTTTAGACTCCACCAGAATTTCAGATAGGATAATACAAACTGCCCTTAATATAATTTTAAGGATATCACACAAAAATATGTCTGAATTCTAATATATAAACAATACATTATACCTCCAAAAACTCTATCACCTTACATATGTAGAATATAGTCAGAAACAGAGGTTGGATGCAGTTCTGTGAATTAGAAGCAACATAATAACATGAAAATATTACTGCAAGACAAGAAAAATACCTTAATTGAGCCAAGAATGATTATTTCTAATATACGAAGACCCCCAACATGACACAAAATTACAGGTGAGGCCCAAACTATCTTTCAAAAGAATGCATTTCCTTACAAATTATTAAAAATGACTTTGGGAATGATGAGGTAAGGATGCAAGAATCAGGCTGCTGCCCAACAGAGGCTGCCTAGTGCTATTTCTCAAAAGGCACTATGCAGCTTTTCTCTTCAACTGATATTGTCTGTAAAGAAAAAAATATGAGAGCAAACGTGGCCAAAAATAGGAGGTGGTCAAATGGAAGCCAATGTCATTTTTACACATCATAAAATCCTATATGCATGACCCAGAGCACTAAAGAAAACCCGCACCAGCACCTGGAACTTTTATTTCCACGTTGGTGCATAAACCAGAAGTCCTTCGGCGTGTTAATGAGGGTCTATTTTGCATAAAAAGACACTGCAGACGAGGCAACCTCAGTGGTGCAAGGGAGGCTTTCCACATTCTGACGGCCAGAGACCAGGCTTCTTCCAGGCCAACTTCTTCTCGGACCCTCAAACGCTACCCTCTTTCCCCCCATTTGCTCCCCAAAACCTGGCCGTTGGCTCACCTGTCAACCCCGGGAGACCTTCCCAAGCCTAATGTACCTCTCCCCCTTTCCCCACCCTTTTCTCAGCTACCGCCGCCGCCGTCTTCTCAGCCCCATTGCGGACACCCCACCCACTCAACCCACCGCGTGTGCGGACCAAATGCAAAAGGAGACTCGGCGGCGCCGAAGCTGGGTTACCTTGGTCTCTTTAACGTGTTGCTTGATGCCCTCCGGGTACCACTGGACTCGCACGTACCCGCGGCGGAGGGGGCTCCCGCGACTCTCCTCGCCCCCGGCCGGGCCCCCGGACTCGGAGCCGCCGGAGCTGCCGGCTCCTCCTCCTCCGCCACCTCCGGGGCCGCCTCCCCCGGAGCCGCCAGGGCCTCGTCCGCCGCCGCCGCCGCCTCCGTCCTCTTCCTCCGAGTCGGAATCCTCGCCATGCATGACACGGACTAGGCCGAAGCGCACCGAACCCCGATAGCGGCCGGACACCAGGTCGTGAGTGAAGAGCAGCCGCTGAAAGACGGCGGCGGGGGTTGCATTGGCCGCGGGCTGAGCTCCTGGCGAGGCGGGAGAAGCGGGCGGCTCCGCCATGGCGCGCGCCCCGGCGATGACTGCGGGCGGGAGGGAAAGAGGGAGAGAGGAAGAGGCGGCGGAGCAGGAGACAAGAGCGGCGGCGGCCGCCGGGCCCACACAACGCAGTCACCACCCGGCGAGAGGCGGGGCTAACACGTCTGGCCCCGCCTCCCTGAAATAGCGGGCCCCGGCCGCTCCGCGGGGCGGGGCAAAGGGGATGCGTGCTGCGGGGGCGGAGCTCCCGGCCAGGCCGAGTCGGCCGAAGGGCGGGCGAGCGAGCGACCTGGGTGAGGTAGGGCCGGAGGGGGAAGACGAGCGAAGGGCGGGAAGAAAGGAAGCGGGGCTGTGGAGGAAGAAAGCTCGAGGAGTAGCCGCGAGGGAAGAAAGGGGGAAGGCGGGTCCCCCTCGGAACAGCCTGTCTGCCTGCTCCCCAAAAGGAGACTGGCAGGTGGGGCGGAAGGGCGCCGAGAAGAAATCATCCGGGGGTGGAGGGAATATGGAAGAAAAGGAGGGAGTTGTCTTGGGGGCGTTTTATTCATTTATTTATATTTTGTTGATCACATTTTCTATGTCGTATAGCCGCTTGGGGCCGTTTTACCTTTATTTACCTGACTCTGTGGGTTCTTCCCCAAACCCCAAAAACTAACCGCTTAGACCGTCTACTATTGACCTCACCCCTTTCCTAAGAGGTCTGTAGGGGGCGTGCATAAGCGCACCAACGTGCCTACCATCCCTGTCCTATTGTTTCTTTTATTTTTCTTATATGTACCCATTTCATGTATTCATAACTATGTTTATACTTATACCTGTTATCTTATAATTGCTTGACTGAATAAATAAATAAATAAATATTTACAGCCCTGCAGGATCGAAGATTCAGCTCCACTTCATGCTCAGCTTCTGCCCCTTGGAGAACTGGTGGAAGAAGCGATGAGTACCCCAGCTTCTGTTGGTTGAAGGGACAGCAGGGGGAGACTGATGGAAGAGGAGACAAGAGAATGGCAGCAGAAAGAGACAGAGAGAGAATTTGGAAGGGCTACAAGAATAAGCACAATGGGAAAAACCTGGTTAGAGACTTGGAGGTATGTATTTATTTTCTGCTCTACAACCCAGGCAGCTCATTGCAGTTTTCTGCACTAATGAAGAACTTGACATGCTAAATAAACATAATATTCCCTATTAACTTGGGTATGGATCACTGCCAATGTAGATCAGAGGAAGGATGCCTGGAGCCTCTGGATGTTTTGGCTTGCAGTTTCCATACATCCTAAATAGAGTATTGAGTAATTTTGGAAATTGTTACCCAAAATATCCGGAGGGCATCAGATTGTTATCCCAGTTTTATATTTATACACCACAACGATTCAAGGGAAATTGGCACAGGGGTATCTTGGAAATGAAGGAGGTGAAAAGTCAATAAGATGGTTAAACTTTTTTTTTTTTATAAATAATATGTCCTTAACATTGACATCCAGTGTAATGATTATATGTTTTAGATAAAAATAGATGAAACAAAATACAGTACAAATAGCAGGAATTGAGGGTAATTTTCAAGTAATTCACATTCGTATTTAGAAAATCTCGTATTCTTTACTGTGATACCATCCTCAAGTCTCTAACTACACATTGTGGAAGAAATGTAGGATTTCACATTGCAAGGTTACATGAAGTTCATAAAATTATTTGGTTAATGATTTAACTTATATTCAATATTTATTGCAGTATCTTATAACATTTGCCATCACAACATGAGGGAGAATATATCACTGTTCATAAACGTTTTCAATAGCTTGGCAGCAGATTTGTTCCTGTAATTTAAAACGATTACTTGCCATAATTTAGAACAGAAATGTGCAAATAATTTTCCCAAGGTGTCATATGAGAAACTGGAATTGTTATGGAGGGTTGACGCTTCCTGCCCCCCCTACTGCAACTCCCGTCAGTGCTGCAAGCCAGACAGGGACAGTCAAAGGGCCCAATGTGGCCTGCAGGCCATAAAATGCCTGGCTCCGATTTAGAATATGGGCCTAGAGAATATAACCTAATATCAAGACTCAGTTATTTTTTTCTGACTGGGCTACAAATGTGATCCTCTCTTTCATTTCCATCTGGCCTACTTGTATGTCTTATTATTGGAACTTGATGCAAAATGAAAAATCCATTATTCCAATTATGAATAATTATTTAAAAAATTATCTACATTTTCTCCTCCTTCAAAACACTATAGCCAGCACAAGTATAGAAAGTGATGGGAATAAAATACTTTCACCTCACCCTCAAATTTGGAATTATTGAAAAGATATGTTTCCACAGGCAATCCTTTTTCTTAAAATTCTTCTCTTGGAAAATGTGCTTGCTCCATCTTGTGGTCATTTGTTTTCTTACCAGAAACATTTCAAGGACTTTTGACCCAATGATTATTTCAAATTATGAACTGAAATCATTTATGTTTACAGAATGGAAAAGAACACACCAAATAATCAGCTATATGGATAAGGAATGCTTCTTATCCTATAGAGATACAGAATAGTTGATGTGCCAAAGGGATGTAATGTAATTGTTGTAATTGTTAATGGATGAACTTGCTGTCTCAAATATATTATTTTCCTGTATTGCTGTGTATTTAAATTCTAGAGTTACCTCAAACAATACTCCCAAAGGTTGTTTTTTTATAAAGATGTCCCTAACAAATGTACAAGTAATTAGTAAGGAAATAGTAATGGGAGCAGGTCAGTATTTTTAACTGTGTTCTGTGAAAGTAAGAAGAGCATCACTGTTGGGGAATTGCCAGCTAGGCTGGAGGGAGGGGTCATGCAAGAGCCTAGCTTGGAGTTATTGTGTAGCTGCAAACAGCATAAGCATGACTTCTCCCCAAATCCACGAAGCCTTATTTGGTTGTTCCCAGAGTAAGGCAAGCAGTCTGGTGAGATTCTTGTAACATAGGTGATAAACAAAGTTATAACCTGAGTTGGAGTTCAACCTGGGTTATAGTATTGAGACACCATTGGTTGTGCTTGTGGCTCAGGGTGAGGTGGTAAGTCCATCCTTGATCTCATAGGGGTCTCAGTGGCTTTTAATAGCATCAGTTATGATGTTTTTCTGGACGTGTCTAAGGGATTAGAAGCAAGGAATTGTTTTGTGCTTGTTCTTCTACTGCTGGTTCCATTTTGGACTAGGCGAGGGTCTAATCCTGTGCTTGTTCTAGTTGGGTGCCTTAGGTCTTGGCTCTCTTTCTAGTCCTATTTAATATTTGTATGAAATTCCTAGGTGAGGTCATCCATTGGCACCATTAGGAGTGAGATATACTGTCAGGAGTAAACAATCAGCTCCACACACAGAGGTCCAATTTGCTGCTTTATTGCTCAAGCCTATTCACAGAAATCTTCTGAAACTAACAGTCTGCACTTGGGTAAAACTAGGTAAGGTTCAGTGGCATTCAAGAGAGGCTGGGCTTTGTCCTTTTGTGACTATATAGAGACTCTAATTCCCACTTGATTTCTCTCCCTGGTTCCGTCAGTCTCTCTCCAACAGATTCTGAATTATTCATCGCTATCCTTGATTGGATAAGTGAATGTTGTTGAGATGCTTGCCCAGTGGCTATATGAGTCTGGGTGAGGAAGAAAGGCTACATTCAAGACCCAGTGGGTTTGGGGCCTCCTGATTCTGTAGATTTTTCATCTTTTAATATTCAGTGGCATAGCACTCCACTGAATCCCACACAACTTGGGATTCTTCCTAGACTTGGGCTTCCTGTTTGAATAGCTAGTGGCTGCAGAGGGGAGGGATAAATTCATTTTGTGTGCCAAATCCTTTCATTCCTGAATTGGGAGGCCCTGGTTACATTTGCTTATCCCTTAGTCACTTCCCAATTGAATCACTGTAATGGGACTGTCCTTAAATAAATACTTGTTCTTAAAAAAATACTTAGATGCTTCATCTGGTCCAGAATCCAACGGTATGTGCAGTTTTGAGTGCGCTGAGGTTTGCATCGGTTACATTGTTGTTACATGAGCTTCACTGGCCTCCAATTACACTTCCAGTTATAACTCAACATACAACTTAACATCTTTAAGTCTTGCATGGCACAGGGCCAAATTACTTGCAGGACTACCTATCTCTGAGATTTCTGCCTATCCACCAGTTCTTACAGGGCAGGTAGTCTCCAGGTCCTGTCTATGAAATATTGTCATCTTGTGGGTCCAAGGAGTCAAACCTTCTCTGTCTCGGTGCCTGCCCATGGAACAATCCCCCATCGGATCCAAAGGGCCTCTTCTAAAAGGCTGTGAAGTCTTTGCTTTCCCCCCCAAGATACTGGACCAGGATGTTAGATAAGCCCAGTGTATATGTGGTTTGTGTGGGTGAGTTTATAAGGCTTTTGTAATTATGCTATGATTCTTTTAAATATGGAGGGGAGAATATTAATTTATAGAAGTTATGTTTTTCTCATTGATTGTTATTAGCCATTCAGAATTCATTTGTGAAAAGGGCATCCAGGTAAATTTTCTAAATAAAAAGGCCATAATCCATGATAGCATGGTATCATTCAGCTTTATACCACCAATAAATTGACACATTTATTACAAATCTATATAGAATTCTTCCTTTGTGAGACAAATTGTAGTTTTTTGTTTAGTCATTATGACTAAGAAAGATTTTTAAAAAGGAAATGGATATTGTCACACTATTATAAAATTTAACCACTTTTTTCCATCCTTCCTCCAGGTCTCTTTTAGTAATTATAAAAGAAAGCTTTTATTGATTTCATCTATCCCATTTTGTTCAAATTCTAGGAGCCATATACTTCTTGAATAACAAATTGTGAATTGCTGAGTACCTTTTGGAATTTTAGGAGCTTTATTGGTGTCCTCACAAAATAACTTCAGGCCAGTCAGGTAAACAATCATTTTAACTGAAGCAAGACTGATGAAGTTGCTGCTTTCCCCATAAAGTTATTGGGGTCTTTTCTCTTCCTACAGATGGTCATACTTCCAAATCAAGCAATGAGTCACAGGGATCCACAGTTTTTATTTGCCAGGAGAACTTAGGGGAAATTTAGAAGCTAGTGCTTTGCAATATACCATTCCCCATTTCTTTCTTTTTTTAAAAAAAAAATAAGATACCTTTAAAGCATCACGTTGAGCAAGGAGCTTGGTGGGTTCTGTTCCTGGTCTAAACAATCAATCTGGATAAGAAAGCCTTGTTATGTCATAGTATAAGGATCAGGTGCTTCTTTCAGTGAGGATATATGAGCAGGAACAGCAGCAACTTTAATGGATTGCTAGAACAGTGGAAAAACTGAAAGATGGACTATGAATCTGACCTTTGAATGACACCTTTTTCTACCACAACTGAGCATCGTAGACTATGGTAGAAACTTTGTAGTTCTGTGAGGCTGTCTCCCAAGTGGAATATCATCAGAAAGGAATTAGACAAAATTGAAGATCATCCCACTACCATATCGGCAACCTCTTGGCTAGACCTATTATGAAAGAAGGCTGTTCCTTGCTTGGAGGCTTTCAGATGAGAAAATTGGATTGTTTTGAGATTGGGGCATTTTGAAAAGAGATTGGATCTCATTTTGCTTGGCATGTCAGATTTATCAAGGGTGGTCCTCTATTTTGCTGCTATAAGCAGGAAAACGGATGAGAAGGCAAGCGGTTGAGAAGGCTGAAGATAGTGGTGATGTGGTCTGTATGATATGACAATGCAGAAGATACAGCAATGAAAGGTTGATATATTAGGGAATGAAAAAAAAAAGGTTGGGGAGTGTCAGGCTATTCCCCAGGGGTTTTTTTGCTCTCTCCCAGATGGAGTTTTCCTGGTTGCCATGTTAGCATCCCCAACGCGTCTTAATGTGTTGAAGCTAAATGCCAAATCAATAACTAAAAACGCCTTCCACCCATGGTTTGATTCTGGATGAAGTGGCAAGCACTTTTAAGGTGCAGAAAAGAATAGAAAACAGGATTCTTCAACTTGGCTGAAAAGTTTTGAACTATTTGTATCCCTGGGCTCTGTTTCTCCAGATATTCTGTTAATATGTAAAGAGATTATGAAAAGTAAATAGCAAGTAAATAGCATTAGCACTTAGACTTATATGTGGTTTTACAGTGTTTTACAGCCCTCTCTAAGCCGTTTACAGAGTCAGCATATTGCCCCCAACAATCTGGTCCTCATTTTACCCACCTCGGCAGGGTAGAAGGCTGAGTCAATCTTGAACCTGGTGAGATTTAAACTGTCAAATTGCTGTCAGGCATACGTAAGATCTGACTATGTTAGTAGTCTATAACATATTGTAGTAATGTAGTGGTATACCTCTTTGTTTTTTCACTGATCTGTTTTAGAAATTTGGAATGCTTTAAGAGAGTGGTCCTGCAACATTACAGGCATGCAGTTGTTGTGTCATTTCTTATTTAAATTATATTTCTTGTAACAAAAAATGGAATTAATGTTGGGAAGAAATATTGAAGTTGTAAATACCTCCATAGCTGTATATTTTATCAATGATTAAGGTCTTCCTTCTCTTCTCCCCCAATACAGCGAATGAGGCAGCAATTGCAAAATAAATCCTCCTTAGACCGCACCTTCATTTTTTCCCTTCAGTTTGATGTTCTTTTCCCAATAGATGGCGCTGCTAGATAATTTAATATAACACTAAATAAAGTCTATGAGAATTATTTTCATAACTCAGTTCTCCTGCTTAAAAGGTAGAGAGGGTCATACACGACAGAAGCAATATAGTAATATTAAACTGGACACAATTTAGTGAGAATTGAATCTTCTATTTGGGAGATGGTCCTTGGATCTCTTCAAAGAATTTACTAATTTCTTTTCAACAGTAATGTGGAACTAATTCAGTTATCTTAGCCTCCTGTCCTATGGAGCCAGTTTAGAAGTCTTCATCGTGGGCCGCATTAAATTGTTACCTTCAGCATTGTTTCATTTATATAGCCGTGGTATGGCTTGATTCTTGTGATTATTAATATTCTTCTTTAGGACTACAATCTACACTGTCCTGTAAAATAAATATAATTGCCTCCTTTTGGATTTCATTTCATTTTTGTTTGTTTGTCCTTGAATGTTAGCAAAGCATTCGTGTAATCCTTTTGGATATGTGGGTGTGCATTTATGTTTTCAAGTCAGTTTTGATTCCTGACAATTGCCTGGACAGGTTCGTGCAGTTTTTCTGGGCAAGATTGGAAATGGTTTGCCATTGCCCTCTGTCTAGGACTGAAAGAATGACTGGTCCAAGGTCATATAAACTTAGCTGAAATATAAATAGATCATCATCTAATACTCATTCCATTTCATGAGAAAGCCATCCAATTTATGCTAGTTTGAAAAAGTTCAATTAATTTAACCAAAGGCACAATGAATTATATTAGTTATGAGTGCTTAATCAGGGCTGGTTTGGATCTGACATATATATCTCACAAACTTTGTTTCTTTTTAATATAGTGAAGTGCTTGCCACATAGCCTCTTAAAAGCTCATCATGTGTTGCTTAGAGACATTTCTAAAAATCTCTATTAAAAGCCATTAATTCTTAGGAGTCTGGAAGAGATTAGAAAATCTTTTCAAAGTCCCACATTTAGAGTTATAGTCTAAAACAGAAAAAAATTTGGGCAGTATAAGCCCTCTTAAATTTACTCCAAAGATACAGCGTACAGATACATCATCACAAAGCACACATGGAGTACAAGGCAGAAGACTCTGCTAGGAACTAAAAACAATTCAGCAAAAGCAAATATTACTGCAAAGATACTATGTTCAAGTTGAAAAGTTATTTTTAAAATTTACAAAAAAAAATGTATGGTTGGCAATATTTTGAAACTCCAGCAGTGCTGTGATTCAGTATCGTTTGTTTGTTTGTTTGCTATGGGCCTGTTTTTACCTCTGCAGTCTCATAAATATTTCTAAATATTATTAGAAAAAATGTAAAATGTTTCTAGTATTCTGTCTTTCAAAAAAGATACCGTGGAAGGTTTTCTGGAACTTTCTGTCACGAGAGTAGAATCTGTATCTAAACCCAGAGGATCTTTTATAAAAAATCCATCTGATATTTTTCCAGAGACTCTCCACTTATGTTATTTATTGTTGCTATGAAAACAGTGAATCCTCCCCAAATATAAATGCTTACTTTATAAGAAGACATAGGCATACTCAAGGGATTATGTAATGCTTACTCTACAAATCTAAGTATACCAACTCTGCTGTGTTTTATTATTGCTACTTCATATAAGAAGGCAGACTACTGCATTTTAAAATGTCCCAGGTAACAGTGTATACCACATATTTGTGCCATTTTGAGAAATAGTTATCATACAGCCACGATTTGTGCATGCATTACGTGCCTTTGTGTGTTCTAACGACACTCCTATGTGCCAGATTTCCCATTTTAATTTCTTGCCCCTTCCTGTGTTAAAGTAGTTAACTGTGATTAATACTTAACTTTTAAGAGGCCACCCCCTGCTCACATATACACTTCCCTGCCCACTCTACACATCCCAGGCATATTGGATGTTAAGGGTTATTGATGTAATTAATTAAATAATTAATTCTATCCCACTTTAATATTTTTACAAATAACTCAAGGCAGAGAACATATCTAACATGTCTTCCTCCTCTTATTTCCCCCACAATAACAACCCTGTGAGGAGGTTTGGGCTGAGAGAGGGAATGACTGGCCCAAAGTCACCAGTTTCATGACTAAGGCAGGACATGAACTCATGGTCTCCTGCTTTCTAGCCTGGTGCCTTAACCTCTAGACCAAACTGGCTCTCAAATCTTATTCAAATTATTCATACCTTATTGAAATTACGATTAAAAAATCTTAAGGTTTCTGATAATAGTTGGGTAGTACGCCTTTTCAGATCTTCATATTAAATTAAAACCCTACATCAGGGGTGGGTTTCTACCGGTTCTGTCTACCTCTGTAGAACCGGTTGCTCCGAAGAGCAGCAGACATAGAATCGGTTCTATGTCTCCTGCTGTTGTGGCCCACCTGCCTGCCCGGGCTCTTACCTGACCTTTATTTCCTGCTTTTTCAACTGCAGCTGCTTTGCGTGACACAGCTGCAGTTGAAAAAGCAGGAAAGAAGGGCTTTTCCAACCGTTGCACACTTGCACACAGCGCTGCTCAGCTGTCCGGGCAGCTCAGCAGGTTGTAAATTGCACTTGCATGACTCGTGTGACTCGCGCATGCGTGTGTGATGCTAATAGACAGATCCGGTAGTTATACCAGTTGGATCCCATCCCTGCCCTACATGGCATAGGCATAATTATTTGTCGGACCGCCTATCTCCAGTTAAATCATCCCATGCCACACGCTGTTCTAGATTAGACATGCTCCAAGTCCCTTCTCTGTACCAGTGTCACCTGATTGTTTATTGTTTATTTTATTTTTTATTTATTTTTGTCAATTGCTTACAAGATAATAGGTATAAGTAAAAACATACCGTTCTGAATACATGGATACATATAAGAAAAATAAAAAATAAAAGAAACAATAGGACAGGGACAGTAGGTATGTTGGTGCGCTTATGCACACAGACCTCTTAGGAAAGGGGTGAGGTCAATAGTAGAAAGTCTAAGGTTAAAGTTTTTGGGGTTTGGGGAAGAACCCACAGAGTCAGGTAGAGTATTCCAGACATTGACCACTCTGTTGCTGAAGTCGTATTTCCTGCAATCAAGTTTGGTGCGGTTAACCTTGAGTTTGTATCTATTGTTTGCTCTTGTGTTGTTATGGTTGAAGCTGAGGTATTCATTGACAGGTAGGACATTGCAATGTATGATTTTATATACTGTACTTAGATCGGACCGAAGGCGGCGTAGTTCTAGGTTTTCTAGGTCTAGAATTTCGAGTCTGGTGGCATAAGGTATTCTGCAATGAATAGAGGAGTGGAGAACTCTTCTTGTGAAATACTTCTGGACTTTCTCAACTGTGTTAATATCAGATACATAATGTGGGTTCCAAACTGATGAGCTGTATTCGAGTATTGATCTAGCAAATGTTTTGTATGCTCTAGTTAGTAGTGTGATATTACCAGAGAAAAAGCTACATAGGATTAGGTTAACAACTCGTAATGCCTTTTTGGCTATGTAGTTACAGTGGGCTCTAGCACTTAGATCATTTGAGATGAGTACTCCAAGATCCTTGACAGAGTTTGGATCATCAACAAGGTCTTGACTATTCAGCTTGTATTTTATTTTCTGATTTTTTTTGCCAATATGTAAGAGATTTGTTTGTTGAGATTTGAAGTTGCCATTTGTTTGACCATTCTGATACATAGTTGAGGTCTTTTTGAAGAGTAGCAGTATTTTCTGTGGTGTTGAATAGATTTACATCATCAGTGAAGAGAACACAGTTGCTCTTGATATGATCACAGAGGTCATTTATATAGGAAGCATACTTGATCTTTGATAGCTTTACTTTTATTGAACGATCTTCCCACCACAACAACTCCAAGATTCAGTTAGCCTGGCCTTTCTGGCCTGGCCTTTCTTCACAAAACATTAAAACTGAGTTTTGTCTCCAGATATTTGGGCTGGGATACAAGTTTTAAAAACCACATGGCATGGTTGGGTTTATGGACAGATGCCTGTCTGCTTTTGTTTTTGTTTATTATTTTTAATGTTTTCCTAGCTGCCTGGAGTCACTCTGGCAAGTGAATGACCATATAAATTGGTAAAAAAGAAATGAATTTTTTTTTAAAAAAATACCTTTGTACTCAGCAAACTGGGAACAGAGCTTTGTGTAGCTATGTCTCCCTCTTAGAGCAATACACCAATTGCTTAAAATTTACTAATTTGAAATTTGTCAGAATTGGTGTAATTCTTGCCATTCTAAATGGTAAAAGATATTTACAAATATAAATAACTAAAAAAGTTTCAGATTTTCTCCTAATCTCTGTTAATTTTAATATGTATTTTTAGATTTATTTATAAAATATGTTAACCACTGTAATGGTACATTCAAAGTCTGAAAGAAATTCCCATTCTGGACATTGGACATTTATCTCTTTATCGCTTGAAATAACACTTTTTTGCCAGCACACACAGGCAATAAAATTCCTGCATTGGTGTGTTGAGTGATAAAATGGAAAGTGGCAGGGAAAACAAACCAGTTTTTGAGGGTGGGGTGTTTTGTTTTGTTTTGTTTTGTTTGCAGTGTAGTCCTTTTTTTTCTAATTAACTAATCTGATTAACCTCCACAAAAATTTTGGTTTTGGGTGTAATCAGCTGTCAAACATTAAACCAGAATATAGCTAATTAATCATTACTGTTGTAATAAGAACATTGTGATGACCAGTGATTTCTTTATGTAGCAATTATATTCTAAGTACCTCTAGTATTTGTCTTTGACAATTTGTCAATTGTCATTATTGTATCATGGGCTAGTGTTGTTGATCTTTAGGGTTGTATTCCCATTCAAATGCCTCCAAATATTAAATCCCTTAGGCTGAAATCCTATATTTGTAAACAATTGTAAGCAGATATTGTTTTATATTGTGGGAACTTCAGAGCCCCTGAATTTCCTTTATTTCTAGTATATATTTTGTAGACCCATGTATGATACACTTTAAGATTAAAATATTACAGAGGACTAGTCTAATATTTCACAAATTTTACACACTGGGATGTTATTTTGAATCAGTAACAGCATGTGGTATTATAAGACAGTTATGGTTTTCTACTATATCCTTGCCAAAGGAGCATTAAAATAATTGATGATAAAATATTATGGAATATTTAATACAGCTTTCAATTATGAGTTAATAGCTTTCAAAATGTACTTGAATGCTCATTTTGCACAAGACTATGAGTATTAGAATTAGGATTTGTTAAATCATGTCTAATTTTAATTCTCACATGATAGATTTTGTGATCCCTGTTGAATTCATACAACTCATATTTCAAGTTTTTTTAAATAGGTAACATGGCTGTTTTGGGTGGAACAGCCTATTTAATGTAGAGAAATCTCACTGTCTAGTGTGATGGTCCTCTGATCCCTGAAACATCATTCCAAAGACCATAGCATGTGTAGAGTTGCTCTGATATATTACAGGAATATTACAGTTCCTTCTCCTTTCTACCTAACACTTCTTGTTTTGAAGTTGAAAGTTTTTAATCATGGAAACCATACTGTATGTGGATAGGGCAGAGCAATGAAGGCTCTGGGAAGGATTGTTGTTGTTTTTCTAAAGCAGGAATATCAGGAGAGACGGAACGTAGCTGCTTCAGCTAGTAGGGCTTCTGGAGCTCTGGTTTGTTTCTGGGATCTCTTGGCGCCGCTCTCGTGGCTTCGGAGTCACAGCCCCAGGTGCTTCTACCACTGAGACCACCTTGGCTTTACTTTCCACATCCTTTCCAGTTTCTACTTCAGCCCCTGGTACTTCTCCAGGTTCTCATAGCAATAGCAGTTAGACTTATATACTGCCCATGTTTTGCAGCACTCTCTGGGTGGTTCACAATGTCAGCATATTGCCCCCAACAATCTGGGTCCTTATTTTATCAACTTCGAAAGGATAGAAGGCTGGATCAACCTTGAGGGCCCATCAGGATCAAACTCCAGGCTATGGGCAGAGTTTGTCTGCAATACTGCACCTAACTTCTCTTCCCCCAGAGCTCATGCTCTTTCTTTGCTGTCACTTGGCACTGCTGTATCTATCACCACCATTCCTCGTCTACTACCACGATGCCTGGTTGCTTGGTTAGCATCTGCTTGTCTATCTGATCTGGAAGTCGCACAGGTTCTTAGCTTTCTTATTCTCCATGATCTTCTATGTAAGATCTTCCATCTGGACTTAAGAGGATCCAGCCCACATTCCGTGCAGATATTCCTATATGCAATGCAAGCTGGTTGCATTAGTTGTGCCATTCAGAAGATGCCAATAGAGCACTCACAAACCTGACTATCATTACATGCGCGCACACGCCGCATACACACACCACACCATGAAATTAGTTTCTCATGCTCTCCATTCTCAGTCTAATCTCAGCCTTACTTTTCTTGTTGCTTGTTTATATTCTGTGTATATATCACAGATGACTGAATCTTTTAAAGACATACGAGTACAATTTCATACTCCAAGCAAAATATTTTGAAGAGATGTTATTAACCTATTTGTTAATGTGATAATAATGAACAATTTAGTTGTTGCAATTAATGGATCAAAGGCAATTCCAGGAAGACAATTATATTTACAGTAATATTGATTGAGTACATTCACTTTCAAGCAGGATGTCCTTTGAGAATGAATATTTCCAGGAAGAGTGTATGCAATGTGCTTTTGTTCCACCAGTACTCTGCCAATGTGCCCTGCTTAGCAATTCACCTGTGGCTTGTAAGATGCCCTTTGTACTTAGTAATAAGCTAAAACACTTTATCCCTTGGGAGAAAATCATGCCAAGAAAGTAAAGCCTCCTACAGTCTTTTTGTTGACATGTCGCCTTAAAGCTCTTTTGCAATTGTGTGTCTCCTGAGGGTTTAAAATGTTTTAAGAAAATCATCACATGTTGCTACTAAAAAAAACAAACACAAATGTATAAGCTGGAGTTCCCTAAGTCTCTGGAAAATAAAAGCTGGGACCCCATTAACATTTACTGCAGTCTTCTTTGTCCTTCTCTCTAGCAGCAATTCTGCGGAGTGTCGTTCTGGAGATGTTAATAGACTACTAAAAGAAAACTCAACACACAGGTAAGAAAGATACTGCAATTCAATTTAATTTAATGAAGTTGATTTCCAAGGTCAAGAAAAGTTTCATTCGGAAGTTAATTTGAACTGTTTCTCCTATAGCAGATAGTATCTGTTCATTACAATATATTATATTGTAATATGTTAAGTAATCAGATCATCTTGAGCAGAAAAATATAATAATATGAAGGTACGATTCATTCCTCATTGCTATCCCTTGCTTATATTACAAACCTAGAAAATAGTATTTTATATCTTTTCTCCTGGTATTATGCATATTTTAATTGTAACACCAATCTGTTAAAAATAAATATAATCATTCTTTTTACATAGCACTTGCATGTAACCACACAATAATTTTTTGTAGTTGGACATTCAGTATTCAAGAAAATTAAAGTTATTGTGAGAGAAACATGATAGTTAACTGCATGGATTTCAATCTTAAAATCCTAAGATTCCAAGGATTTAGAATTATTTAGACTTTAGAGAATAAGTTATGTTGAAAAAAGGGTACTTTTAAGAAAATGAATTCAGGATTAGAGTATAATTTAAATGACTTCAAATGCTTTATTGTCAGGTAAACTTATATAAGTTAATATATATTACATAAGCCCAAAGCAAAAAGTAGATAAGAGTTTAAACAATAGTTTTTCTAGACCAGACAAGTAATGTCACAGACAACCTATTTTCTGGTCCATGATAATTTGTTTCCCACAATTATATAATTAACAAAAAGAATTTTCTCTACCAATTGGTACAGTTAAACTACATGTCTTTGAATAGTGATTAATAAATAAGTTATACTGAATAATTTTTAATGCTGTCTGCTTTGGAGAAAATACAATATGAATACTTTTCTGGAAACCAAATTGTGACCTAATGGGATGAAATAAACTTTCATTTCCCAATAAAACAAAATTACTAATTCCATGCAACTACAATTTACAGTTAAATTCAGGGGTGGGATTCAATTTTTTAAACAACTGGTTCTGTGGGCGTGGCTTAGGTGATAGGCGTGGCTTGGTGGTCATGTGACTGGGTGGACATGGCTTGGTGGTCATGTTATTGGCTGGGTGTGGCCAACTCAATATCACTCACATCAAGGCATGCATCTCCTCGCCTGGCTTCTCATGACTGTGGGGATGCTGCAACAGTCGTAAGTGTGAAAAATGGTCATAAGTCACTTTTTTCAGTGCCATTGTAACTTTGAATGGTCACTCCACACAACCAAAGTACTAGCAAAGGAGGGGAAAAAAACTCCAGAGACATTCCTGAGACAGGAAATCTAGTCCTGCCAAGAATGTAATAAGGGTTAACAGAGAGGCAGTTTCTGTAAGCAACACCAGAATGTTTCCTTCCTGCCTTCCTTACAGGATTAGGCCAGTAATTTCTTCTAACAACCGGTTCTCCAAACTGCTTAGAATGTTAACAACCGGTTCTAGCGAATAGGTGCGAACTGGTAGAATCCTACCCCTGGTTAAATTTTTCCAAGGTGGAATTTCATCTTAGAGTTTACACATGTCAACAGATGCAAAGAATCTCTGGAAAATGATCATGTGAGAAAGGTTGATGTATATGATATTGCACATGTTGAATTGAAAAATAATTATATAAAAATTAAAGCATAGCCTGAACAAATCCCTTATCTTTGGACAGAAAAAAATATTTAGGCCTACTGGTTAGGGGTTATGTTACCCTGTAATATGCAGCAGTGCTTCTATTACTTTTTTTCTCTTCTTATGAATATTGCATAAGTGAAGAATGTTGCACACAGTAGCACATTTTTTTTACTTTGTTGGGGCAGGGCAGAGGGGCTGCCTAGTAATTAATCTCCAGAGATATGATGAGCAGATCCTACTATAGATCAGTAAATTGGATAAGAATTTCACTGACATAGTTATACAAACATTCAACATAGAAGACAATCCACTCAGATTGCTTATAAATTATTGCTAAATTTAAATCCTTTATTGTTAGTTTTGGAAATTCTAAAAGTTCGGAAATACTGTTGTCAATAGTAAAATAAATTCACACTGAACCTTTATGCTTGAAGTTTGAGAAAAAAAAGCTTAAATCTGCTACCCAGTTTGTGAAAAAATGTTTTGTGGAAGTTAAAGGAAATAGATACTGTATAAACACAGTCTGCCCATCTACTGTGTTCTATTGCAGGCCACAAATATAGCAGCTTTGAGAAAAACGGAGAAGCTGAACTATACATGTGCCATCCTCTACTCCACATAATTTCACAGATCAGAAAGTAGACAGATCATGAAATGTACAATAAGCTGCAGCTGTATAAAAAAATAAGGCTAGTGATACATATTTTTAAAACTTCTGTGTCTAGTTCCATGGCATTATAAGAAGGCAAGGTTAAATGTTTGGATCATTCTCTTGAAGAGGCAGAATTAACTTGTTTAGAGGTAGCTAATAGTCTGGTCTTAAACCTCCTTTCCTGCTTGAAAATATCTGATTTACAAATTAAGAAGAGCCACAAAGGATGTCCAAGTATCCCATTCTGGGTCCCCCACCACCACCCCCTTCTGCCTTAGACTTTGCCCTAGCATTTGAATATTTGATATTGCTTTGCTTTTGTGAGCTGTACAGGAATAAAGAGCTTGATAGACATTCTGTTCCACAGTGGGGATGATAGCAAGGATCAGAAGCTAGGGTTCAGCCATTTTCCTAACAACAAAACATTGCAATCTCTGCAGGTCTTCTCATCTGCTGGTTAATTGTGTTGGAGGCAATTGAATTAAATAGCTTATCCCAAAAGGAAGAGAAGAAACATTTACAGAAGAAGCAGGAATACATAGAAGATGTCTATGATCAGCGCATTGCCATTTTTCAAATCCTCTTATCTCAGATCTTCACAAAACTCCCTTGGGAGCCAGCGTCGACACACTCTTCCTGCAAGTGAATTCCGGTGTCTCACACCTGAAGATGCCATTGGAGTGTTTGAAATTGAGAGAGAAGGTAAAATCTATTTCTTGTGTTTAATCTTACGAAAGACATGTGCATGATATGGAAGAACTGTATTGTATTAATGGGCTTTGAATAAGATAGTTACACGTTGGGGTGTGAGTGAATGTGTGATATGAAGAGAACAAACAAAGCAATAGTATGGTATAGTATCATAAGCTGCAACCAGTGCAATTAAAAAACAAAATTTCATCTTTCTTGCACTTTTTCTCCAAGTCCATCTATCAAACATGGCACATTATTATTATCTCCCATGTTCCCAAATGCTGAGAAGGCAAAGCAAACTAGCTAGTAGGAAGACAAAATAATACACAGTATGTCTAAATTCAAAAAGAGAACTGGTTTAGTGTATTGGTGAAAGGCACCAGATTAGAAATGGTGAGATGAGTTCTAGTTCTATGTTAAGGAAAGAAACCAGCTGGGTGACTTTGGGCCAATCTCTCTCAGCTCTAGGAAAACAAACAATGACATTTTCTGACAGATAGGCCACAGTCAGTAAGGATGGGATCTCACCATTCTTCTACTCTGATACTAAGCACAAGAGCCCCCTGGGGTTGTGTGCTAAGCCCCTTCCTTTATTCTTTGTACACACATGACTGCACCCCATTGTATAACACCAACGCAATTATTAAATTTGCGGATGACATGACGGTGGGGCTCATTAATAAGAACAATGAGTCTGCTTATAGAAAGGAAGTACAAGGGCTGACGCTGTGGTGTAAAGAAAATAATCTTACACTTAACACCAAAAAAACTAAATAACTTATAATTGACTTCAGGAGGAAGAGAGATGTTCATTTACCATTGTACATAAATGGCGAGGAGGTGGAGAGGGTTGGTAGTTTTAAATTTCTGGGCACTTATATCTCAGAGGATCTCTCATGGAATATGAATGCTAACATGCTTATGTAGAAGGCACAGAAGAGGCTGTACTTCCTGAGAATGCTCAGGAAGATAAATCTATCTCAGCATCTACTTCTGTCCTACTACCGCAGCACCATTGAGAGTGTCCTGACATATGGCATTCTTGTATGGTTATGGGAGCAGCTCTGTAGCGGACAAAAAAGCTCTACAGAGGATCATTAAAACTGCCCAGAATATCATCGGGCTCCAGCTACCAGCCCTGGACGACATCTTCACGTCTTGCTGTTTGAGGAAGTTGCACAACATTCTCAGAGACTCTTCCCATCCTGCTTACAATCTTTGTGAACTGTTGCCTTCTGGCAGAAGATACGGAATAATTAAAAGTCGGACCACACATTTTCTGAACAGTTTTTATCCCAGAGCTATAATTGCACTTAACAATGAACTTAAGGACCACCATCAGTGAGTTGTTGGACAGTATTACTTGGTCTGTTGTGTGGATGGTTGTGTGTTTTTAGGAGGTGGGGAATTTTGGTGGGGGGGGTGGGGTGTTTGGGGATTGTCATGTGTGTGTGCATGTTGAGTCTGGTCTCTGGGTGTTATGTGAATTTCGTTGTATGTATACTGTAATGTACCTACAATGACAATAAAGAATTCAAATTCAAATGGCAACCCACTTCTGAAAATGCTGCCAAGAAAATGGCAGGGAGTCGTCCAGGCAATCACCAGGAGTCAATAGATATGAAAGCACTCCTCTCCCCTAAAAAACAAATAAAGGAAAAATACTATAATAAATAGGGAATTATTGGGGGGAGGGAAATACCACTCTAAAAATTAACCTGTAGTGTTAGAAAAGCCAAGTTTTGGAAAGACTTAGTGACAGTAAAATACTGTATGTTCAGATGTTCGTCAAAATTTCAGTCATAGTATGATATTGATCGTGCACCAATAAAAACTGCATCATGCCTTATGTATAAGGTTTATTTGATACAGTTAAATAATATCGGATTCAAAAAGATAAAAATAAAACTGCTTATTTTCTAAGCAGTAAGCAGAAACCAAACAGAACAGCATCTCCTTCAACTACATGTTGCAATTGGATCAGGCAGAGGGGAAGAATTCTGCTGGCTAACTACAGAGAGAGCATTTCTTTTCCCAGTTCTAATCTTTGCAGAGGGCAGCAGCTCTATAATTAATCCATGTGTGTTCCATATTTTAACACAACCCCCACCCCCACTCCCCCATTTGTATTTCCTAGAGACAGACAGGCAGAGACATATATGATGGAACTGATTTTTTTCATAGATTGTCTGGGATTTCCAGCTGAACCTGAATATTGGTGTGATTTAGACTATGCCCCAGCATAAATGTGGTGCACATTTGCATTTGAAATATAATAATTTCAGGAATAGTAATTAGGCTGAAGATTAATTCAGTTCCCAAAAATGTATGACTTTATGCATTTGAATCCTTATCTGCTAGCTCTGCCTATAACTGAATCCTGGCATAGCTGATAAAAGAAAAACCACAGCAATGAAAGGCATCAGTTAAATCTCCTCATAGAAAACCTTGTAATAAGAAGAAACCAGATTGGATTACTGAAATCTCAGTTTGCAAGACTCAAGAATTTGTCAGATTCATCCTCTCACCTAGATTCATTTTTTTTCTTGGGCAGGGCCAATATTTCCCTAGTTTCCTGGAAGTTTAATCTTATTGTAATCAGCGGGACAAAATCCAACATCTCCCTTTCTTCTTCCCTCAAGCCTTTATTTCAGTGTCAGAAGACTGCCCCCTCCACCTGGATGAGATTCGCCATTTTCTGAACCTATGTCCTGAGTTGTCGCTTGGCTTGTTTGAAGAAGGCCAACTAGTTGCTTTCATTATTGGCTCCCTCTGGGACCAGGAAAGACTCAGCCAGGTAAGCCTAATATGTCTTTGTTATTTTATACAATATTTGGGAGAGCATGAATGAGAATGGAATCTGAACCCAATTTTTTTTAAAAAATAATTCAGCATCTTTTATTACTAACAAGGGAGGAATAGTAGGTATGTAATTGGATAGATGCACTTATAAATACTTACGCAGCCATTTGTGCACTAACCACTTAGAAAATATGCTTCTATTTATATAAAATTGCATTTTTGCAAACTTTCAGATACTATTTTGATGTTAAATAAGCAGAAACACTTCAGTTAATCTGAAGAGCAGTATTTCACACTCTTGCACCTATCAGCAAACTACTGAATGACTTGTTCCTTGCATGCCTCCTGTTCCAAAATATATGTTAATGCACATATACTATGACCCTGAAAGATGGCTGTGTTTTCATAAAATTGCAGCACAATAATCACATTGGATTACACTACATTTACTTAGAAATTAATAGTCAAAAGAGCTTTACAGGGCATAATTTTAAATTATTCAAAAGGGGCTATGGGAGAGTAGGTTTGTTGAAATGAAGTAGGCTTTCTTTCATAAGGGCCAGTTTCCGGACAACTTTTTCTGGAGCACAAAAATGTAAGCAGGTTCAGGCATACTTGGGTGAAATCAGGTTGAAGAAAACATTGGAAGTAGACAATGGCCAACTACAGTCCTATTCTTGTCAAGGAAATCACATGGATATATCTAAGACATCACAAGATGTCTTGCTCATCTACAATGTAGCTTTAATTTATTCAGTAAGTTTATGGAAACTGGGCAAGATTGATTGAGAATGCAAACATCCTATTCTAAAATTACTGGATTCGTTGAAGTCATAGCTCATCTCTGCAAAAGTTAAAACATAATACATTATGTGAATAAATAAATGGTATGATTCTTACTGAGAGACCAATGATCCAAGGATCTGGTAATGCAAACATTTTGAGATGAATATAGTTGTCAACAGGAGATTCAAAAACAAATAACTAAAAAGCAGTTTCTTCTCTCTTCTCTCATGGCAGGATGCGCTGACCCTACATAAACCCCATGGTACCATAGTCCACATACATGTTCTGGCAGTACATTGCACTTTCCGCCAACAAGGCAAAGGATCCATCTTGATGTGGCGCTACCTACACTACCTATGCTCTTTTCCTTATGTGCGTCGAGCCACACTAATGTGTGAAGACTTTCTCATTCCCTTTTATACTAAGTGTGGCTTTAAAGTGCTAGGCCCATGTGAAATCTCTGTTGGTTCATTAAATTTCATTGAGATGAACTGCGCTATTCGGGCTCATGCATTTATGCGTAGAAATAGTGGCTGCTGAGATATTTCCTCTTCTTGTTACTTTCCTACTATCTGGTTAAAAAACAAAATAATATATGCTGTGATTCTCAGTCCTTGAGGTGGAGCTGAAGTCTAATGAATCCAGGAGGTGCTGAAAGGCAAGACCTTGGGTGTCCATAAGAGCCTTCTGATTCAGCAGTATCTAGCGAGTAAACCTGCTCAGTCTGAAAAGGAAGTAGTGATAGATCCCACCCTTTGAAAGTTTCGCCATCGTTACTATATGATGCTTAAGAGAGCTACAAGTGATAATGCACTGTAAGCTGCTACAGTCATTCAATTGTAAGATAAGAAGAATGTAAAGATTATAGGCATGGCTGCCTTTAATAATTATAGCTAAGCCTCAGACTTCTCTCGTGTCTTGCACTGGTCAAGTTCTCACATGTGAGTAAAGCTGTAATGGAGTTTAGCATATTGTTGTTTAGTTTGATGTGACAACTAGACCACTTTGCATTGAGCAACCATGTGGAAAAAAAGTGTTAGGTGAGCATTATGTGTGAACATAATGACTGTAAAATAAAATAAGGAATAATGCAATAATTTATTTTCTCAAATTTAAACCATGAAGGCAGCAAAACATGATAGCTGCTTGCAGTTCTAAGTACTAAGATTTTGTTGTAAATTAGGAGTATTGCAGAGAGTCATTATAAATTATGCATTTTGCCATTCATGTTTCATTAACAATAACAGTTCTATTTAAAAGAGGAGTTCAACTGCAGTGTGAACTCATAAAATTGGTCACTTTCAGATTCATAGTCTTTAAGCAACTAAATGTATTTATACAAAACTTACTGTAAGTTATTGCTTTTAGTTCACTGGAGTGCAATTCAATACCTTGTTATACTGGTTGGTTTTATGTAACGGTATGTAACTTCGTATGTTTTATAAATATACGCTCCCTTAGCGATAAAGCCATGACAGACTTCCTTCCGAGCAGAATTCCTGTAAATACATCATTTAATTGCCCCTTAATGCATATGATGTGCAGTGAATTCTACTTGTGAAGATACCCTTGACACAGGATGGAAGAGAAAATAGATGTACAGTGTGTTTTTGTCTTTGTATATATGTGTGTCATTGTTCAGCCCCATCAGTTGTGAGTAAAGGGACATCTTTGTGTGTATAAATTTTTCATTTAAAGCCAGATCATCATCTATTTGCCTGCCATCCTGTTGATTTTAGAAAACTAGTAATAACTTTTTATCTATAAAAATGAGGTTTATAACAAGCCTGAAGTCTAGAGATTAGGCAGTGGAGTAAAGCAAGGGCCAATCTGTTAAGCCATCTATTCCGCAGAAAGGCTACTAATGTGCATGATACAGGTAGTTCTCCACTTCAGGCTGTTCATATAACAATGGTTCAAAGTTACGGTAGCTTTGGAAAAAGTGACTTACAACCTGTACTTGCATTTAACGACAGTAACACCACCTTGGGGATTCGTTTAACAACTGCTGTAAAAATTGTCTGATTCTGACTCAACTTACGATGAAAATTCCAGTCCCAATTGTGCTCATAAATTGAGAGCTACCTATATAAGTCATAGTACAATGATAGAAAACTAGTTGGGAAAAATATTCTTTTCCAATGTAGCATAAGCTAATCAGGGGTTTGCAAAACATTTTGAGATCCAAGGGGGTGGGGTTTTTCCCACAGTTGAAATGGCCATATTTTGAATATAGGGTCAGAATGCCTTTTACCACCCATTGTTTGAATTTTAAATTTTTAACTAATCCGATATAGACATGGGCATTTTCTGATACAATCTGGTCTACTTACCATAACTGCAGTAGAAATAAAAACAGAGCAAGGGAGGAAGTTAGGCATTCTGCCTTCCTTATGAACAGAGCAGGTGCCTGTCGGATTTTTATTAGTATGGGACTGGGAAAAGGCTCCTTGTAGTATAAGCCTATCTACTAAAAGTAAGCACTGCCAAATTCTATGAGATTAGCTCCAAGGAAAATGTTTAGAACTAATTATAAAGTATTTGCACATTTGAATTCATTACTTGGTCAGTCTTGTGCCTAGGAAAATGTTAAAAGTTCTTGCCACTGAATAAGGAAGCAAACATTCTCCAAATGTTACTGTGTGTGCCATTTACCTCGTCAGGTCAGCAATAAATGTTTTTTTTTCCAGAACATGTTCTTGGTTCCCCCCCCCCCAGTTCCTACACCATGATGTAATCGATCAGACTATGACACTTACCAGGAAGTAGTTTTATACAATATAGCCAGGTTGAGCTTGTGAGTGGAGGTGATGGCAAAGGATGAATTAACTTCCATTACTTGGTACAGCATACAGATAATGAACAAGATTCCAAGAGCAGGGGGTAGGAACACTTCAAAAAATTACTAGTCAAGACAGTAGATACCTGAAAGGCAGCCACAGGGCTTTGTGATACATGTATTGTATCATCATGGCACTTTTGACAAGATACTTGCCAATCAAAGATTTGCAAGCAACAACAGTGTAATGGAAGGGGAATAGCAAGCTTTAACCAATTTTGGGAGGAGGTGGGATACAGGGGTTAAACATTAAAATTAATATACTTTGGATGCAAAGAAATGATTTCCAAAACTATCTTTAATGAAAAATAGATAAACAGTGTCAACTGGGACACGTTCAGTTTCATCAAAGGAACAGTCTAATATTTACAAATTAGCAACAATAATTATAGAAAAATATTCTCAATCAAAGGCTCTAATAAATTACTACTTAGAACACAGTAAGATTTTGGAATGCTTTGTTGCTCAGGGCAAAACAATGAGTCAGAATTCTAAATTAACCGTGCTATGTAGTTATAGCATGTTCTGCAGGATGATGTACCTCCAGCTTCAATACTTCTAATTGAAAGAAATACACACAATAACATACATATACTCCTCACAGAATTTAAACTCATTTATTTATACCAAAAATCTTTTTTACACTTCTCATTTTGTCACTAGAGAATCTAATTACCTTCCTTTCCTTTTAGAAAGGAGTTATACTTCAAGTGTTAAAGAAATTCCAGGTTGCTGCGTTATCAACCCAATGTAAATATTGGAATAACTACCCGCATTTCTTACTGAGGACAAGGTGCCTTTAAAAGCAATGTTCTTGGTCAAAAAGTATTTCACCCTAGTGACGTACATACGAGATTGCAAACGTAAAACAAGAATTTGCATATAAAAATGCCCCTTGTACAAAAAGATGGGGTTTATTTTCACAGTACAATTCCTAGTACCATAAAAAGGCACTAAGGCAGGGAGGACTGCCACAAGGTCCAAGCACCATATTGTGCCAAAAGGCACTAGGAAAGGAACCCCAAACCAGGATTTGCATAAAAAGGAGGGATTTCAAGTAGAAAAACACAAGAGACTGGCAGATAGTCAATGGAAGTAGTTCAGCAGGATGTCCATAGCTAATACAGTCTTTGAAAGTCATTGTGTGGCTGACCCCCATCTCACAAATGCCCAATCAGCCTCACAGATGATGAAGGACGTCTTTGAATTCCTTGCCAGTTCCTCAAAAGAAACTTGACCTCGAAGGCTGAACTCATGTCTGGGAGGGATCCCAGGAATAAAGCTTTACAGAGACTGCCTTCTGATGCAAGGCACATAAGTGGGAAATGTTCTGATAACCCCTGATTTATACTTGTAACTCTCCAAGTAATGGTTAATTGATGTTTAGGGTTGCTACAGAATTACACCTAGTTATATTTTACCTCACAAAAGATGGCAGGGTTTACCCACTTGCCCAGCTTACTTGGTGCATGCTGTTTTATGAATGATACTTAAAACTTCCAAATAGAGAACTGGAAATGAAAATGCTCTGCTTTATACAGCCACAGCTGCCTCTGTCCTTGTTCCTCAAAATCCTTTCTACTTAGTCCATTTAAATGCTTCATTAGTGCAAGGTCTGGTCCAAGTCATACTTCTCACAAAACTTGGTTGTGAAAGGCAAGCAGGTTAGATACTCAGTCCAATGCCAATTAATAGGATATACATATAGCCAGATCACAAGCGATGTAAATAAACCAACAAAGATCAGTAGTGAGACAATGATCATCACCCGTTTGCAATATTTGTCTGCAGTACCAAAGGTGATATAGGGCAGGAAGGCAAAAGAAAGTAATAGGCCACTGAGGAAACCAAATATGTGTGCAATATTGTCGATCCATGGCAGAAGGCCGCAGGCAAAGAGAAAAAGGACAATCCCAGAAAGATTTAAAAAAGCCTTCCAGGGACTCTCTAGGACCTGCCAGCTCTGGAACAGCTCCACAAAAAGGCAGGCTAACAAGCCAAACTGGGATCCTGCTGGGCCCACCTAGGGTAGAAGGAAAAAAATAAATTATAGCAGGATATCTTGATGAATAAAGAGACATTCCTCCCCCCCACATACACACAAACTAGCAGGTATTATAGCTCCAAAGTTTTGACAATTAGAATAGTTTACAGTATTCTTCAGAAAATTGCTGAAAATTCCTATTCTACTAGAGGTGGTATTCAGCAGGTTCTGACCAGTTCTGGAGAACCGGTAGCGGAAATTTTGAGTAGTTCGGAGAACCGGCAAATACCATCTCTGACTGGAGATTTTACAGTATCCTTCCTTCCCCTGCCACGCCCACCAAGCCACGCCCACAGAACCGGTAGTAAGAAAATTTGAATCCCACCACTGTACTGCTTCTGTCAGAACCATAACATAGTTTATTAAGGGGCATGAACACACTTCAAATCTTCAACAATCAGTCTTTTCCTGAGATAATTCTCTGATCTAGAAGAAGTCAACAAGGCAAGCAGTTTTTAATAACAATATTCCTCTGAAATTGTAGTTCAAATCTTCTGTCCACAATGTGAGAGCCGGTTGTGGTAGATTTCAGCCTTTGGCAAGTAGGAATAGATGTAACATATGGTATATTGGTCAGGAAACAGGCTATTGATAAATGAACCAATGGTTTGATTCAAAATAAAAAAAAGGCTTTAACATACAATTGTAAAAAACAACAACAGAGGCTGGGAAGCATGTAACTTTAATTTTCTTTTTTATTTCATTTCATCCATGCAAAAACTAAGAGTTTTTAATCATAAACAGATTAAATGAGATGAATGAAATGGTCAAACTTGTTTATTTCATTTTGCAGTCTTCAATTCATCCCATTGCCACACTAGTTTGCAATTTTAAAGACTATATAAATTCAGAAACATTTTTATTTATTTTATCATATTTGAATATCCACCCATCTCACATGAAAGTACCTCTGAACAGTATACAACACTTAACTTAATTTTATGTTTCTATTAATGCTCTTAATATCTTTATTTACAGTACTTCTAAGCTGCTATTTGCAAGCAAACTTCTGTTGCATTCTGCATTTTGTTAACACTTTTATATTAAAATATGTATTGCTCAATATAAACAAATATTCTTGTGAATAGCTGTTTCTTCTTTCTGTAGTGAAAACTAGATGACGTTCACATTCAAACGTAAACAGAATAAAGCAATGCTCAAAATTCAGTTTATGTGAATATATTCCTGATTAAATCAATGTAGGCTTTGTCTAGATCTTGTGAAGGATGCGTAGCACTATGTATTGGTGGAATTCAGGGGCTGCCCTAATTTGTCACAATTCTGGTTGGCTCACCAAATACAAGAAAAAGAATAATAGTTGAAAAGCAAGGTACTGCACTGCTACAAAAAGAAACTAAAAAAAGAAGCTGACAACCATTCAAAACATACTTGCCCCCACTATCCCAGAGCCTGGGGACCCAGCCAGGTTTTAAGGGCTCATTTAAATAGGGCCACAGTGGGAGTCATAACATGGTGTTTCAGAAGGCAGGTGCCATAGCAGAAAAGGATCTTATAAGATGGCTCTACTTAATTGCTGGGCGCTGGAGCTTGCCAACTTTGTCAGAACATGTGAGGTGGGCAAAATTAATGGTTCCTCAAACAAACAAACCAAACAAGCAAGCAAGCAAACAAACAAACAAACCAAGCAACCAGAATTAGCTATTCAGCTATAACAGGGTGTTTATTTTATTTCAAACTGTTCTCAATTTTCTACTAAGAAAACAAGTACACACACAAACCTTAATGAAACATTAGAAAGAAATTATATTAAAGGGCTTCGATCTTTGTCTGTTCGTAGCACTAAAGAAAGTCTGGGTTTGAAATGGGCTAGATATACTTGAAGATTTTAAAAGATTTCCCCAGCATATAAGTACATGGGAGAGCCAAGGGTTCCGAATGTTGACAACTCCTCCATTCTAAGTTTCTCTTAGAGCAGAGGTGGAGAAATATGGCCCCTTGATTACTTGTGAACTCCAGCTCCCAGAATTGAAGCTCCATCTGGCTCAGGAATTCTGGGAGTTCAAGTCCACAAGTCATAAAGGGGCCATAGTTCCCCATCCCTGCTTTAGAGTGTATGTATGTAATCTATTCTCTGCTTCCTGGTGCACACATGCAGATACACACCAATGATACACAGGAAGAGCAGTATACTTGCCTACTAATCAGAATATGTGCATGTGTTGCTGTTTGTCTGTGCGGCCTAATCAAAGTAGATACAGATGTGTGTCCTGTATATGTGTATTTGAAAAGCTACTCAGAGACAACACATATGCAGTTGCTGCTCTGATTAGGGCAGGGCTTTCAAACTCAAGGCTTGCGGGCTGAATCCAGCCCACGGGGTGATTAAATCCAGCCACGGGGCTGGCCTGGAAATATGAAAAGGACTAGCCCGCAGTACCTCTGGTGGCTAAAATAGGCGGTGTGCCCCCCCCCATGCGCCTCGTTTTCACCTCCGTGGCCTCCTGCAGCACTCTGGTGGCAGAAAACAGCCTGAAAATGAGCTGAAAAATGGCCCAAAAAAGGACTTGAAAATGGCCTGAAAACAGCCAGCAGAGTGCTGCAGAAGGCAATGGAGGGTGAAAACGAGGTGCAGGGGGCCGTGCATGGACATCCCCCCTCGCCCTGTTTTGGCCAGCAAGGTGCTGCAGGAGGCATCTGTCCCGCCACCCCCTCCCACTGGCCCCCGGAGAACTACACTGCTGATCTGGCCCTCGAAGAAATCCAGTCTGACACCTCTGGATTAGGGTCTCAAATACACATAACACAGGACACACATCTGCATCTACCTTGATTAGACTCACACAGACAAACAGCAACACATGCGCATATTCTGATTAGTATACACATATACACAAACAGATGCAAGATATTACAGTATAGTATTCAAAGTACATGCCTCTTACAACCACTCCAGTAAAAGGTTTGAAAAGAATTCCAAAAGCCGTGCACTGCATATTTTCCCTACCTTGTTTTAAAGGCACAGAACATGTTTATTCAGTATGAATATTTCCTCTGCTTGTGAGTTTTTGCAGCATTTAAAATTCTAGAAGAGGACATTATTATATTTAAAGTAATAAACACCTACATGAAACTGTTGAGCAAAACCATCCGTCACCACGGATGAGGTATTGATGGTACGCTGATGACAGCCAATTATATATGTCCATCCTGGATGAAGTGATGATGTGGATGTTTTTTTGTGGTGCCTGGAAGTTGTGGGGGCCTGCATGGGGAATAGACAACAGCTGACCCGCGGTAAGATGGAGTGGCTGTGGGTGGGCCCCTCTGTATGCAGGAATTTATCATCTTTGGATGGGGTTGCACTATCCCTGACAGACTTGGTGCATAGTGTCCTGGACACATGGCTCCTGGTCAAAGAACAGGTGACAACTGTGACTATGAGGGCACAACTTTGTGTTGTGCGCCAGTTACACCTTTTCCTGGATAACTAGCACCTTTGCTCTGTGAGAGCTGCATTGGGTGCCAGTTTGGTCCCAGGTCCAATTCAAGGTGTTGGTGGTGGGTGACCTATAAAGCTCTATGGAAATATCTTCCATCACATTACATTGGCTCATCCCAACTGGTCAGGCAGGGAAGGTATGTTGCAAACTCTGTCAGTTAAAGAACTCCAATTGCGGACTCTAGAAAAAGAGCCTTCTCTGCTGTTGCCCCTATCCTGTGGAATATTCATCCCCCCCAAAGTTGAGGCCCCCACTTTCCTAGCCTTCTGAAAAGCAATTAAAATAATTTTGGCTATTTTCTTCTAAGAAGCCCAGAAGAGTATGCAGCTGTAGGCTGGCTGGTGCCCCGAGAGCCGTCTCTTCACCTTTTAACTAATTTTGACAATGTTTAATCATCCTTGCCTCCTTTTAAATTTCTATATTTTAAATTTATATGTCCTGTTTTTATATTTTAAGATAATTTTATATTTTATTGTGCACCCCCCGGTTCCTCTCTGATGGAGATGGGCAGTTCAAAAATGTGAAAAATAATCAATAAATCAATAAAGATGGGATTAAAATCTAATAAAAATAAATTTCCATGCCCCAACGAATTAGGAAACTAAAAGATAAAAACTACTCTCGTGTATAAGAGACAGCGTGCCAGCTGAAGGATTTCTATCTTAAATTATGCCAGTTTTCAAATAAACGATGGTGGGACATCATCAAAGTTTATCAGTTTAAAAGATGGGGACATTGTCATGATGCTACAATATCACTGCAGGAGAGAGACGCAAGGGTTATCCATGAGTTGGCATTTTGCTGCCTCATGTTCCCAACAAAGCAGCACCTGAGAAGCAGCTGATGCTGTTGAAGGGATTACAGAAATGATCTCCTTTACAGCCTGTTAGAGCTTCAGATTAGCCAACCATCTCTTACATCCGTCAAAAGGCATGGGTACTATCATGTGAGAACAAAAACAGACCCAACAGTGCTGGCCCGGCACATGGAGATAGAAAACTACTTTTAGGAGAGTCTCAATTCTGCTTCACATAGAGAATGAGGCAGATCACTCATTTCTGTAGATCAATAAAAGGAAACTAACTATCTGCAAAATATTTGCTACCATCTTCTCACTGAAAGAACTGCACCTTTTTCAGGATCAGAAAACAAAGGTAGCTACCTTTAGTGAATTGCCATGATCCTAAAAACAAAGACGGCTTCTTCAATGACTTGCCAACAGGTGACGTATAGCACCTTTTCAAAGTCAAATCTGAAGCACTGCACAGCCCCAGAATTTGGTTTATTTAATAGAAAACATAATTTAATTAATCTCTTATACTTCAATTTAAGCCCTCAGAATCTTCACATTTATGAACAGGCACTACAATTTATTATGAGAGCCCTTTCCTTAACACAAATCTTCTGACGATGATTCTGATTGGAGTTTGGCAAATATTCTTTACTACAAAGCAAAATTTCATTTTTAAACTAAGAATAGATGAAATGGAAGTGTCACAGGTGCTATTCTACCATGCCTGATTCTAGCAGGATAGAGTCTATCAACTTTTGCCTTCAAACAACAAAACCATTTGTCACTTTATTTACCCTGTTGTTGTTTTTTCTGAATTACACCCCACTCTTTGTTATGCTAGAGTTTTCATTTTAAACAAATTCTGACAATTTTGCTTGTAAAATGACACAGAGAAAGAAGTTTGTGCGAAGTATAGCTTCTAAAATTCTTTCCAACTATTTTACAAACAATGACCATTTGAGTCTTCTGTTTCTGCTCTGCCCTCAGATTACCTCTGTGTGTGCGCGTGTGCGCGCGCATGCACATGAGAGGACATCATCAGCGCAGGTGCATCTCTGTGTGTTTACCCAGGGCAACATTGCACTGGATTGGAAAGGCTGCTGAGACTCCCTCATTTCGGTGCCTGCAGTTTGAAGTGCATAAAGACCAAAGGCTCTCAGTTACAGGCTTGCAACTAGTATGTAAGAGTACCAGTTGTTCACTGGCCCAGAAAGCTATGCATCACATCTTGTATACTGCTTGGTTGCTAAGGTTACTAGGAAGGGAAGTGGAAGACCCAAGGGAGGGGTTGTTGTTGCTGGTGCAGCCTTTCAGCAGACCTCCCAGTCTTCTCCACTCCCTTTCAAATCAGCAGTCAAAGAAGCTGAATCAGCACTTCCTTTTGTTGCCGCATGTCAGCAGTGACATCATCAAATGCCCTTCGGCTTCCCAGTCAGAAATCAGATGGCCAGAAATCAGATGGCAGCTGGCCAGGCCAGCTGACTCTCCAGCCACGCGCCAAGAACCAGGAGGAAGCAGGGGCGTGAGACAAAAGGAAGACTGCTCCTGTGGTCAAGAGAATTTGGCAGAGGTGGGTCAAAAGCTGCTTAGTGCTCTTTCCGAAAACTTTCCCTAATGAATTTATTTCTCAGTAACACTTTCAAAGAGGCCCAGGGGTTTTCAGATTAGAAAAAGCAAAGAGACTCCAATGGACAGAAAAACAAAATAAAAATATAAATAGGGCACTCTCCCAGAACTGGAAATGGAGGTCACATCTGAACAATCCCCAAGTTTTAAGTGCAAACAGATTCCTGCCCACTAAAAACGTAACAGATGATACTGCTCTTCCTCTTATGTTAGCTTTCTATATGGAGATTTGCATCAAGGAGTATTTAAACGTTTGGGCCTTTTAAAAGACTGAAACAATATTATCTTAGACCTCCTCTGTCATATTAATTTACTGAACCTATTAGAACTTGCTATGTGTGTGATTCACAGACTTAGCTTTCCTAACTGGATGATTTCTGTCTGCCAGAGGAACTGTTGCCCTAGATTTTTTTTCATGTTAGTGCTATGAAGCAACATGTTTGGCATTGAAGTCACCAAATCCTATGTTAAATTATGATGGAAGGCAAGCATACACGAAGCTAAAGAAAAGGAATTGGGATGAGATGAGAATAGGGATGAGATGATGCAACCTCAGCTGCAAGGTTAAATCAAATAAGACACCATTAGTTTTACAAGTGGATTTGTAATATTAAGAAAAAATATTTTAAAAATTAGACTTTAGAATAATCTACCTTTAGCAAGCTAACTTGGGCCACTTCTCTGATTAACTCAAACCCATATGGTATACATGTCCTCTCATTTCCCTCCTCCCCAATGTTATAAAATCTCAAAGATTAAATGCAAGGTAATAAATGCAAGGTAAACATTGAAAAGGAGGGATGGGGGGGGGGGGGAGTTAAAAAGTGACAAAAAAGGAAAAGGGATACCTTCTCACTTTCTCCAGTACATTTACAAATATATAATAAAATAATCTCTTTTATATTTCTATCACCATAATAAATCTAATCATCAAATCCTAAAACCAAAACCTTATTTGCAACTTATTGCAATCCTGACATCACGACAACCTAAAAGCTGACAAGAAAGAAAAAAACACCCTCAATTCAATAACACAAGCCAGATCCAGTCTTCCAGCAGTACAACATGCTTTACAATTTATTTATTAATCATATTTCTATCCTGCAACAACCACAGGATTCTTAGTGGCTCACAAAGTCCAAATATAGCATATGGCACTAGTTCTCTGGTAAGTTCCGTCTGATTTATTTTTTTATTTTATTTTTTGGAAGGTGGAAAATGTTGGCAGCACAGAGATCTGTAATAGGAGATCCTTTCAGAGGGTTGGTCCCATCACTGAAAGACAAATACTTTTAAGCTTCCTGACCTTCTGAATATGAGATACAACTATAAGGTTCTCAAGAAACTGATTCCAGTAGATCATTCAATTTCCTTGGCACTGTGGAAGGCAAGAAATGACAAAGAAATCTCATATTGAAGTAGTCTTATCTCTGTTTACTGGGTGGCACAATGGCTGAGGATCTGGAGTGACTAATGGAACCTCAACCCATTATGGACAGGTCTCAACCTTGTCTTAATACTGAAGTTGTCACTTGGAAAGCTGACAGTCCAGGTTCAAGACCCATGTGTGATGGGGTGAGGTTTCATTAGTCACCGCAAACCCTGCCAACCTAGTAGTTCGAAATATGCAAATGTGAGTAGATAAATAGGTACCACTTCTATAGGAACAGTTATTGCATTCTGTATTTTCATGTGAGCTACATGATGATGGAAATGTCTTCTCAGACAAACAAGCTCCTTCGACTGAGAACTGGACATGAGCACTGCCCCCTAGAGTCAGTCACAACTGGACAGGGGAAACCTTTAGACCTTTATCTCTATTTACCAAACTGGGATGCCAACAATAGTTATGGCCCTGCCAAACACCCTTTGTGCATTCCTTCCCTTTTGCATGCTAACAAGACCAAACGTTTTAGGTTAAGAATACTTCCTCTTTATGTCCATGCTGGAAAACTATAATTATTTCAGTATGTGATGCTCACTTCAAAACCATGACTTCATTTTCAGAGCTGATCAAAAGTCCTTTATTATACGTTAGAATTAAGGGAAAGCTGTAGTTCACTGGAATCTGCTGGCTTGTTTTTCAGTTTCATGAAGTGACTACATTCTCAACCTGAACAATTGTTCATGTCTCCAATGATTAGGACAACGTAGGATTGTCTGAACAAAGCCAGCATGGAGATAGAGAAAGGGAATATGTATGAGAAAAAGATAGATACAGTAGTTATATAGGAAAAATTTTAAAAGCCGTTTCTTCTTATTGTTCATATGCTGCCTTTTGCTCATGCAGATCCTACTTTTACATCAGTGCCCTGTGAGCGAAACAGTGTTCTCAAACAGTGATCTCAAATATTTCAGAACCTAAAAATTGTGTATTTATATCACAGTGACAAAAGGAGTTCAACTCCAAATAACATCATGAGAACATATACAGTATGTGATTGTACTGGCAGTTGCAGAAGTGGTTTGCTTTCCCAGTCTAGTTTACAATCTTCACATTTTCTGTTCTCCCATACTTGTAGTAACTTGGACTGATCTGGCTTAGCTTTTTGAGATCAATCTAGGTCAGCTGTGTGCTGCCAGCTACTCAGGAGATAGCACAGTTGGATTGTGCCAATATGTCCTTTTTATTAATCTTATTTGTATATTCCTTTGCTATAAGAATTTAGTACTGGATGCAAAACATTCTTGTTGATTGTTTACAGTAATCAAGTTCTCCTATTGCTACTGATTTTGAAGATTTAATAGCATTTTCAAATTTCGAGGCTACAAAACATGGTCCAGTGCACCTGGAGAATATTGCTTTTAAGCTAATTCATACAACTGTAAGAAGATTCTTCTTTAACAGAAAAGCCCAGTAATGGCCTTACCTCTGCCCTGTAGGGTAGGAAGATGGCACTAGCCAGATTGCCTGTGATGCCACTGAGGATAAAAATGATAGTAATACGAAGCCAGCCTGCCAGCTTTTCCAAATCTCTGAGCACTGTCATTTGGAAGATCACAGACACCAGACAATGGACAATCCTATGGGAGATAGACAATTGAATCAGATCAAAGTTCCTCTTTCCTTCAAAAAATACAAAATTAAAATAGCCCTTCTTCTCCACCTCTGCACACAATACCAGCCTGCACAATGTTACAGATTACAACTGTTGTACTAAACGTTTGCCAGTTGAATAAATAGCCTGGATTGCCATAAGGGATCCTGAAATCAGTTAAAAGACAGGCAGCTAGTAGATAGATTGTGGTCTCTTCATATATTGTTTGATCTTAATTACTTTGGGAAGAAGTTTTGACTCTCACTACCTAATAGGAGTAACACAACATGACTGCACAACCATTCCCATCAGTCATACAACTGAAATGGAGGGGGTGTGGAGAGACACAACTTGGAAAATGAGAATCAGTGGATGTATGGGAAGACCATGAGGTCCACTTAATTCATTCAGAAGAAACAAAAAATCCGGATAGGTTTGAAGGGCTATACTTGCTCAAGCCAATTATCAGACAGGATAATTACAGGATTAAATTCTGAGGTATTTTACTTTTTAAAAAATCTTTGATTATATAATCACCCTACATCATTAATGATATTTTAGATAGGGTGTGGGTATCACCTTCTGATTGGGATCATCTCGTTTTCATTACTTCCTTTATATTTTCTTACTTCCATTAATCTGTCCCCAATGTATTAAAGTGCAGAATAGTTGCAAAGTGTTTGTTGATTGCTGGTGCTGAAGAATTTCTGTCTGGAAGTAACTTATGAATGCTTGCAGGGCAAAGCCAGGAAAGACCAGGCCTGAATCAGTTAGCTAGGCCTCATTTCTAACTTTTTGGCTCTGATCAACAACTCACTCTCTCTCTCTCTCTCTCTCTCTCTCTCTCACACACACACACACACACACACACACACAGACACAGAGAGAGAGAGAGAGAGAGAGAGAGAATCAGAAAATCAGATAAGCAGCAAAGGAAAACTGAACAACTAACGACAGATAAGATACTGACATTCCCAATGTTGGACACAACAAAAACACAAAAAGGTAGTTTCAAAGCATCAAACCTCACTCCCCCTGCCCCCTTTGGCTTACCCTGCATGAAGGAATAAAGACAACCACAGCCTGTAGAACTGATCTGGAATCTCTGGGTTAAGAAATGGTAAGAGGCCACATACCTCACCCATGCAGTGAACCTGGAACAGAAAGAAAAAGAAGTCTTTAAAGTATGTAGATAACTTTTGTCCAACCTGCTGCTGGCCAGCCATGGATTACATCTTCCAGAATCCCCAGCCATCATGGCAGGAAATGTCAAAAGCTGTGATACAGCATATATTGAAGACCACACCAGATTTTAGAGGAATGTAACAAGCAGTTTCTAAATGAAGGAAAAACAGTGGTCTTGCTTCTTGACCCAGTAGGACTCAAGGGTGCCTGAGATTTATTACTGAGCATACTAGCTCTCTTTTCTTTAAAACAAACTTTATTGATTATAAAACTAAAATATCAAACAAACACATACACAACACACAGAAGAAAAAAAAAAATAGGAAAAAAGAAAATGATTGAAAACTAACAATTCTACTATCGACAGTCTATGGTTCCTTGTTTGTTATCAATATTGGTGATATATTTACTAACACATCTTATTGCGAATATATAATTACTACCTCTTTTACATTTTACGTTGTTTACTAATATATTTTCTATTTTTGTTCAATCCAGTCATACCAGTATTCCCAGCTTCTATAATAATCTGATGTTTCTTTTTCCTTAAGTGCTAAGGTTAACTTGTCCATCTCTGCACAGGCTGTTATCTTCTGAATAACCATTTTCTCTGTTGGAATATCTGCTTGTTTCCAACACTGTGCAAAGGTTATTCTGGCTACAGTGAGAATATGCAGTATTATATATTTGACATTTTTTAGAAATTTGTCTATTAAATATCCCCAATAGGAAGAATTCTGGTTTTAATTCAATTTGCTCCGCCATTATTTCCTCTAACCATTTTTTTTATTCTATGCCAGCATCTTTGGGCTTCAGTGCAGGACCACCACATGTGAAAGAATGTTCCCTGTTTCTTTTTACATTTCCAGCAATTCGGATTCATGTTAGGAGACATTTTCGCTATTCTTAAGGGTGAAAGATGCCATCCATAAAACATTTTATAGGCATTTTCTTTATATGCTGCTGATTTTGTAATTTTATTATTCCTTGTCCAAACCTTTTCCCATTCTAATAATGTAATGCTACATCCTATGTTTCTGCTCCAAGCTATCATGTTGCCTTTGACTACTTCCTATTCTAATTCCATCTCTACTAAATAATTATAAAATTTAGTTATATATTTTTTATCTGGACCTAATACAATTTTATCTAATTGTTGTGTCTTAGTATAAATTCCAAAAATTTTCTTGTCCTTGCTATATCTATTTGAATTTGCAAATAAGCCCACTGGTCTACTTGTAGCCCTTGTTCTTGGAGATCTTGCCATGATTTTAAAGTTCCTTGCGCATCAAGAAGGTCTTTGTATTTTATCATTTTATTAAGATCTAGATCATTTGGATGTATCATCGCCTCCATCATTGAGATCCAAATTGGGATTTTTAAATAATGTTTTTTTTTTTATTTTGTTCCAATTAGCCAATAAGGAATTTCTAATTATATGCCTGTGGAAATACTTCTGCTTAATTTTTCCAGTGTCCCATAAAAATGCGGGCCATCCCCTTTGTAAATCATGGCCTTCTAAAAATAAGATCCTTTTATTTGACAGATTTACCCACTCTTTCAACCAAAGTGAGGAGGCTGCACTATAGTATAATTCCCAATTTGGGAGTGCCATACCTCCCCTGCTCTTCATATCTTGCATTGCCTTTAGGTTTATCCTCGGTTTTTTCCCTAGCCAGATAAATTTGGTAATTATCTTGTTAAGTTAATTTTTAGTCCTTTTATTCCTGGGTTCTAATTCGTGTAAGCAACGTTTCCAAAGATAATATGAAGAGCAGGGGGATAATGGACATCCCTGCCTGACTCCTTTCTCTATTTTTATTGAGCGCATGTACTCTCCATTAATTATAATATTCGCCTTTTGTGAATCATAAATTGTAGTTACGATGTTTTCAAATTTAGTGCCTAAATTCATATTATAAATTTGTTGAATTAGGAATTGCCAATTTAGATTGTCAAAGGCCTTCTGTGAATCCAAGAGTACAAGGGCTATTTGTTTTTCGGGTGGGCTTCGTAGTATTCCAAAACATTTAATACTATTCTTAAATTGTTCCTAATTTGTCTATTAGGAAGAAATCCGTTTGATCTTTATGTATATATTCATTCAATATTTTTTTCAATCTATTTGCTATAATTGTTGTAAATATTTTATAATCAGTATTTAACAGGGAAATTGGTCTATAATTTTGTATATGTCGTAAATCTGAATCTTCTTTCGAATCAACGATATCAGTGTCTCCTTCCATGAATCCGGCATTCTTGCTGCTAATAGGACCTCATTATATACTTCCACCATGAGAGGTCCTATTTGTTCTCCTATTTTCTTATAAAGTTCCCCTGGTATCCCGTCGGGTCCTGGGGTTTTATTGTTCTTTTGGTTTTCTATTGCTGCTTTTAACTCGGGCCACGTAATATATCTAATTAACATTTTCTTAATCTCCTCCTTGATTATTTTATCTTTAGTAATACCCAAATAGTTTCTTATTATATCCTCATTTACCTCCTTCTTTTTATAAAGATCTTCAAAAATTTACATGCAATTTCTTTTTCTGTTGTATCCCTTGTTGGGCATCCCGTTCTCATCTATTAATTGGTAGATCAATCTTTTTGTTTTTCTTTTTTTAAGTTTATAGGCTAACCACCTTCCTGGTTTATTGGCCTGTTCAAAAATATCTGTCTGGCTGTATTTAACTTTGAAACCATTCCTTCTTGTTCGATTAAATTTAATTTATGTTTAGTTATTATCATCTGTTTTTTCAATTTGCAATCTTTTGGGGTGTTTTGCAGCTGAATTTCTAATTCTTTGATTCTTTCTTCTAATTTATTTTGTTGGGCATATTTTTCTTTATTTCTTTTAGCAGTGTATGATATCATTGTGCCTCTTATTATTGCCTTCATTTTATCCCAAATATTCTGTTTCGTAGTTGCCTCATTATTATTTTCTTTTAAAAAATTGTCTAATTCCTCATCAAGTTTATTCATAAATTCTTTCTCTTTAATTAGCTGTGTATTTAAGGTCCACCTTTTCCTTGGTTTCTTCCTGCCTTTCCACACTATCTGAATTGGGTTATGATCTGCCCATTCGTTTGGTAAAATTTCAATCTCTTTTAATTCATTTACTAATTCACCATTCATCCACACCTTATCGATTCATGTCCATGATTGGTGAGGGTTGGAGTAAAATGTAAATTGCTTTTTCTCGGGGTTTAATTTCCTCCACATGTCTATCAAATTTAGTTCAATCACCATTTCTTCACATGTTTTTGGTAGTTCTCTTTTTTCTTCTCCCCCCAGACACTACTATGATCTTTCTGGTGGTCAACAATAGCATTGAAATCCCTCAAGATGCAAATATTCCTTTTATCTAATTCCACTAATTTCTCATGTAATTGTTTAAAAAATTCCTTTTGGTTATCGTTAGGGGCATAGATTACCACTAGTAGAATTGGAATTGATTTAATCCAAATTTGTAACACCAGAATTCTTCCATTGGGGTCTATCCAAATTGGCTCTGCTTTCATATCGTCTTTCACATATACTGCTATCCTTTTCTTTTTCCTAAAATCTGCTGGCGACGTATACAAATTCCCTAGCTTGGGGCATTCTAGATATTTTTCTTCTTCCTTCTTTATATGAGTTTCCTGTAAACATATTATATCTGCATTTTGTTTAATTAATTTGGTTAATATTCTTTCCCTTTTTATCCTAGAGTTTAGGCCATTTATGTTAATTGATAGTATTTTCTTTTCTTCATCCATCACCTAATTGACTCTTGCTCTTTGTCTTGTAGTTACTCCTGTCTCTCTTTGTGGCTGATTGTGCATCTTCGGTTCTCTCTCTTGATGTTGTTTATTTTTCGAATTCCTATAATTCCCATCTCTATTTTTTGGTAGTCTTGGTTGTCTTGCGAATTCATTTCTAACTTGTCTCTACTACTCGATTCTTCATGGCCTATCAATCGTTGTAGAATTCTTGGGCTTTTTCCATGGAATCTACTTTAATTTTTCTTTCTTCCCAAGTGATTAGCATTATCTCTGGGATTAGCCATCTAAATATGATACCTTTTTGGTTTAATTGGTTCGCCAAGAATTTATAATCTCTGATTTCACTATCTCACCACACTTTCTGCTGAAGTCGTTTCTCCTTTCGTTTGAAAGTTTTACAAGTCAATTTTTAGGTTCAAATAGTCTCTTTCTTTAATAAATCTTCTCCACTTACTACAGCTCCAGTCCAATAATCCAAAAGGGGACCAGTAAATTATTCAGTTTCATTCGTGGAATATTTAAGGTTGTAATTTAATTCCTTACTTCAAGTCTCCCACATCTCGAGTTCATCCTTCCAATTTTCCCCAAAGTCCACAATTTCAAATCCTTCAAAGTTCCCTTAAATTAAATTGTTATTCTTTCTTCTTCTTTTTTTTCCCTCCCCGAATTATTATCAGTCTCTCAGATCCCTCTGATTCTCTTATCTTCTCTGTCCCATTGCTCACGTCCTTACCCTCTTCCGTCTCACGAGCCCTTTCGCTTTCGCCGCCACTCATATCTGCTTTGGCTCCTGTTTTGGGGCTTCGCTCCGACTAAGATACTCCAATATTCAACGCTCAATCAGGATCGCAAATTCTTTCACTCGCACTCTTCGTTCACCACAGTCTGTCACTCACTCGCTTCCTCTTGTATGCAACGATCAAGGCTTTAGGACCGCCATTGCTGACAGTCTCTTGTTGTCGGCCTCCACAGTGTTTCTCTATGTCATGATGAGAATCGCCTTTTCCACACCGCGACCTGAGTCTCCCCACACTGGCACGCTTCTCTACAAGATGCGTGCACCCCAAGGGTCACTCCAACAGCAAGAGGAGATAGCGTGAAACCCAGGACAAGCTTCAGCACCTCCATTCGCCCATATCATCTGAAGTCCTATCCATCCATACTAGCTCTCTTTTCAATTTACCACAGTGCTTTCTAAGAGTGTGGTGCCAAGGCATTTTTCAAAACCTGCCTTGACCTGCTTGGCACGACTTAGCTTATGGATATTTAACTGAAAGCCGAGGCAGCATCTGTGAACCTTGCTGAGACATTCAGGCCTAGCAACTACTTAAGAGGTCAGATCCTGATGCTGTCCCTCCTCTGAAGTTCTTTAGCTCTTTCCCCAAACAAGAAATACTACTCTTCTAGCCTTAATCTGCAAGTGCAGGGCAAACATTTGATATCAACACACTTTGGGATAGCCTTTCCCATATCTGACTCCCACTAAATGATCCAGTTGCTGGGATTTGAAGTTCAACTTCCCTTGAAAGTGTCAAAACAAGGAAAACTGCCTGAGGACATTACTTGCCTGTGAACAAAGAGTTGCTTCTTCATGGAAGTGGCCATGCATGAACTCACAGTACTCCCGAGTTGTGATCTCACAGCTAATATAAAGAGAGCAATAGAGTCAGTTTAATTCATCATCCCTTCTTTTATCTTGATTTCAGTGGTATGGATTTAATTACACTGACTTGACAATTGCAATTTATATTTGTATTTAATTTCATTCTTGTAAGCCACTTTGGTTGCTTATGCTTTTTAAAAATAGCCATGTGAAAAAATGTTTTGAATTCAAAACACTTGTTCAAACTTATAACAGCAATTTTAAATATCTTGCAAGTTCTTTTAGCTTCAAAGACCCCAAAAGGTTGCTTTGAGTCTGAAAGGCTTCTAAGATGGTCAGAGCAGTTAAGTTTCATGCTTCAGCCTGGAACAATTCAATTGCAAATCATTTTGCAACTCGCCAATCAATAACAATTTAGCTAACTAATTTTCAATTCTCCATTAAAATATGATGGATCCCCAGGAGGGAGGGTGCATTGCAGAACAGTAAGAGACTACTAAATCCAAATGTTATGCATGAAAGAAAGAGGATGAAGACAGCCCCTCCCTACTAGTCCACAGGGGGTAGATAAAGATACTGGAGTGTTCAGTCTGGCAAGATTTTGTCTCTAAGTGTGAAACAATAAAGAACGCAGCTTGGAAGAATCACCGTGTGTCATTCTTGGTTTTGGGACTGACAAAAGCTTCTGTCTTGCACAATCAAGATTTGTGTTAATGATCACAAAACAGCCATTGTTAAAGTCTGTTAAAGTCTAATGAGATTTGAGTCCAACACCTGAAGGGCTGAAGATTCCCTCATCTATCTAGCAAACACTGTCCCATCATCATATTCAAAGAATGCTATGTTATGTGAACATAGCTATGATATCTTTCAAACAGATTTCTAAATATGACAACAAAAACAAAACCCATAACATGCTTTAAGCATCTTGCTGAATCTAGGAAACATCATTATTTGTTCTCACCTTATGCAAATTAAGCCTAAATTATACTTCATTCAACATGACTTTTTCATGTACAATGCATCCCACTGAATTCTCAGATAGCTTTTTAACTGCCTGAAGATCAGTTCTGCTCTAGAATTTCTTTGAGTGATCTGAGCATTTTAAAGTAACAAATTTATTAGGGCATGCTCTCTTAATCAGATGCATTAAGGTCACGCAGAGTGAACTCTGTTGGTTGAAAAGCTGATGAATAAGGAACCTTTTGTGAGGGTTTAGAAATTGAATTAGCCATAACAAAGTCTCACTGAAATTTGTGAGGCTTAAAATAGCTTGGTGACTAAGTGTCTCAATGACTTCAATGTTTCTAATCAGTAATATGGTCTGTATTCTAAAACAATAGTAACAGCCTCAAATACTGCATTAAACAGATTTGAACAACAAAACTTGAAAAATACTACCGTAAGCTACGTTTCTTCATTTTAAATATGGATGCTAATCAAATACACTTTATCCCAAGCAATGCTGAGGGAATTATAAAAAACTTTCTATACAGGCAGGCTTTAAAATTGATCCCAAAATGGAGTAGAAAGATTTTCATGGATGCTAAAAACAACTCTTGGACGCTCCCCAAATCACAAGCATTTACCTGCCTTTGGTTCCAATGCAGCATGGCCTTCCTTTAATATCACAGTCCATATGCAAGAAACCAGTGTGGTTACTTTTGACCTGATCAGTACATATCTGTAAATAAAAGAGGTTTACAATTAAAGGGGAAAAGGGATGGGGGAGATACACCCAATGTTATTTTAATTTTGCATAGCTACCTATAGTATAGAGTTATATTTTAGGCGATGGAAAAGTAAGACCACCACCACCAATACCATATCCCAAGATAGCAAACATATAATTAAAATAGTTTGTTCATTTTGTTGAAACTTGGGCTCAGAAAACAAAGATTCCTACTTGTATCCTTATGACTTGTTTACATGGAAAAGTGGACTAGGGTATGGCTATATGTGTGGACACTTCTGCACACATGCTACATAAAAACATGCATCTGAAGTTCCTTCATTCCAACAGCAGAGGGTCTTTGGCACAGGGTTGAACTGTGGAATCCTTAGTGCTTGCAGATGTTTCATTACCTAACTAGCATCATCCATGGAATGTGAAGATGACCTTGGGGAATGAGGAGGTGAGATGATCTCTTGGAAGCAGGCAAGAGAGGCAGAAGTCTCGGTAGCTTAGGGGTCAGAGAAAGAAATTTAGAAAGGGCCCGCCCTAATTGATCAGGCAGTTAAAAGTGGATATGGCAAGTTTGTACTTTCAGACTAGTAAGACTCTTACAATTAAATAGAATTAGTTCTTCTAGTCGTGTTTCCTGTCTAGTTTACCTGGGAGGGCTGACAGCTAGCGAGTGTAAGTTTTGCTGTGCAATAAGTACAGGAGCTTGTCCTACTTTGTTTGGGTGGAGATATGGTTTTCTTCTTGGTATTTCCTTATTTGTTGCTTGATTGTTTGCCAACATCCATGTAAGCAAGGATTAACACGAGACACCCACACTGGTACTGATGATGTTAACTAGTTGCGTAATGAAACATCTAAAGCAAATAGCCAAGCTTAGATAGCACCAAGGATTTCACAGTCCCTACACTGCATTTTTTCCCTCTACATACTTCCCTTCCATTTTATCCTAGTTTGTGTGGTTCTAGAAACTCTCTTGCTACAATTCAATGTCTCACTCCATGTAAGAAGTACAAACAGGGTACCAAAACCCACCCTGTTTGAATTTGATAAATAGGTATTACTTAGAAAAAAAAAAACCATGCATGCACGCAGGAACTCCCAGTTCCTTCTTTCATTAGGCAGACTCCTCTATGAAGCAAACTGCTGCGCCAGGTAACCAGGCAAACGAACAGCTCAAACAGCTTCCTTCTTTCTTATTCTCACATAAAATCATTTTCAGTTGACATAGAAATTAGTGAGACAATTAACAGTGATGATTTATTTAAGCGCCATCAAGCTCAGTGAGACTCAGTTGTTTCAAAGGAAGGAAAGTAGGTAGGAAGGAAAGATCTTTACTGGCCACTTGGTGATGTCATCTGGCCAGGCATGAGGTGGATTTGAAGCTGGTTCCTCACAGGTCCTGTTGGAAGATAAACAGTTAGAAATACCATAACATCTTACATTCCATGCTTTCCCCTTCTCATCTTATTCTTAAGGCACATAACTTTGTTGAGGTGAAGATATGTCTCACCTGGGATCCTGAGAACAAACTGCTCCTGATATCCTTCTCTGACTTGAATTGCTGGGGTCAACAGCTGGTGGATTATTGTCTGGCCATTTTACGAATGTGGCTAATGTTTCCTATAGAGGAAAAAAAATGACTTTGTAAACTATGTATCACGGTATCCACAAGCAATAGTCCTATAATATACACATCCAGATTTTTAAAGGAATAAAAATCTCATCAGAAGTCTTATATAATTTTCTCCAACATGTGATCTCCCTTATGACCATGATCACCTTCACTGAGAATGTTATTTAAGTACAATAACTACCCTATAAAAATTAAGTAAAGTAGATCTAGAAAACATGGAGGGTGGCTTCAATTATTATTTTTAAAATGTATAGTAATTATATTAAATTAAAGTTTATAGTAATTATATTAATCACATGACCAGGCACAGTCCATAAAAATAGAGAATTCTGGAACTGTTAACAATATTTGAAACGCGATTGCTACAATAGAATTTAAGTGTGCATTTTATTAATCGGCTTTTCCTCTGCCTTATTTCCAGAAAACAGTGGTCACTAACCTCACAGGAAAAAAATTATGGCAGAATTAAATCATGATTCTCAAAGCTCATGAAAGTCGTATGGAAGCTTTCTTCAACTTGAAACCTAGTGGTTGGGAATTCTGGAAGACGCAGTCCCAACGTCATTTCAAACCCCAGTCTGAAGGAGGTCAATTATCAGCTGTCAGAATTATGCTCTTACCGAGCAATCCTCACGCAGAGTCTGAACACAGCCTGAGTTATCATTCTGGACACAGCAGCCAGAGTGATGCTCTTTCTCCCTCTCTTTCTGAATCAGCTTCTCAATCTGTTGGTCCTTCCGGATACAGGGGGAGAACTTGGCTCCCAGATGGATCAAGTCAATCTGAAATAGAAAGCGGCAGTGTGAAAAACATTCAAGAAGCAAGGATTTTGCCAGGTAACGTCTCCTCCCACCCCATCCCAGTGAGTGGTGGAGGACTTTAGCAAAAACTATGCATGCTGAGATGACTTAAAGGGCTAAGCTGCATGCTCCCTTTTGTTACTGTTGTGGAAGATGGATGCATTGCTATGCATGTTCCATAACGGTAATAAATATAAAAGTGCCACCTATAGATTCTTCCTCTTCCGGGTCTCATGAAAACGTTGGATTAAGTAGAACTATGTGTTGTGCATTCCAGAAGAATTTGCATGTGTCCCTTTCCTTACAGCTCTTATATATAAATGTAAAATATTCTTCTTGGGAATTCAATGGAGTAGTTAACATTCTCAGCTGGCCCTTAAATACTTCTTTTTTTGTGGTATATTTTCTCAATTAGGGTTGAAAAATATGTGAGAGAAATTAAACCACTAATGCCAAGATGGAGAAAATACCCATTGATAGGGAGCAGTCTATTTTTTCATGTGATGCAGCTGGTGATCATATGATACACTGGAGTCCATGTCTCCAATGGGAATAACAACCTGTGAGCACCATGCAGCTGCCATCAATTTTTGGAACCTTCAGAACCTGCAAAATCACACTACTAAAATCTGATGACAAGATACTGAACTACAGCTTGGTTGTTGAGAAGGGAATCTGCTTAATTGTAGTTTAGCAACATCTGCTAGGGTCTCTACCTTTGCTCTAGTTCAGGGGTTTCCAACCTTGGCAACTTTAAGACTTTAAGGCTTTGCTGGCTGAGGAATTCTGGGAGTTGAAGTCCACAAGTCTTAAAGTTGCCAAGGTTGGACACCCCTGCTCTAGTTGGTTACAATCAATTCAGACCAGGAAGTTACAGACTTCTTATCCAATGAGTCATTTGGAGTAGCACATGGCAGAAATTTCTTTTTAGAAGAAAGCAATGGGGGGAGGAAAAAAAAGACAGTCTTTACCGAACTTGGACCAATCCAGAAGTTCTCCTGTTGGATATATTTCACACTTTCATACACACCTTTGTTTCGTAGTATCTGCAAAACAATGATGAAGTTCTACAGTCAAAGAAATAGCAAGTATTTCAAGGTAGAGATTAGATGGGACCTTTTCCCCGTAAATGGCAAAAGATAGATGTCAGTGGGAGTGGCCATCTGAGTGTGTCATATTTTCAAAACCTTTCACAAAAAGGGTTACATAGCAAAACTGAAGAAGACTTATTCAAGGGAAACCATTTCAAATCTTTTTTTTCCTTTTTTTTCTAACCTGCATTTGAATGTAGTCTTGCATTTTTTTTTCTGGGTAGCAATAACAATAGCGCTTAGACTTATATACGGCTTCCCGGTACTCTACAGCCCTCTCTAAGCGGTTTTACAGTCTCAGTGTATTGCCCCCAACAATCTGGGTCCTCATTTTATTGACCTGGGGAGGATGGAAGGCTGAGTCAACCTTGAACCAGTGAGACTTGAACTGCCAACCTGCAGGCAGCTGGTAGCCAGCAGCTAGCAGAAGTAGCCTGCAGTACTACAGTCTAACCATGGTGCCTCGTGGCTCATAGATTGCATCAAAGAATCTTAGCCCAATTATTGCCTTAGTTATATTGCCAAAAGAAAAGTATGCAAATCTTGGCTTCTCTGGCTGCAGATTTTAGGGTTTTGGCATTGGGCCAATTATTGCCATTCAACATAGAATATTATCTACTAGAGGACTCTGAAGATTTTCTGGACATTCCAGTTGCCACAGCATGTTATATACCCCATGTTTGGATCTGCTAGATGTATGGAAAATACCTGAGAAGATCGACATTGAGAGGGAGTCAGTTTTCAGGTCCAGTTTGACCTGCTGTTTTGAACTTTCAAGTCCCAAGGGTTTAAAAATCCAGGGTGTCTCCCTCCGGGATCTTCCTCCAGATCCAATGGAGCTACAGAATTCTCAGCTGACCCAGCTATGGGGCCCTTCTGACTGGGAATTCTGAGAATAATGGTTGCAGTATACCTGCAGGGCAACTGATTAAGGAAGGCTGATTTAAGACTAGCAGACAGAGTCCTGCTCCCAGTATCAGGATTGCTTGAACTGACTGGGTGCCAATTCATTACCCGGCTAATACAAAGAGCAGTGTGTGACTAGTTCAGTAGATTAGATTATTATTTTTTTAATTCTTAAAATATGAATTAAAATCATGTTGTTCTATTGAGCATTTGGAGAAAGGTTGCATTTTACTTCAAAAATCTTCATTTGTAATCAATATGTAATGGTTACATATGCAGGCTTTATTTTCAATAGTTTACATCGTACAAGTAGTCCTTGTTTAGTGACCACAATTGGGAATACCTGTTGTTAAATGATATGGTCACTAAGTGAAACAGTAACTGTGCTTACGATCTTACTTTAGCTTTCCTTTGCTCTCCTGATCTACAAAGGACATACTGTGAGGATTGGTTGCAAAGTTACTTTTTTCATCAGTTGTAATTGGGAATGGTCACTAAATGAGGAAATAGCTAAACAAGCACTAATTATATACAAAGATATCTTTGAAATAGTAGCTGGTCACCCAGAGGTTTTTAAAAGACAGGATAGAAAAGATGTTGATGTTTTCACATTTCACAGAAATCACAAAGTAAGCAGTACTGAAATATAATTAGACTCACTAATTCTGTTTTCACATGCTGAGCAAAGCCGATTGGAGCAAATCCGTAAGTGCAAATGATAAGTAGAGTGATGATGATGTGGACAAATGTGATCCAGTACGTAAAATAAGGCCTGTTTCAGACAGAACAGAAAGAAAAGGTAGTGGAAAGTGTCAGTAACCCGAAAGGATTCTGTAGAGAAATCTCAGTCTGATATTCTTTATTAAGAAAGAGATTACATAAACTAATCCGAACATGTAAGACTTTATGTACTGCTTCACAGTGTTTTCTAGCCCTGTCTAAGTTGTTTACAAAGTTAACATATTGCCCTCAATAATCTCAATCTCTATTTTACCAACCTTGGAAGGATGGAAGGCTGAGTCAACCTTGAGCCCGGTGAGAATCGAACTGCTGGCAGTTGGCAGAATTAACCTGCAATACTGCATTCTAATCACTGCATTGCTACCACTACACCTAAACCTTTAGAAAGCATGGCTAATTCAGGAAGTATCTGATCCACAAAAGACAATGAATGTGCAGCATCCAGGACACAACAGGGAAAAGAACACAAAACGACAGATAATTTCTGCAGGCAAAATATCCCCAATTGAAATATACTCCTTGCCCACCTACAAATAGATCGTTTATTTCTGCTATGGGCGGACACTCTTTGGAGTGACTTAATTACTGATATGTTGCATTTCTATCCCACTTCTTCTCTGAGTTCAAAGAGGCACTTAAAAAGGACTCCTTTAAGTTCATCCCCCTAGCAATCCAGCTGGGTCAGGTTGGACTGCAAGAAAATGACTAATCCATAGTCACCCTGGAACTTTGGTGGTCTGCTGCTACCTGTGGCTGTCTGTGATCTCCAGCTGTGACCGTACCACACTGCTGATGCTCCGACGATACGTTCTGTTCAACCAGTTGCCCACCACTCCCATCCCATAGTAGCGCTTCTTGTGGTCAAAGGCAAAATTCTTCACCCTGGCAGCAATCCGAGTGCCCCTCTTGGGAGCAGTTGTTGTTTGCTGGAGGCTTTTGAGGGCAATGGCTCCTCCATGCCTGCAGAACAAGAAAGGACATATTTGAAAACTCAGCTTGAGTTTGACAGCAAGACAGCAGAGATAGACGTAGAATGATTCCAGGATTCTAAGAATTAATTGTGTTCTGCATATGTTCCTTGATCTCAGCAAATGTGTAGGTCTTTGAAGCATCATGGGCCCCATGCAACGACAGTAGGTAGTCCTTGACTTATAACAGTTTTGTGACCGTTCAAAGTTAAAACGGCACTGGAAAAAAGTGACTTCTGACCATTTTTCACACGTATGACCATTGCTACATCCCCAGGGTCACGTGATTTACATTCAGATGCTTAGCAACTGGTTCATATTTATGACAGTTGCAGTGTCCTGGGGTTCATCTGACCATGTTTTGCGACCTTCCGACAAGCAAAGTCAGTGGGGAAGCCAGATTCACTTAACAACCAGGTGACTAACTTATCAGGTGCAGTGATTCACTGAGCAACGGTGGCAAAAAAAAATCATAAAATGGGGCAAAGCTCACTTAACAAGTCTCTCACTTAGCAACATTCTGGGTTCCATTTTGACTGTGAGTCAAGGACTACCTGTAATCGGTTCTCTTTTTGCCTCCCCTCTACCACAGCATGTTTTCTTTTTCAATGACTACTTTATGCAGAGAAAGATAAGATGATCAATAGGAGCAGTTGATTGAGCTAAGTTCAATCTCGAACAGGAAATTCTTTCTGGGAAATGATAAGATGACCAAGATTCAAGCATCTTGTTTGATTCTTCAGTGCATCAGAGTTACTTCTCTGAATTTTTAAATATCATCTTTCCTCTCCTCCACTATGCTTGCATTAGTCTTTTCCTCCTTGCATCTGTCACCTTCTCTATAACACTCAGATGTAAATATCTTTAGCATCTAAGGCAAGCAATTCAAGCATTGTCTACAACAAACCCCCCCCCCCAAGCTCTGGTCCATGGACCGTTCAAAGTTACAACTGGGCTGTGCAAACAAGTGACGTCCCATAGGTGGGATGCAGGCAACACATAAAATTACACATCCAATGGGGAAAAACCATTCCCCATAGAAATGGGCCCAAAAGGTTGGGGGCCACTGGTCTACAACTCTTAGGTGTAAATGTCTTCAGCATTTAAGACAAGCAATTCAAGTGGCCAATCTTGTTTCAAAAGGCTAGTTCCCTGCTTCATATTCTCCTGTTCCAAAGCTTTCACTTTCTGAGCAAAGCCCATTACTGGAAAGCTGTTTAAATGGTCTTTGCAGTGAAAGTAATATTCATATTCATAATAGAAATGTTGTCTCCATCCTTCACATACTTGTCAGGATGACGTACTTTATAAAAACCTTAAAACACTGTACAGTGGAACCCCGGGTCACGAATGCTTCTGTTCACGAGCAAATCGGGTAACAACCAAAAATTTGGGAAAATTGTTGCTTCTGGTCGCGAACAGATCCTCAGGTGCCGATCAAATACAGCCGCTGCGATTTTCTTTGCTGCAGCAATTTCCCCTTCCGCACATGCGCAGAACTGTAGCCGCACGCGCAGTCTAGTCTCGCTTCTGTTTGCGACCAAATCAGGTTGCAACCAAAGTCCTGGAGCGGATTACAGTCGTGACCCAAGGTCCCACTATATTTATAATCCAGTCCCGAAGCAGCAAAAGCAGCAGTAGAGTTTATAGTTCACTGGCAGGTCAATTGTTATTGACAAATGGAAGCCCTTTATTTTAGGATTGTTTTAAAAGGTTTGCTGTGACAAAGTAGCCTTTACAGAAAGAAGAATCCAAAAACAAGAATGCCATAGAGGAAAAGGGCTTTTTTTGCTCAGTAGCTTCACATCACCTCTGGAGTAGGAAAGCTTTGTTTCCAGGTGATTGTGGCAACAATAGCTCACAGTTGGTGACATGAATCAGGGCACATTTCCTATGAACAGGAGGCTATGCTTCTCTTCTATCAGTCTAAATGGGTCTCCAAGACTCACTGGAAAGGTAGGTCGGCCTCGGGCGACTTGCCGTCTTCTTGCAAGGGAAGCCCACGGTAGACAGTAGCAGAGAGAGGTGGGGATTCAAATACATCATCTTGCATGGAGCACATCTCCTCGTGTGCATCAACCTGTAAGAAAGGGGAATTGTTCCTCGTGGCCCCATTTAAAATGAGAATTGTATACCTTGTTCAGTGAGGGATCCAGTCATTCTGGCAAACACTGTTGTCTGTCTGTCTGTCTGTCTGTCTGTCTATCTATCTATCTATCTATCTATCTATCTATCTATCTATCTATCTATAAATAATTATACACACCTTCATAACATCTGATAGAAAAAGCAACAAACACAAACTGGCTGCTGGATTATGAATTACTGCCCGTATCTTATTTTACGTAGGAAAAATATTGCATTTCTTTATAAATGCCCCTTACCCACCACCCTCCCCCCAACCCCAAGATATGATGAGCTGCAGCTGCCAGAATTTCCAGGCAAGGGGACTTTAATCATACAACCCAGGAACCACACAAGGAAGTCTTTCAATGGCTGTCTAGTCATATCAGGAGGGAAGCATCCTGGGAGAGTTATTTAGCTCAAAAAACAGGATCTCTCTCCCCCCTCCCCTCTCTCTATATAGATATATAGATATAGATACAGATATAGAGATAGATAGATAGATATAGATATAGATAGATAGATAGATAGATAGATAGATAGATAGATAGATAGATAGATAGATAGATAGATAGATACAGATATAGATATATTTGTTTTCTTAAGTTTTGCAGGTACTTACATGTATGGTATTCAGCTTTGTTGGGTATTTTCCCACGTCATTATAGTTGTGCTTTTAAATTGTAGCACGTTTGGCAGAATCTCATCTGCCATCATCAGGCTTCTGTATTGTGTTCGTCTGTGAGTCAGACTTTCACAGCCGTTATGACTCACAGGCGCACACAATACAGAAGCCTGATGATGGCAGATGAGATTCTGCTAAATGCTACAACTTTAAAAGCACAACTATAATGATGTGGGAAAATACCGAACAAAGCTGAACACCATACATGTAAGTACCCGCGAAAACTTAAGAAAGGAATGAAGGAAGGAACGAAGGAATCATTACAGTCAAAGATTAGCCAGAGATTTCAATAAAGTAGAAGGGCTAGCTTTGTTTTTTTGTAATGACAGGTTTAGTTTATAATCAATGAATCAATGAAAATTCACATCATCAAAAAGGAGTTTAATGTAGGACATTTGAAGACAATTTATTTTGCATCTAAACATACAATCAATGCTCTGCTTATGTTTGCCTGATAGATCAAGCCACAATATAGCTCAGCTAACAATAAGTAAACTGTACTCGCTAGCTATTCCTAGGGTACGCTTCATTGACAATCTATAGCAGCGGTTGGCTGGGGAATTCTGGAAGTTGATGTCCACATATCTTAAAGTTGTCAAGATTGAGAAACACTGATCTATAGAAACTTAGTTTCCAAAAATGTAAGTTAAAATTAAAATTCATTATGGAAGGGAAGGCAGGAGTGTGAGAGGAATCAATATATGGGAAAAGTCGGGGGAGGGGAAATTAAGCAAAATATATTTTATATCATGGACATGTAAGCATCTTCTTTTATTCATACTCAGTCTTCCCCTTTGCTCCACTCATACACAGTTCACAAGGTCCACATGCAATTCACAACTTACAGGCTGTGAACTCAACATTTAGCATTTTCTTTGATCCAGGATCTCTGGCTTACTCTCTGCAGCACCACCCATAATTTGCTAGCCCTGCTCATTTACAAGAAGAACCAGCAGATGTGATCATGCATGCTCACACATAAGCTTTAGCAAAGCTTAGCAAGCCATGTGAATAGTGCAATGTAAAAGGAACATAAAGAAATCAGTCAGATAGCAGCACAGTGGACCTTTGTAATGTTTTCCGTGCAAAAAATATTACACATCAGGAGTGCCTTTGCCAAACAAATGACACTTCAAACTAGAGAGAGTGCAATTACTTGGAACAAGGCCAGGCAAAAGTAGTTCCCTCATCCAATGTGTTGAAGGAGCCTTACCTTCACACAGTGAGAGACCCTGCTGGATAGCTCTTTCCCATGCCATTCGTGTTGTATCAGAAACATCACTTTGTGACCAGTGTTTAAAAGTGGGACAATGCTAGCTGCAGGATGTCATGGATCTACCTCCCCTCCCCATTTGCTGGATAATTCCTCTGGGCAAAGGACATGTCCAGGCGTGCCTAAGATTAAAAGCAACCCAAATATTTATATTCCAGCTGTTTTCCTTGTGACTTGTCCTAATGCTACCAGTACAGTACAAATCAAGCCGAATACAATAGAAATCAACAGGAATTCAAGGCAAGCATGGGTCAGTTTAAATCACCCACTTTGGAAGCTTATCTAGAGGAACACTGTTGGTGAACCTGTTTTGCCTCCTTTAAATTCATGGTGAAAAGGCCATATCTTACAGCAAGGAATATTTTAATAAAATATTCAAGTTCCTAACAGTTTGTATAGCTAAATATGATATGTTTTAATTAATAGAGACTAGGTTATATTTTATTTTGAAATGTAACTGATTTTATTTGTTGTTTTGCCTAGCTTCAGGAATGATCTTATTCACATATGGATGGGGCTGTTGATTATCCATGCCTATTTTATTTCTTGCATGAAAAAAAAAAAAAAAAAATCTCTGAAAAAAATCCCAATCCTCTTCCAGAAGAGCAGTCCTTGGGGCTGTATTCTCATGAAGGGGTGAGACAATCATGAATGGTTTAATCATACTAACATATCCACTTAAAAAAAAAATTGATACCTAAGCAATAGTAAAATTACTAGATCTGGGCTGGAAAGACGGCATCAAAGACTTAGGAACTTTCAAAAATCTCTTTTGCCTGGCAGCCTGTTTTACTTCACAGGGCTGAAGGTTCAGCTTCTCCCAGGATGATCGGAAGACCCCCTCCACCCCCAAGTGTACCACTTGCTTGAAACAAAGGCTTGCTTTGAAATGGCACAAAAGATTTTTAATTTACAGGTAGCGCAGCATCACAAACTGGAAAAAGAGGGAACGGAGGGAGGCTCAGTAAAGAAGCGACAAAGCTGTCAAAATCCATAAAACGATTTTGCTGAACTGTTGGCAGTTCCTTCCCTTTGCAAATTTAACAAGAGGACAGCAGGAACCATGGAAGGAGCGAAACAGAGCTGTCAGAGCAGAGGAGGAGAATGTAACAGGAAGGCCATGGAACCATGCTTGCCTTACTGAAGAAGGTAGAGTCAAATGTATCCATGCCATCTACCACATCATCGTCCATGGAGCTAGGATACAAAAAGCTCCGTTTGTTGCCTCTGCGTTTTTGCACTGAAGGATCCAGAACGGAACGCCCCTATTGTAAGAAACAAGCTGGAATTAGTGAATGGTCAGGTTCAAAACACTCCCTATCAATGATTCAGTCTATTATCAAGCAACTTCAACTCCAATTAGAGTTATGGGGATACAATCAGTCCTGAAGTTTCCTTCCAAAAGGGGAAGATGCCTACTAAGGAAGGCTCAGGACTTGGCACATGATTAAACGCTCTGGAGCTGTATCCAAACAGGTTTGAGATATAGTTTAAGTCAAGATAGCTACAGGCTTCATTTCAGTAAATCTGTTTTGTGGCATGGTCCATTGGGTATAAGCCAATTATATTAATATTGGTTCCAATTATGAAGTAGGAGGTTTTACATAGCATCCACCTTCCAGCCAAATGTCGCTAAATCTACCTTTCCATTCTTTTTCTGTGCAGTACAACAGCTCCCTCTGGTGATACCTGTATTCTGAATTGAGACTATGCTTTCACTTCTATTATGCACCTACCAATTTGGGTTTCAAGTCTTATAAGGGGAATATACCATCATTGTGTGCCTATTTGTATTCCCACCAAACACAATTTTCTTTTTTTGATCGTGGCCTTTCTCAGGACAACCCATTTCATAACCCTCAACTTTAAGAAGCTTGGAGTATGAAAATCATCAAAGTCTGTCAAGGCAATTATACTTTCATGGATTCACTGAATTCCAGAGTTCAAATACAAACTTAGAAGCACCAGCATAACAAAATATAATATATATATAAGATGTATATATAAGATGTATATATAAGATATATATATATATTTAATGTGACGTTTCAGAAAAATCATCCCCAGGAACTGTAGAGAATCCAGCAAAAAACATAAATGCCCTCCCACCCAATATAACTCCAGACACATATGGCAATCTCAGAAGTAGAAAAATTACTTGGAGAGATAATTGCAAACTGGGATTTAATTTATTTTCCATTTCAAATTTGAACTGAAATCCTGTATATCTACAACTTTTTTTCCCTCTCCAGAAAAGATAAGGAAGCAGCACATTGATATCACATCCTTGACACCATTATTTAAGAAGTAAAGAACGGAAGCTCAGAGTTTTACCACAAAACTAGAACTCACTCTGATAATTGCTGCAGCTGCCTTAAAGCTCATATGGGCCACGGATTCCCTTTTCCTGCGGGGCAGGTGGGTGTAGCCTGACCGTACACTACCTAATGATGTCAAGGACACAACGCCAGGAGTCAGAGGGGGGAGGACAGGATGTGGGGTTCGTGGACGATCCACTTCATCTGGGTGCCTGAAGGGACGGCCTCGGGCCAAAGGATCTACAATCTGAAAGGATAAAACAATTGAAACAATTAGTCTCGTACTCAGCGCTGAAATGGAACAGGAATGTTGCTTTAAATTTTAATCGTATCAACCATGGGATGGTGCCTTAGACAAATGTTTGATTCTCCTAGGATTTCTTCTGACCAACATCTCTCTGATCCCTTTCAATGTTTTTCCCCATCATCTGATATAGAGTCCTTTTAAACAGATGACGTTTCTCTCTGAGAATATGGCTGCCCATCACACCTTTAAATTTCCTTACAGGAAGGGAGAATTAGGATCAACTCTTTCATTCAGCAGGAGGAGGCCATCATCTCAGTGGCAAATGAGGTGGGATAATAACAGGAAATTTCCTTCACAGCCATAAACTGGCCTCCTGAACATCTTATTCTTCACCTCAGCTAATCCGATAGGATTTCCTCTGGCTGACGGTGGCTTCCCAGACCCTGAGGTGGAGCTTGTTATTGCCTGATACCAGACTTTTTCACTTGGCAGTGAGCTCAACTTGGAGATCTTCAAAAGAGGAAGTTCCGACTTTCTGGTGGCCCTTTTCCCCTCAAGCTGTACATCTAATACATGGATTATAAATTCTTTTCTACAGCCAAATCTAGCATGCCTGTTTGTCTGCGTTACCGACTCTCTTGTGCAATGACACCTACCTTGGGCATTTTTGTTGGCTTTGGGGATTCTGTGCCTTGGAAAGAAGGCACCTCCTGGCTGTTCACTTCTATTTCCCTGTAGGCAGGTTTGAGTTTTCCATAGCGCAGGCTGCAGTGCTGAAGGCTCTTGCGCTGCCAATTCTGCTGTTTTCCATCCCAGTCATTGCTGACGCCAAACCACTGCGCTGCTCCTCTGAGTATAGCGAAGAGGAGACAAATGTCACAAGGCATCCATGGCTTCACAAGCAACGTCAAGGTTTTAGGAAACTAACTGCCCCCCCGCACCTAATCCACCCAGGCCCAAACATTTATCCAGTTTTGCTTCCAGGAATGGAAGATCTATGGATGTGTTTTCGCAGATGGAAGGGGTTGGGGGGTGGGGATTGTAGGGAACACTTTTAAAGCTGACATAATAAACATGAAGAATTGTGGATAGAAATATCCATTTTTTGTTCATCAAATCTTCAAAATAAGTTTAAGGGGGGAAAAACCAGAATCTAGTCTGTGATAAAGCACACCAATTTGATGGTGGGGCTAAGTCACTTTTTATGGATTAGATTTTCTTCTGTTTATCTTCCTTCTTAGCATCTGTAAATTGTTATGGCTCTGTTCTATGAAAAGCCATTGTCATGCCCCTGGTGGAGACTGACTCTGAGGGAGAGGAGGAACAGCTGCACGGCAGGGAGTGGAAGTGTGGCTCCGGAGGTTGTGGAGGAGGCTGGGGAAGAGCAGAGGCCGGCTGAGCAGTCAGAGGAGGACCCAGGCCCATCCCCTCTCCATCCTAGGGCACGCAGGGAGGAGAGGATAAGGGAGAGACTTGGTCTACTCAGGAGGAGAGGGCCTTGATCCTCTTCAAGGGCTGCAGCTGTAACAATTGAATAAGAGGACGGACATGCGTACGGGTGAGCGCTGAAGACAAAGCATGGAAATATCTCTAGTTTATGCTTCCTCTCTGAGTTTGGCGCCCTTCCCAGTGTGTGTTCTGTTATCTGTAGACGTCCTCCAGCCCTTATCTTGCCTGGTTTGTGTTGCTTTTTTCCTCCTTCTTGTAATTGTTTGTGTGGGAGTTTTTTGTCTTCCGTCAAGGATATTTGGAGCTTGGAAGCAAAGTGAAGGAATAAAATGGGTTTCACCTGTTTTCTGTGACTGTGTTTGTTTTGTATCCTACCCTGGGTCATCACAGCCATGGTCATTCTTAACAACTGAGAGAAGGAATAACACAGCTATCTCACATACAGGTTGTGCTTGGCTTACAACCATTTATTTAAGGATGGTTCAAAATTACTACAGCCTCAGAAAAAGTGGCACCTGTCTTTGAAGTTGCAACCCTTGTGTGATCCCTGCAGTCATGTGATTGCATTTTGGGGCACTTGACCAACTAGCTTGCATTTATAATGGTTACAGCCTATTGCAGACATGTGATCACAGTTTGTGAACTTCTCAGCCAGCTTCTGACAAGAAAAGTCAACTGGGGATGTCAGATTCACTTAATGACCACATGATTCACATAAGAACCATGTAATTTGCTTAATAACTGTGATGAATTTCCTTAACAACCATGATAAAAATTATCGTAAAATTAAGCCTTATCATGGGATGACTCATTTAATGACCATATGGATTAGCAACTAAAATCTCAATTGCAAGATGAGCAAGTTGAGATCTAAATATAATGTAAAATAGCTCACAAGAAATAGTCGATATTTCAGCCTTATTTCCCCTTGTTTGACACTGGTCTCAGTTTTGAGCAAGGTCCAGATTCGAGCACTGGCTAATCTTTTAAAGCAATAGCAATAGCACTTAGACTTATATACCACTTCACAGTGCTTTAAAGCCCTCCCTAAGTGGTTTTTTAGAGTCAGCATATTGTCACCAACAACCTCATTTTACCGACCTTGGAAGGATGGAAGGCTGAGTCAACCTTGAACTAGTGTGAATCGAACTGCTGGCAGTCAGCAGAATTAGCCTGCAGTACTGCATTCTAACCACTGCACCACCACGACTCTTAAAGCACTGATTGCAAACATCATGGCATTCAATTAAACTGGGAGCCTGTATGTTCTCAAGAGGAAAGTGTGCTTAGTGTACAAATGAATTCAGTGAGTCTATGTTCACTTACAAGGACCGGAAAGAGCTTCAAAAATATCTACCAAGTCTTTTTAATGTTACTTACAGCACAGCATGCACAAAAATCAAACACTCACAGACTCACAAATTATCCCCAGCTGTTGTTTATATTTCATATTACACCATTGCTTTGTTTTTAAATGCTGTAAGCTGCCCAGAGTCATGATTATGAGATGGGTAGCTTGAATAAATAGAAGAAATCAGACAAATAAATAATGACAAGTTAACACGTTATTAGGATAAAGTTCTCCTTACTTGCGAATACTCTGGGACAATGAGGTTTGTCTATGCAAGGCGGGATGTCTTTCAAAGTTGCTGCCCTGTCTTTTCAACCTCGACTCCTGGAGGCTCACACTTTTTTGAAGAGCTGGGTTCTTTTTCAGAAGCTAAAAAGAGACATTGAGGTCATCAGCAAAGAAGTTGGGGAGGGCGAGTTGATCCAGAGACCACTCCACTATCCACACAAATTGTGAATTCTCAAAAAAAAAAAAAAATCATACTTCTTGATCAGGGAGGGATCAGGATGTATTCTTCAGTTCATGGCTAGATAAGCAAGCTGATTAATCAGGCATAGATATTTGTGTGAGGGTAAAATGGTACACAGATCAAATTACACACTTGCCTCTGAGCAGTTTATAACCTAGGGACCAGTGAAAGAGAAAATGAAAAAATGCAATGGAATAAGGGATGGGATGGATGACATTTTCTACTTCCGGAAGTGCAACATTCACAAAAAAATCTCTGTAGAATACCAAAGAACTGGCTGGAGCTTACAAAAGATTTTACCTTATACTGCACTTATATGATCCATTCTACCTTGTTACTAGCCTAGTGAGTATGCACAGCAGAATAGATAATGCTTTGAAATGGTGCGGTATAGCAAGCCAATGTAATAAAAGCTAAGGCAGGGGTGCAGGGGTGGGATTCAAATTTTTTAACAATCGGTTCTGTGAGTGTGGCTTAGTTCATGGGCGTGGCTTGATGGTCATGTTATTGGCTGGGTATGGCCAATTCAATATCACTCACATTGAGGCGTGCATCTCCTCGCCTGGCCTCTCATGACTGTGGGGATGCTGCAATAGTTGTAAGTGTGAAAAATGGTCATAAGTCACTTTTTTCAGTGCCATTGTAACTTTGAATGGTCACTCCACACAAGCAAAGTGCCAGCAAAGGAGGGGGAAAAAACTCTAGAGAAGTTCCTGAGACAGGAAGTCTAGTCCTGCCAAGAATGTAATAAGGGTTAACGGAGAGGCAGTTTCTGTAAGCAACACCAGAATGTTTCCTTCCTGCCTTCCTTACAGGATTAGGCCAGTAATTTCTTCTAACAACTGGTTCTCCGAACTGCTTAGAATGTTAACAACCGGTTCTAGCGAATAGGTGCGAACTGGTACAATCCCACCCCTGCAGGGGTGTCAAAATCAAGGCACGGGGCCCAGATCTGGCCCAAGGGGTGCTTAGAGTTGGCCCGTGGGGCTGCCCTGGAAAAAGCGAAGGGCCGGTCCGTGATGCCTTTGCCAGCAAAAACGGGGTCCTGAGCTCCATTTTCAGCTGCAACAGTCTCCTGCAACCCTCTGCCAGTGAAAATGGAGCTCGGGAGCCCCTATTTTGCTGCCAGAGCACTCGGGCCACAAGACACCTCGAACATGAGTGATGTCGAGCTGACCATGCCCACCTTGGCCACACACCCCAGCCCCCCCACACACACTGAGGTCAAACACAAACCTGATGCTACTCTCAATGAAATCGAGTTTGACACCCCTGAGCTAAGGTAATTCAACTGGCTGATTATCTCAAAGATTATTACTACACAGTGGCTTTTTGGCAGACGGTCCATCTAAAGACAGATTAGACAATCTGGATTCAGGAATAGTTTACTGGAACGAATCAAGTCTGATCAACAAGATCCAGTTTAGCCTGAACCTCTTAACAACCACCCTATAAGGAGAGAACACTGCACCATATTGGCATGTTTGAATACTGCAGCCAGAAGACGTGAATATACTCTTATTAGACAACTTACATCCTGCCTCTCATCTTCTCCTTTCAGGGAAGATTCTACAGAAGACGATAGGCACAAAAGATCCTGGCTGAAGCAGATTATCTAGAATGGGTGGAGATGGTATGATTGTTTTTGTGGGTCAACAGGATTAAAACTTGACTGGGGAGTGCAACTCCTGTTTTCCTATTAGATCTTCCAGCAACGTTTGAAGTTGTGGAGCATTGTATCCTTCTGCACAAAGGTTGAGAGTTAGGAGAGCTGTATTTCAGTGGTCCCACTCCCTTCTTGGGTGTCATCGTGTTAACACAAGCCTATGATGGTGGGGTTGAACAATGAACCAGTAAACAATCCATGATCATTCCCATATGGGAGGTGAAAGCCAGTTCTTTGAGACTCAAAACAACGGCTCATATCAGATTGCTTCCAAGAGTGAAACAGGTCATAAGGAGCATTTGTGAAGTGTTTTAACTTAGAGCAACTGGCTTTTAAGCACCAACCACGGCTTTGTGCTTGAAACAGCCCGGTTTCACACTTGAAAGGAGAATGTTTTGATTCTGAAGCATTTTTTTTTTTGCACTACTATAATGTATGATTATAAGAGACACCTTTTCAGATAGCAGTGGAAATCTCACAGGCGTTTATGGATCTCAGTAATTCATACCATTGTTTGGCTGCTTTCCTCTTCGGTCTTCACTGGTGGGATCATGATAGAGAGGTTGGGGGGCTTCTTGCTCTGAAGTCGACTGTTGCTGGTGCTAGAACGGCTGCTTCCATTTTTATCACTGTCTGCCATCTTGGACCAGAAGGTATTTGACTACCTGTAATAAAGAAAGAAGCAAGGAATTTAAAACTGAGTACTCCCTTGCGTTCTTTTGATTAAAGGCAATCTTCCCCACATTTAAAGGCATCCTCTTTGTAACTTCCAACCATCACCCCCAGCCACCAGAGGAAATGCAGTCTCAACATACTTTGAAAGCTTCAGGTTGGGAAAGAAGACTTAGGAAGGGTGATGGATCAATAGATTAACATATTAGACATTTATTGAGCAACAATAAATGGTTTCAGGGAGGCACAGCAGCTTGGTAATGTGATTAAATAACTAATTAGTTTTGGTTCGCAGGTCTGCAACTCTAGGTGCCGAAAAACAAACAATATCGAAACAATATAAAAACTCTAAGGACACTCAGGCAAAAAATAAATAAATAACAATAATGCAAAACTACAACTAAACTGTTTTTACCCTCCAGCTCAGGAACACATAATTTAGACATCAACCAGATAGCTATGATTAATCAATATTTATTTATTTTAATTCATTTGTACCCTGCCTTCCTAATATGACTAAGCTAGTAAGGGGGATTTCAATAGTATGGTTACAGGTAGTCCTCCCTTAATTGACAGTCTTGTTTAGCAACGGTTCAAAGTTGTGAGGGTGCTGAAAAGCAATTTTATGGCTGCCCCTCATACTTACTACTGTTATAGCATCCCTGCAGTCATGTGACTACATTGGTAAATGCCACAGCATCCCACAATCACATGATTGCCACCTGTGAGCTTCACAGTCAGCTTCTAGACTAGGGGTTTCCAAACATAGCCCTTTTAAGACTTGTAGACTTCAACTCCCAGAATTCTCCAGCCAACATGGCAGACTGAGGAATTCTTAAAATTGCCAAGATTGGAGACCCCTCTTCTAGGCTGTGGAAGGAGTCATGGTGGTATGGGGTATTGCAAGCAAACTCTGCCCATTGCCTGGAGTTCGATCTTGTCAGGGCTGAAGGTTGATTCAGCCTTCCAACCTTCCGAGGTTGGTAAAATGAGGACCCAAACTGTTGGGGCAATATACTGACATTGTAAACCATCCAGATAGTACTGTAAAGCCCTATGGGGCAATATATAAGAGCTACTCCTATTCTAACAATCAGTCAATGGGAAATCAGCCAAAAAAAAAAAAAAAAAAGCAAATTGTGGTCACATGGTATCTCACTTAACAACAGGCCTGTCAGTGCCAAATGTGTCTTTAAATGAGGACTACATGTAAAGGTAATAATACATATAGTATTATTTTGTACATTTTCAGGAAATTGTATTTAATTAGAATGGGAAACACTTCAGATTTCACTTTACAGGCAATATTTCCATATGAGGGTATAGGACCAATGTCTGTACAATGGATTAAAATCTTTTTCTAAACAGAAGGAGAACCAAACATTAATGGGGTCTTAGGCATAAGCAGTTTGGACATGAAGCAAAAACTGTCAGGAGGGGCACATTGTTCCAGTCTCTTTTTAAAAAATATTTTCAAGTCTTGGAGCTTGCTTAGAAATGACAGGAAGCCAAGTGAAATAGTTTGGGAGCCTGACTTCTGGTAACCTCATAAGTTACTGACCCTTTTCCTATACTGGTAATCCTGCAAAATAAAGTTGTTGTTGTTGTTGTTGTTTTTAAAAAAAAGACATTCAAACTCTCTGGGTGGATTTAAAACTAATTCTGTTTTTGTATTCCTTCAGATCAACTTTAAAGGCACTATTCTCTTTAAACCTGTCCTTGTGAATGCTGAAAGCTTTTTCCCCAAAGGCCTCTGCAGTCTTATTTCATTTTATATTAATTACCCCGAAACACACACACAAACAAACAAACACACACACACACACACACACACCAAACACGTTTTTGTACAGAACCCCCTTGCTTGTTTGAAGTTTGGCATATCCACAAGGGACTTTGCCATTGATCCAAATGTTTAAATCAATTCTTTCACACCGTTTTTAAAAACACTTCAGTTGTTCGCTGAACTCCAGAAAAAGCCCCGGAAATGAAAATTTTCTATTGTGAGATTTGGATTCAGATTGGAATCAAAGCTGGTGGCTTTGGAAACAGTCCATTCCCCAATTAGACTTTTTCAACCTGCCAAAGCAAGATATATGGTATGGTATAGATATAGATATCTCTTATCACAGTTTTCACTCGTTTCAGAACTGAAACTTTCCCTCAATCATCCTAAACCTGTTTACGCAAGGGACCTTCAAGGATTAAAGATAATAATCCTGACCTATTCACACTGACCAGCAGTTGTATCATTCCCTGCAGGAAGAAGGATGCTTCAGAGAGTCATCTGAAGGACAGAACACAAACAGATGAGAGTTTGCAATTGCTGGATGGGTCAGCTAAGGTTTGTAGTGCCACTTATGTGACCTCACCAGCTTTACTACCAGAGCTATTTAGGTTAGGCTGCCTCAGCCTTTTGACCTATTAATACTACCATGGGAAAAGCTAACGGCTCCTAATAGCTTACACAATGGTCAAATAATATCTTATATATAACATGTAGATGGTGACTTAATTAGTATATACATCAGATCACAGAGCATAACAGGAGTCTCAAAGGCTCCATAAAAATAGTACCTATTTTTGTTCATGCAGTCCTTCATGGGGTCAATGTTGTATCTTATATCCAAGAGAGAAGTTTCCCCATCTTATAATCAACTATTCACATTCTAATATGATAAGAATAATCTCTTACAAAAGCTCCAAGAAAGGTATGGTACACCAATGCCATTAACATCATTAAAGAGCCATGTCCTTACCTGAGCTGCAATGGCAATAATTATATATCAGCAACTTGGGATAAAAGATAAAAGATCTTCAAGTCAAGCTTGATTGATGACCTTACATACGCCTTGGTGTAATTTTCTTGGTGGTATTATATTACTGGGCAATGTTGCAGAAATAGTTTGTCACTGTCTTGTTCCATTTTTTAAAATAATTTCCTGATCTGGTTTATGCTACTGAGATTGGTTAGTGGTTTCCCATCCTAGTACTAATCAGCTCTGCTCATTTTCCAAGCCCAACAATGGTCAGCCAGCTGTTTCAATTGGCTGAGGTCGAGTCACTATTATTTATATGACAGCACAGGATAAATCTGCTTGAGAGCAAAGCATGACAATGGAACTAATAAAGAAGTATCTGCCCAGCCAATTCAATCTTGCAGGATTTCTTCGACTAATCAATGTCATCTAAAAAGACCCTGAAGTGAATCTTTTCTGTAGAAGCACCTGCCTTCTGGATTGAGGTTCTCCAACATCTGGATGGCCCTCACTCTACTGTTGTTTAGAAAAGCCGTGAAGACTATCTATCCACTATTTTGTCTTCTTTTTTTCTTCCTTCTTGGTAATTAGTTTTATTGTAATTTTCTTGCCTCCCCTCTAATCATTGGAGTTGGGTAACATTCAAGTTTCATAGATGAATGAATGAATGTGCAGACATTCTGAATTTACCCTTAAGTGAAAAGGCAAGGCATTTTTTTGAAAAAATAAGATTTTGAAAACTTGAGACAAATAGCAGTAAGAAAAAGTCCTGGGCCTTACTGACAGCAAATTGATAGTTAACCATTCACCCAAGGAGTCTTAAAGATCTCTCATATGAAATTGCTGGTCTTTAGGAAAAGATATGCAACATGTCACCCAAACTGCCTCCTATATTAGAGGGTTCAAGTATAACAACTACGTTTAAAAAGGAATTTGCAAAGTTTGGCTAAATTGCTTAATTGTTTAACACTGATTCTAAGTAATTTACTGGAAAGCATTAATTAAACATAAAATGATCCAATATTTAAACAAGCCTGTCTTTTGAGAAAGTACAGTGATCCTTGTCTCAGTAATCCTTCAGGATTCTTGCATTAAAAGAATATGATATCCATCATAAGTCAGCTATAGAATCTACTTCCTGAATATGTAGTGATGGCATAAATTTAAAATATTTACAGACATGAACGTTAAAGATATACTATCTCTACATTCACAAAAATCCAGTTGATTATTGCATGAAATTAGATGCTAGATCTAATCCAATAAATTTAAGAATGGGAATCTTAGTCCCTCAACCACAAAACAAAAACATGAAACCTTATTCCCATCCTCACATAAAACCTTAACTCTTTCCCAGACTTCCTTTCCTCCAAATGAAATATATATTATTTCCATATATTGCACTGTGGTTAAACCATCAGGAATAAAATTTCTATTCCAACCTTCCTTAACCTGGGGTCTATAGCATGTTAGGATTGCAATGCCCAGAATTATCAATGCAGTACCAGGCTAGCTTAGGCATGAAAAAAAAAAAAAATGACACGGTAACCTTTGGCTAGTCACTCTCTCTCAGCCTCAGGGTTGTTGTTGTGGGGAAAATGGGAGGAGGGAGGTGTGTTGGATATGTTCGCTGCCATGACTTATTTGTAAAAATAATAAAGGCGGGAAATAACTAAGTAAATAAATAAATGATTCTGTTGGATGGGGATCAAGAAAGCGAGGACACCAGTTTAAAACAGCTTCTCCATTTGGTTCCAGCAGCTGGAAAGATCTATGGATTAGAAGGAAATTGTATATATCTATTCATAAGTGCTTAACCAACACTGTGCTAATGCTCAGAAAATAGTCCAATACCAACTTGTGCTGCATCTTAAAAATAGATTGCAATGGCCCAAGTAACTCTACACGGGGCTGCTCCTAAAGATCACCCAGAAGCTGCAATTAGCCCAGAATGATGTGGCACACTTGGATACCCCGTGGTTCACCTGAATAATACTAGAAAGGTGTACTGGTTTTTAACTGCTTTCGGGATGCAATTCAGAGTGCTGGTTATCAGCTTTAAAGTAGAGGGTCAGGCTACCCAGGGACCACTTCTCCCTGAGGATATCTACCCATACAATTATATATTAGATAGAATGGGCACAGTCCAAATTCCCTGCCTTAGATGTTGTCATCTGTTGGGACCTTGGAGTTTTGTGTTGTTAACGGCAACCTCAGCCCTTGGAACCGGCATAGGACAACTTGCTGTAGGACAATTCAATTTAAATAAACTAATTATAAAAGCTATCTTTATTTTTGACATTCACATTTCCTTTTGTTCCTCCATTTGCATTCTTTCTTTAATTATTCTGTTATCCCATTTCTTCAATATTAATATAACTCTGTCCCATGGTGAGTGAGATGCACTTTTTAGCCTTCCAGAAGCCTGGGAAGCCTGGCTATTCCCTACCCTCCCCCACCCAGACACTGGACTAGGATGGAGGTTGAGCTGTGGGGATGATTGGTTTAGAGGTTGGGGGAAAGGGTAGTTTTGATTTGAACAAAACCAGAAAAAGTTATGAGTCTGCATCCTAAAATTAGGCTTGAAAGAAACAGACAAGGTTTTTTTTTTTTTTTTTTTATGAACAGACCAAGTTGCATTCATACAATAAAACCATTTTTTGGACTAAAGATGTGATTAGAGACTACCATTCTTTAGTTCTAAATGTGTCTTCTCACTCAAACCATGTCCCTAACTTGTGTGTGGTTTTGCTTTTACCTAACCATGTCTGCAGTATAGAAGATAGGGTGGTCAGAGAAAAGGATGCATATTTCATTCCCAGCTGGAGATTTTTTTTCTATTAGCAATGTGGATGTGGCAAACATGATGTGACATTCCGATAAAATATATCCTTCCTGTTTTATTCTTGCAGGACAGGCTTAAGCATTAAGAAAGTTACATACTCCCTGGCAAAAGTGCACATTTATTTTCCTGTTCTTCAGACATACCAAGTTCCAGCAAATACATTTTAAAAAATTCATTGCAATGACACCAATGGCCGTTAGAGGGCAGTGGCCTCATGTTATTCAAGCTTTCTTGGCTGGCCTAAAATAAACAAGAGCCTTACTGTGGCACCTTCCAGGCTTATTTACTGGGAGGATAAAAATGATAAACAAGGAGGTTCAATGTAGACTGCAGTGTTTCTATTAGGCAATTCAAGTGCATATAGAAGATAAGCAGAGAGATGGTTCCTTTTGATAGGAATACTAGTGTTTCTTAATCTTTGCAGCTTTAAAATGTGGGGACTTCTACTCCCAGAAATCAGTGTGGGGAATTCTTAATTCTTCTCCTAGCTCTTGCCAGGAGCATTTTTTAAACTAGGTTTTTCAGCTTTCTAATTACCTGTTGATCTGATCTGCAGTTGGATGCTGCTGCTGTTAAAGAGTGTCACCATGGCTTTTAGACATTCCTTCCTCACCAATGTGCCCCTCACCAGAAAAATCCATTACAATAATCAGAAATCCCAGCCAACATGAACAGTGGTTCAATATAGGAAACACACGCTTTGGGGAATACTACATTAAGTATCACACGGTGCCTTAAATATATTATTTTAGCTGCTCAATAATATAAAGTATTTGAAGGGTGAGTATATATATATATATATAATTTTTAAAATGGAAATATGGGGTAGGTCCTTGTCACTCTCTTAATCATAAGTCATTAAAATAGAAAACTCTCCTTCAAGTCAAGTTTGTCTCATGGATGTTTTAAGAAGATGTACATATATCCTATGAAAGTGGTTGTCTTGCCCTTCTAGATTTTCTTTTTCCAGCTTCCCAGTCTTATCTACACAGTCCTGGGAATCTCCGTTACGAGGATTAACCAGTCTGGACTCTGGTCCCACTAAGCTTTTGTGGTCAGATAAGAACAGCTATATGCTGAAACATCTCTAAACTAGATTAGCAGACCAATATCTATGCTCTACATGCTTCAAAATTTGTAGAGATGATTAGGATAAAACAGCTATATAACATAATTCAGTTAATTCTGTCAAAGCATATTATTATAGTTAGTTTAGCATTTTTTAAAATTTCTGAGACATATATCAGGTGGGTGTTTGTGTGTGCACATGTAGTAAAATTTGAGAGCATCTGTGTCCATTATGCCCAGCTGATAAGAGCCTGTATTAATTTCATAGCTACCTTAAAGTGAGATATCTTCTTTTTGGGGAAGAACAGCAAGCCTTAGCCTAGCATCCCAGTAAGAATGCATTGCATGGGAGAGGAAGCCATAAATGTTTAAGAGGCCCCTCTCAGGAAGGGAGCAATGTAATAAATAATCCAGGCCCTCAAGCATCCCAGGAGAACAAGCATCCTATACAGCAATTCTCAAAGTGCTTGAGCCAGCAAGAAATAGAGCTCCTGTCAACAGAGAAAGAGGGGCTGATGCATTAGTAGTTTGCCTCATCCATTATAAATTTTTGGGACCATCGCCATCTAAATGTTGAAGGAGAAAATATTTATACAAGTCGATACAATCCCAAAAATAGGAAAACAGCACCAGCAGGTATTAGAGACCACCAGAGCTGGCAGAAAGGACTTCAGCCAAGCGCGCCCTGATAAACAAGAATAATGGTATAGAAATGCAACAAGGCAATGGGTTTTTTTCAGTGACAGACACAGTAGATTGAAGGCTGCGTTCATAGATCTAATTAGCTTCCTGTGATTAACTGAGAGATCCCAGGTGGACTCCTGCACCTCCTATGGATATTTCTTGCTCTTGGAGATCCTACAGCAGGTTATTGGAAACAAATGTTTTCATAACCATTCAGGGCTCTGAACTTCATTCAGAGTGCTTAATGCACTAAATGCACCACAAAAGACATGCCTAAGCCAAATCTAGCCTAGAAGTAAAATGGTGTTCTATTTCCAGTGGGAAGTTATGCAGAGGTAAGATTATTTAACCTACCTGAAATCAATTGGAAGTTTTATTAAGAAGTTGTCATCTACTTTGGTAAGCCAAAATAGCTGTGTGTCATCCCCTCCCCCCCCAAATTTTTTTTATATGTTCAGGCTGTTGCTGACAAAGGTCTCTGCAATTTACCTCATGCAGGAAGGACAGACTTGAACGATACGCACCCCCAAAATGGCGTAATAGTTAAGGGGTAACATTAGGGGTAGGATTAGGAAGGTCCAATTAGTCTATTCTTGGCCACAAATGTTCTGGGGGTGACTTTGGATCAGTTGTTGTAAGGTAAAATAGGAAAAGAGAGTGCTGTGTACACTATCTTAAGCTGCTATACAAAAAGCCAAATAAACCAATGAATAAATGAAGGGAAAACTGGAGTTATGTTCCTTTGGCAAGCAAGCAGCCCATTCATAGAGAGAATGACTAATTACACGAGAATGGCCATCAAACGCAGCTGCCAGCACTGCCCTCAAGAATTCTCTTTCTTTGCTTTTAATCACCTAGCAAATACAATGGCAAAATACTGGAATTCACACTCCACCAGCATAATAAAATGCCTTATCAGTTGGTGCATAGTCGTATCTGGGGCCTGGATGACTTGTTTTCTCCTTGGCAGGTTGCCTGCCAAGGAGGAGCATTTCACAATGAATGGAATGAAAGGGGGACCATGAGAAGCTGTGGTTTAGCTCCTTTAACCTCCCTTCTTCTTGAGGGTGACTGCAACCAAGACAAGAGCTATTGTGGCCAAGGGTGCTCAAAGCCACAGGATGAGAATCAGCCTTTTTTGGGGGGGACCACACCAAGGCTTTTCTTCAACAAAAATTGAATAAATGACCTGGCGTGGCTGAAACAGAACCTCTCTTTCTCTCAGCAGGAAAACAAAGGCTTATCTCCACAGGAATGAAATTGAAGAAGGCAGTGAGATGATCTTGCAGGCCATGTTAGCTGGGGAATTACGGGAATTACGGTGGTGGAAAATCCAATTCATTTGCAGGGCACCAGGCTGGAGGGAGTGAAGGTGCATAAAGAGAGCCTCAGCATGGGAACCACAGAAGATGAGAGAATTTTCTCTGACCAATTAACTGTACGCCACTATTTACATTGCATTGCTAAAACATACAGTTTTGGAGATGTGTCTGTTATATTTCTCAACCTTTTGTGCCTGGAAGAACCTTTCAAATGTTTTTCAAGTTTCAGGAACCCCTGAACACTCAGACTCAAATTCAGGGCAGAAGTTACAAAATTATATTTGTCGTGTGTGTGTGTGTGTGTGTGTGTGTGTGTGTGTGTGTGTATGTGCGTGCGTGCGTGTATGTACTGTGTTCTTAAATTAAAATAAAGAATTAAACGTCTTCCTTTCCTCTGCCTCCTTTCCCCCCATCTTCGTGGATGGCTCCTGAAACTGCTGATTCCCAGCCCAGCCCCAGATCAGATAACAGTTAACAGATAATCAGAGTTAGAAAGAACCTTCTAAGTCATCTAGTCCAACCCCCCACCCAAGCGGGAGACCCTACATCATTTCTGACAAATGGCGGTCCAATCTCTTCTTGAAAGTCTCAAGTGATGGCGCTCCCACAACTTCCGAGGGCTAAGCTGTTCCATTGGTTGATTGTTCTCACTGTCAGAAAGTTTCTCCTTATTTCCAGGTTAAATCTCTCCTTGTTCAGTTTCAGTTTCAGTTTATTCCTTGTCTGGCCTACAGGCGCTTTAGAAAATAGCTTGACCCCTTCCTCCCTGTGGCAGCCCCTCAAATATTGGAAGACCGCTATCATGTCTCCCCTGGTCCTTCTCTTCACTAGACTAGCCAGGCCCAGTTCCTGTATCCGTTCTTCATATGTTTTAGTCTCCAGTCCCCTCTTCTGTACCTGCCTTGAGACAGAGCCCCCTGGCCCATTGTACCTGCAAGATAGGCAGGCATGCCCTGGCAAGGAGAGTCCTCACAAGGAGAGGGTGACTCTCTGTCTCACCACCTACTCCTCTCTCCTCTCTTCCTTATCCCTTCCTCGCTCCTCAGCTCAGCTCACTCTTCTGCTCATGCTCTGGTCACCTCCCCGTCTGCACCTGTATGCACAATCCCCACTCCTGTCCAGGATATGCACATACTCTGGCAGTGGGTGGAGGTTGGAAGGGTTTTGTTTGGTCTGTCTTTTTAAAAAAGAAAATCATGATCTCCAGGGAACTGCTAATGAGCTCTGATGAAAACCTAGGATTCTGTGGAACCTCAAATAACTGATATTGGTTAATATCAGTTATTTCAATCTTCTGCAATTTTGACACCTTTTAGAAATATTGGACAAGAATTCCCATCATTCTCAGTCATCAGGAGTTGTGGTCCAACACACTGGGAGAGCACCAGACCGAGAAGACTAGCTGCGCCTATTTGAATGACATCTCCCATCATCCCCTGCCAGCACACACAATGGGTAATGGCTAGGCACGACGAGGCCTGTGTTCCAAATACATTAGTGTGTGTGAAGGCCGCATTTGGATATGAGCTTAGCAGTCATTCATACACAAAGTCCCAAATAAAATTTAGTTATAAGTTAATGTTGATTATATATGCTGCAACATAGTCATTCCAAATTAATCTATCAACCAAGAAGCAATATTTCAGTATTTCTAGAATATAGCTAAGCAACTACCCTATAGTTTTTGAAAAATAATCTTCATTTCTCAAACTTTTATTTCCAAGGTTTAGTCACTATTAGAACATTAATCAGTTGGAAAAAAAACAAGCAAGGGTAGCTTATTTGGCTCCATCACAGAAAGATTAACTCATGGGTAATTTTTGGGTGGTACCAATTCTTCAAAGAGGGACAGTCTGGGATATTGGTTTAGGCAGCATGTTAAAAATCAGGAGACTGTAAGTTCTAGGCCTACTTTTGGCACAAATCCAGCTAAGTGGCTTTGGCCTATTCACACTCTCAGCCCTAGGAAGAAAGTAGCTGCAAACCACATCCGAAAACGTAGCCAAGAAAACCTTCTCCAGACAGACTCCAGGAGTCAAAGATTGACTTGAAAGCACATTTGCAAAAACAACATTTAAAAGTTTCAATCCAAAATTGCATAATCTACTCCGTAACACAAACAGCCACACAACCCAAGATTGATTCCCCCCACTCCTGTTTGCTCCCATACTTCATAGCTGCCTCACTTGGAACAGGCTTAATATACAAAAAAGAGACTCAGTTGGAATGGAAAAATTTCCCTTCCAAAGTCCTGCAGACAGTGAGAGAAGAGACTTATTCTCTGTTAGCAAGGAAAAGAGTGAAGCATCTAGACCAGGGGTCTCCAACCGTGGCAACTTTAAGCCTGGAGGACTTCAACTCCCAGAATTCCCCAGTTAGCAAGCTGGCTGGGGAATTCTGGGAGTTGAAGTCCGCCAGGCTTAAAGTTGCCAAGGTTGGAGACCCCTGATCTAGACTATGCCAACTGTAAACTATCATTATGGAACAGAAGAATGCAATGCATCACAAGGGGAAAAGAGAGAGAAGAAGAAGACAAGACCAGAGACCATGTAGTGGTTTCCCAAAATAAGATCATTCACAGGTACTTCTGACACTTTTCCATGTTGTCACCTTGCTTAGTTGGCTTTCTTTAATCAATGCAACAATCCCGCTTGCTATGATTTGATTTACTTAGTCAGCGTGCTATGCCTGAATCCATTCAGACTTCCTTCATTATAGAAGGATCCTATAATCAAGAGACTGAACTCATGGAAGAGAAGTAAACATTATTTACTTAATAACCCAGCTGGTGCTTACTGAAGGAACAAATAAAGAATTTCCAACCAAGCAGCATATCATCAGTAAGCCAATGATGGCGCCTGGGACCAAAATAGCAGTACGGCTCACATTGTCACAGGAGCAGCACAACAATTTATTATTTGTAAAAATAATCATAAAAACAATAAAGATGGGAGAAACACCCACCCACTTGAACTTTGAATCAGACGACAATGAAAACACAGGTAACCGTCCAGGTGGCAACTACTCAGATGACTGCAAATCCTTCCATTCCCCACCATTCAGTCAGAACTGAAGAAGCTTCTTGGATAAGAAGCAAAATGTTTTCAAGAAAAAAAAACCCATGAAAGATATAGATACAGATAATCAGAGCTGGAGGAAACTTGTAGGTCATCTAGTCCCCCGCCCAAGTGGGAGACCCTACACCATTTCTGACAAATGGCAGTCCAATCTCTTCTTGAAAGTTTCAAGTGATGACGCTCCCATAACTTCCGAGGGCAAGCTGTTTCATTGGTTGATTGTTCTCACTGTCAGAAAGTTTATCCTTATTTCCAGGTTAAATCTCTCCTTGTTCAGTTTCCATCCATTATTCCTTGTTTGGCCTATAGGAGCTTTAGAAAATAGCTTGACCCCTTCGTCCCTGTGGCAGCCCCTCAAATATTGGAAGACCGCTATCATGTCTCCCCTGGTCCTTCTCTTCACTAGACTAGCCAAGCCCAGTTCCTCCAACTGTTCGTTGTATGTTTTAGCCTCCAGTCCCCTAGTCATCCTGGTTGCTCTTCTCTGTACTTTTTTTAGAGCCTTAACATCTTTTTCATAATGTGGTGACCAAAACTGGATGCAGTACTCTAGGTGTGGTCTTACTAAGGCTTTATAGAGTGGTATTAGTACTTCCCTTGATCTTGACTAGTCTAGTTCCCTTGATCTTGAAAGTCCCTTGATTCCCTTGATCTTGAAAGTCTAGTTACCTTTTGGAAAAGAACCTTTGGGTCTGATTGTCCTCCTTATATTCCAGCGAATTAGGAAGACATCCACCAGAGCCAATTATCTCATTGCTCTAGATTTTAAAAAATGGTTCAGCCCTTTTGTCTACATAACAGTTCCTACGTATTTCTATCAAGTCCATCTTTCTCATTCTCTACACAAAGCAACACCAGAGTTAGGAGTTGCTCTGTTCTTGTGGGTGGAAGTTGATCTATAATGCTGTTCTACAGAGAGAGTATATGGAGCTCATACTGAAAGGTGGAAAAACCATCCTATTCTAATACTTCTACAGATTCCGCTTCTGAAGGAGGAGCCTGGATCAGCCCCTGAGGAAGGAACATGCTCAGAAAAAGTCTTACTCCTCTTGCTTCTTTTTTCAAATAGAGTCACTGACCTCTGGTTGCCATTACAGGCTGGTAATGTCAGTCTAGTTCAGGGGTCACCAACCTTTCAGACCTCAGGAACCATTAAATTCATAATTTTAAATCCCGCGGACCATTAATATGATCTGCCTGATGACTGGCTGGGTGGGTGTGGCTAGGTGGTCATGTGACCAGGTAGGCATGGCCAAATCAATGTTACTCATGTCGAGGGGCACCTCACCGGCCTCTACTCACCCCTCCCCTCCTAGCCACTTCTTGCCTGCCCGCCTGAGTTCCTTAGGTCCCCAACAGGAAGTAGTTGTTGGAGTTAAGCAGCTGTTGGCAAAACAGCTGGCTCAGTTCAAATTGGATCAGACCGAGAAGGAGGCTCAGCAGAAGCACCTCACTGAGGACTACGAGCATAGGCTTTCCAAGCAGAGGGAAGACCTGTGGGAGTGCAAGGCCAGGTACCGGCACCTGGAGGCTCAGCAGACTGAGATGGTCAGCCAGTTCCAGGCCATGATGTAGTCCCACTGGAACAAGGCCCTCCGGCTCTTCGCCACCAGTGGCACTTCCCTCCAGCCCAAAGCCCTGCATCAGGAGGCTAAAGCAGGCCCCAAATCAGAATTTCTGCCCCATTCCAACCTGCACAAAAAGACCCCAAAGGGGGAGACTCTTTGCAGCAACACAAACATTCATTGCACATATGAGCTGAGGGGCCGTAGTTTGAGGACCCCTGATTTAATGCAATATAAAAAATGCAAATAATTTTTCTGCGGACCACCAAAATTTTCCTCACGGACCACCAATAGTCCACAGACCACCAGTTGGTGATTGCTGGTCTAGTTGAATACTTCTTGGGCAGGTAGTTGGCTAAGATGGTCAGGAAACACAGTGGCACATATGTAACAAAAACAAGAAGCAGGCTGTGGTCAAATAGCAGAGCAATCAGCTGATGGCCTCCGACCCTGCTTATGGGGTTAAGATACCTAAGGCTGCTTAGAATCAGTAATGGGGAAAACACCTCAGAAAGGGCAAAAGACATCCCTTTCCTCAGCCTCGTTCTGCGTTAGTTTTATTCAAGTGAAAAGCGCAGGAAGAAGTATGCAGGCTTGGCCAAGATATTTGTGCCTGAGGCGATGAAGTGTTGTACATTGTACAATGTACATCTCACTAAGCCAAAATGCATAACACCCAGAACACCTGTCAGAACATTTTGACTCTAGATGAAGATCCTCTCCTCTTCCCATGAAATAAAATACAGTGTTGTCCAATTAAATACGGTAGCTGGCAGATAATTTCCCAAATCTCACTCTGCCTAGAGTGAGTAGAATGGTCTACTGCCCCCAGCCTAATGCTTTTCCTTTTCCTTTGTATTATATTGTTATAAATATTCATACATTGCATTGTTTCAATTACAGTGACATTTATATGATGATTAGAGGTTAAGCTATTTAAATAACAGACTGTTAACAAAGTATTAAAATACCAAAAGGAAAGAAGAAAATGTATCAATCTTAATTACAATTTAGGTTATCAATATACAGCATTAAATTATTTGGCTTTTTCATCCAAAGTCAAAAACTGTATTAAAGTAAGAACCACTGAAATTCAAAATCAAAATATCAATTACATGGTAATGGGATTGATTTTAACCTAATTATTTAATATTAAAATCTCCATTGTATTTTTTAATATTGCTGAAAAGAAAAAAAAAGATAGATGAAGCAAATTTAACAAAAGTTAAAATACCTAAAAAAAAATAAACAGGAAAAAGAAAATAATTATAAATAGGAAAAAAAGGGCTTTGAAAGAATATCTGAAGGACAGTGAAGAAGATGCACTGAAGCTAGTATACCATGTGGGTTTACTTACTACTGGAGAGACCAACTGTCCTACATGAAGGCCCAAATGAAGAACAGAAAAGAGAGATGGGAAGACAAAGAATTACACAACCAGTACATTAAAAAAAAAAAAAAGCAGGCAAAGCAATTTTTTTAAAAAATGGCTAAGAACAAGAAAGTTGAAGAAAGAGACAAGAGGGGCTAATTCTGGCTGCAAAAGACTACGCCTTAAGAACAAATGCATACAAAGCCAGAATTGAGAAGATAGAAGAGAAGAACAGACAGAGAAGAACAGACAGCAGGTGCCATCTCTGCAAGGAAGCTGAAAAACAGGGAACCATCTATGGTAGTTAGCTGATAGAAGGAGATGGCACAGACTAAATACAAACAGTGGCATGGTTAAATCTTGGATATTGTATGACAGAGGCTTGTCTGTTTTTAATTTTAAAACTAAAGAGCACTTTAGCTTCTTCATTTTCTATTACTTTGTTTTGTGGTTCCACCAGTTCTCGCTCGCAGACAAATAGTCTTTCTTGCAGATCTTCCAATGGAGCATTGTTGCTACTTTGTTATGCTGCTGTTTATAGTCAGTCTGTGCCGTCTTCTTGCAGCAGCTAACTAGCTGGTCCACTGTTTTTCAGCTTCTTTGCAGAGGTGGCATTTGCTGTCCGTTGCCGTTGTCTTCTCAATTCTGCTTTTATGCATTTATTCTTAAGGCTTGGCCTTGTGCAGCCAGAATTGCCCTTTTGTCTCTTTCTTCAAAATTTCCTATTTTTAACTATTCCCAGGCTTGTTATCTGCTTTGTCTGCTAGTTTTTGTTTTTAGTATATTTAAATGGCCATATAATACTTCGCTATCTCTTTTCTATTCTTCATCTGGTCTTTTTTGTACATGAGTTTGGTTTCTCCAGTACTCAGTAGGCCTTCATGATATACTAGCTCCAGGGCATTTTCTTCACTGTCCTTCAGATATTCTTCCAGTGCCCTTCTTGAATTAACTCATGTACTGGCAAATATTCCATGCTCACCCATGATAAATTGAAATGTAGAGTATGTCAATGTTGTCACTGTGTGGATGAAGGGTACTATTCGTAGTCAATATTTTTCTGATCTTCATACAAAGGGTTTTCGTTTCACTGGAGTCCCGTTGATTATTCCAGCTGTGTATGTAATGACTGGAATTACCCAGGTCCTAATTGCCTTGATGATATTTTCTCCACTGACTTTGGACTTTAAGATCTTCTTCTTCTCTCATGATGTGCTAACTTCAAACCTTCTACTTGATTTCAATGTGATGGATGTTGTCAGCTTGAAAGATGCCCAGATATTTGTAGTGATATTCTTCATTTAGGCTCTTGATGTAATTTCCCTAGGACACCTCAATCCTTTCACTTTTCACTATTTTACTATGTTGATGATAAGGATGGCACACTGGTCCTATCCAACCTCCATAAGACATAAGACATAAGAATTTATTTGTCATTACACTCGCAAGCGGGTGCAACGAAATGAGGTATATAGACAATGCTGAGCAGTGATTCTATTTTAGGTGTTTTCCCATGCAGCTTCAGATCGTCCATCTAAAGGAGATAAGATAGCCTGGCAAGTGTTCTTGATGTCTGATAACCATGGCCTGATTTGTTCAGTATTGTTGACAGAGGAATCAATGCAATTACAAACAGTGGTAGTGACAGTGAGTTGCCTTGAAAGATTCCTCTCTTCATATTAACCTTTCCCAGTTTATCACCATTGACAACAACTTGGTCTTCTGTTGTGCCCTTGATCTTTACACAAAACATCTATTGTTTCTATTGACTCTTATTATTTCTAGGCACTTGACTATCCAATGATATGAAAGGGAGTTGAATGCTTTCTTGTAATCCAGTGGCCACCAACCTTTTTTGTTACCACGGACCGGTACAAAATGTACAAAATGATCCACGGACCGGTACCGGAATCAGCACGCACGACCAAGGCAAGGCGAGCCGAGCGACCGGCCAGCCAGCCATCCCCCGCTTCTCCCCGCCACCTTCAACTCCTCCTTTGTACCTTCTCGCGGTCGATGGGCTTTTCGGGCTCTTTCTTAATCTCCTCCTGAGTAACGCGAGACTCCACCGCCATCGGGACGGCTCTTCGTTCGAAGCTGCCCCCTCCCTTCGATGAAACTAAGACGCAAGGATTCCTTCAGCACCCACATGCCGCTTTCCAACCAACGACCGACAAGCTCACCCGGAAGCACTTTCTCAAGTGCCATCGAAACAAGCTGGCGGCGCCCAAGCAAAATAGGTGGACCGGTACAAAATGATCCACGGACCGGTACCGGTCCGGGGCCTGGTGGTTGGGGACCCCTGTTGTAATCAATCCAAGCTACACTCATGTTAGTCTTCCTTCTCTTACAGTTTTCTAAACTCATCTTGTCAATTAAGAACTGATCATTTATTCCTCTGCTATTTGGGCAGTTTTCTTTCTACGTATGTGGAAAGAACTTACTTTTACTACATACTGTTGGATTGTACCACATACAATAGCAGGTAGCAATGCATGAACAATTATTATTTTAAATTTTCTGGCCATCCAAGTCCAATGGGAATAATAATATTCTGTCACTTCATTCTATACCAGACTTTCATAGATTATTATTACTGATTTGTTTGGTGAAATAATTTGTATATTGTTCTTCTTTCTAATGGAACCAAGAATATACAAGCAAATATAATAATAAATTAATCTTCAATTTCAAAAACCCAATAAAGGAATCTCTGACAAAGGATTCTATCATAAATTAAAACACTAAAAATAATAAAAGGGCACTTTGTGACTCCAGTTCCCAGGAATTATGGCCTCCAGTGGTTTCAATACATCTGCAGGTGTCAAGACTGGCAAATGCTGCCTTATCCTATGATTTTTATTGCCATATAAATCTCTGGCTGTTGCCTTTCTTTTCCTAGGTTTACTTCCACCCAGCTCCTCAATCAATGGCCTTGAGATTTGCAATTACCGCTTCAAGCCATTTTCTGCCCATTTCAAATATATTAGCTCAAGCAGGAGGAAGCCAAGACAGGAGATGACTCTAAAATTTAAAACAGACCAAAGGTCGGTCATGTGAGTAGAGAGGAAGCAGTTTTTGTTTTTTAACAAGTTGTAACAAGGAGGAAAGCTGCCCCTTTGCCATCTCAGCAAGGAACGCAGTGGAAATCCCTGCCTATTGGAGAGGTTTTGTTCAACCCTGGTCTCTACACTGTCTGAATTATTCTGCCAAATGAAAATTTAAGGGCAATAAAAGGAAAACATTCTTCATAGATGTTGGCCAGAGGATAGGGAAGGTTCAAACAATTAACTTTCAGCTATTTTAAGAGTGTGCCATCTCAACTCTCAATTAAGTTTGTTTATTGGAAAGCTACCTGTAACACTAGAAGTAGAAATAAATGCCAGCCAATCTCCATATATTCCACAGGAGTGTGTTCACCTCCTCCCAACTGACCCAGATCTGGGTCTATCTTAGGCATAAGCTCACTGAGTGACTCCGATCAAATGCTTCTCATTCTCTGCAAGCCAAACCATTCAAATTAATCTTCCCCAGTTTGTCACCACTGACCAACAACTTGGTCTTCCATTGCATCATTGACCTTTGCACAAAGTGTCCGATATTTCTACTGACTCCTTTATTTCTAGGCACCTGATTATCCAATGATATGATAGGGAGTTGAATGTCTTCTTGCAATCAATCCAAGTTACGTTCATGTTAGTCTTTCTTCTCTTACTGTTTTCTAAAATCATCTTGTCAATTAGGAGCTGATCATTTGTTCCTCTGCTGTTTGAGGAGAGACTAAGAAAAGCGATGTATTTACCTTTTATTAGATAGATGTACAATACAACCTGCCTTCCCTCTAGGAATTCAAGGCACATACACCAAATTCCCTCTTCTTGTTCCCAGAGAGTTTTGTTGAGCTAAGATGACTGGCCCAAAATCACTTAAGGGACTTCTCTGTCTGATGATAGGTTCTACAACTCAAGTTCAAAATGTTCACTGCTATATCTCCCTGGAGCACACAGCAGTGACCACATCAGAAGTTGTTGCAAAATCATAAGATGAGCTTTTATGAAGCTCATGAGATTAGCTTCAAATATCACATCATGTAAACTATAAAATAACTTCAGTGTTTGAAACATGGTAGGAACTTTGAGCTGTCAGAATGACATTTGGCTCTCAGTTTTCAGTCCATGGATATTTCTTGGTGGGTGTTTTAAACAAAACTGAGATAACCTATTAATTTTATGTTTGGACACAATCAAACCATAGTTTGAACTATACAGAATCCATATAAGCCAGGAGCAAACCAGTGGAGTTTGGTAGGCGATATTTAGAAACAAGGTAACAAATAAGACATACTACCAATACTTTTCATACAGAACAAAGTTTGCAAAATTAGAAATTGTTAGTGCTTAAGATGGCACAATAATCTCTTTTTTTGCTGGACAAGACAACCATGATTGCTCTTCTGAAGCCATATTCAAAAATAGAAAGAGAAATAAAAAATTAAATATTTGAAGTAATTTCTTGGAAACCGTTACTTAAACAAGGAATAAAAATATTAGAAAAATCAGAGAGAAGTAGAGTTGTGGTTTCATGCAGTACAGCCCATCAAACATTGATTACAGTTCAACACTGGAAATTGTCCATGTACCATAAGGTCTAATATAATTGTTCTAAAATTATAAAGCAGATGCATATTTCCTGACAGCACTTTTTCCTCCCTTGCCTCTCGTTGCAACACACACATTTCCCAGCAATGCCATGATCCTGTTTTTTCTTAAAGAAAATTATTTAGCATATCTGTACAGCCACCATCCTCACATGAAAGTAACTCTTTATCTACTTTCCATTCATACTAGGCAGGACGACTTAGCAATGGTAAATGACACCAACTTCATGACTTACTTGGACTACAGTACTCTAATATGCCCCTCCTAAGGCTGCATTTGAAAACCACCCAGGAGCTTCCGTTTGTAGTGGGTGCAGCAGCCCAGTTGTGTGACAATGTCATGAGGTCAATACACCAGAGCTGCAAGTGAATTTCTGCTGCTTCTGGGTGCAGTTCAAAGTCCTGCTGGCAATTTATAAAATGATTTACATTTGCTTTCAGGACTGTATTCTCCGACCAGAATCAATTCAATTTTATTCCATGTATCCTGGGTGAAACTGCTGCTGGTTCTCTATGTCTGGAAGGTGAAGTGATCTGAGTGTCCTAGGCATTTTTCTCCAGTATTTGTGCCTAACCTATGCAACAGCCCCCCTTTGCAAATTATCGTAGACTTCCACCCATGTGGCTATCCTTCTGGAAGCATTTAAAGATGGAACTCTCCTGGGGAACTTATGACAGGAGTTATTTCTGGACTGGCTTATTATAAACTTATGTTAATACTGTGTTCTTTGGAATGTTTGTTATTTATATCTTGTTAGGTTTAATCTGATTTTTTTTTCCCATGGACATTTCAGTCATAATGTTGTGAACTTGTACTATGTGCTCAACTGTTAACTGCCAAGAGTAAATGTCAACCCTCTAAACCAGGGGTCCCCAACCACCGGTCCGCGGAACAAGTCTTACCGGGCCGCTGGTTGCTGGGCGCCACCATCTTTTTTTGGTAAAAAAGTGCTTCCGGTGAGCTTTTCCGGGTAGAAAGCCATAGAATAAAGGAAGCAACAAGGAACTAAGGCTGTTCTTCGAGACAACTGTTGTTGGGAGATCCTAGCAAGGCTCAGCCATGCTGCTTCAATGTTTACACTTTTCTTACTCTAATCCTAATTGCTGGCACCAAAGCTCATTTTAGAAAGGTCCCACGTGAATCTTGCTTCCTTGATTATGTTCTGCAGTTTAGAGCAGTGATCCCCAACCTTTTGGCCTTGGACCCGGTACCGGCATCAGCTGGGCGCCGCGACCGGTGCCGGCATCAACTGGGCACCGCCATCTTTTGACGAAAAAGTGCTTCTGGTGACCTCACCGGAAGCACTTTTTCATCAAAAAGATGGCGGCGCCGCTTCGGTGAGCTTTTCGGGTAGAAATGGCTTTCTACCGGAAAAGCTCACCGAGCGCTGGCGCCGCCATGTTTTTGACAAAAAGTGCTTCGGTGAGGTCACCGGAAGCACTTTTTCGTCAAAAAGATGGCGGCGCCCAGTTGATGCCGGTGCGCTGTGCCCAGCTGATGCCGTACCGGGCAGCGGCGTCAAAAAGGTTGGGGATCACTGCTCTAAACTGCAGAACATAATCAAGGAAGCAAGATTCACGTGGGACCTTTCTAAAATGAGCTTTGGTGCCAGCAATTAGGATTAGAGTAAGAAAAGTGTAAACATTGAAGCAGCATGGCTGAGCCTTGCTAGGATCTCCCAACAACAGTTGTCTCGAAGAACAGCCTTAGTTCCTTGTCGCTTCCTTTATTCTATGCCTCTATGGCTCCTATCCAGCCCCAGTACAACTGGGTCAGATAAGAAATTAAGAGGCGTGGGGCAATGCAAGCCCAAGTCCTCTGTGTCTGCAGGTCTCCAAGACAGCTGTCCTCACTTCCTTCGCTATTGGTTCCTCTGCCCCCGGTGCCAAGGAATCATGTAGAAGAAGACCTCAATCTTTCTGGTTATTTATTAGATTTTTTTTTATCCCACCTTTATTACTTTATAAGTAACTCAAAGCGGTGAACACACATAATAGTCCTTCCTCCTCCTATTTTCTCCACAACAATCACCCTGTGAGGTAGTCTGGGCTGAGAGAGAGTAACTGGCCTACTGTATTGACATTTGTTTTGCTGATAATTGATACCTATCTCAATTGTTTGCATGAATGTGGGAACAGGCAGGAAATAAATACTTGCAAGGTACCAATTTTTAAGTGACCTATGCAGAGAAGAGCCACAGAGATAATAAAGGGCTCGGAGGCTAAATCATATGATGAATGGCTAAGGGAACTAGGTATATTTAGCCTAACAAAAAGAAGGTTCAGAGGAGACCTTAAAGCTGTCTTCCAATACTTGAAGGGCTGTTACAGGGAAGAGGGTGTTGATTTATTCTCCACAGCATCTGAGGACAGGAGAAGAAGCCACAGGAAGAAGCTCATCAGAGAGGGATCCAACCTGGAAATAAGGAGGAATTTCCTAACAGTGGGAATGATTAATCAGTGGGAAAGGTTGCCTCTTAGAGTTGAAGGTGCTTCATCACTGGAGGTTTTTAAGAAAATACTGGACAGCCAGTATTGGGCAGGGAATTGGACTATAAATTAGAAAGTGCCTTCCAGCCTTTTGATACAATGAGTTAAATTTATAATTTTTGAAACCAGTTTTATATACCAATGTAATTCAAGAATGATTACACACACACACACACACACATACACACACACACACACACACACTGACCGAAATACTGATAGCTAATGGCTTCTACAAAAACAAAATCATGGACCTGATCCACAAAAACACACTGAAACACAATAGAGACCCAGAAGTTGAACAAACCCATGGAACAGCTGTCCTGCCTTACATAAAAGGTACAACAGACAAAATCAGCAAGATACTACGCAGGCATCACATCAAGACTGCCTTCAAAACAGACAAAAAAATAGTAGCCATCCTAAGAAACCCCAAAGATAAAATTGATCAAGAAAACCAAGGCATATATGAAGTACCCTGCACATCATGCCCTGCCACATACATAGGGCAAACCAACAGAAGGATAAGTACCCGCCTTGAAGAACACAAGAATGCAATAAAAAAGCTGGAACACACTTCCTCACTAGTCCAACATATGAAAGCCACAGGTCATACCATTGACTTCAATGGCACCAAAACCCTAGCTACTATAGAAAGCCCCAGCCACAGAATCATCAGAGAAGCCATAGAAATTGATAAAAGATCTAATAGTATGAATAGAAGAGATGACTCCACCAGACTATCAATCATCTGGAAGCCTGCACTCACAAACAAACAAAATCTCTATACCACAATCCAGGCAAGCACCTGGACACAAACAGACCTCCCCTAATACCTCCAGCCCAAACACGCCCCATCCAGCTACCCAAATAAAACCTAGCTTCCTAATAAATAATTATCGGCCATTCACAAGAAACCAAGCTGCACTAAGAAACCCCAATGCACAAAACACAATGTTGCCAACTAATCAAGAACACAGCAATTCGAAGACCAATAAACACAGACCTAGACTCCCAGCCAATCAGGATGAGGAAAAAAACCATTCAAATAAAGCAGAAAGCCAGCACCAAATTCAAACAAAAAACGGCTGCCAAGCCTGACACACATGATTAAAAAGAACCCAATACACAAGCCTAATGATGGCAGATGAGATTCTGCTGAAACGTTGCTATAATTTTAAAAGCACAAATATTAAGACGTGGGAAAATACCCGAAGAAATCTAAATACCATGCATATAAATACCCGCGAAAACATAAGAAAATGTAAGAAATATATATATATATACACCAACAAATTAAATATTAAATACCAACAAATACAGTTACATATTAAAAATAATATGGTAGAAATATGGTAGAACCATATTGTTTTCAGGGACATTTCTTTCAACAGCTTAAGATGATGACAACAAAAAATAATATAAATCAAAGAGTCTCTGTCTTATGAGGAATAATGTTAGAGGTATTGCTACCGTAGTGCAGGGGTGTCAAACTCGCAGCCCCTGGGCCGGATGCATCACAAGCTGGCCACACCCATGCCTGGTTTAGCGAAGGGGGAAAAAAAATCACAATATGTCATACATCATATGACATATTGTGATTTCCCCCCCCTTCGCTATGTCGTGATGACGCGAGTTTGGCACCCCTGCCATATTAGTTGTTGCAGCTGGATCATGTTTCCATGCTTACAACCCAATCCTGTTAATTGGAATTAAACAGAACAAAAACACAAAAGTTAACTCTTCAATGCATTACTCATGAGAAGCCAAACAGTTTAAAGTTTGCAGCAGTTTGAGCATTGTCACGTTGCGCTTGCAAGGGGAAATGGTGTTAAGACAGAGTCTCCAGTTTGCCCCATCAAAGTCTTTCTCTGCCCAGAGCAAAGCCCCCGGACAGCAATTGTTTGCAGAAAACTTTTAAAAATATCACAGGCAGCAGCAACTTCAGAAGAAGTGATGTAGGAAGTGAACTCAAGGGCATTAGTCATCCTTGTATTGGTCAACTGCTCTCAGAAGCGACTCACTGCCTTCTCTCTATTGCCATCAAGGGCCTCTTTGTCACATGTGCTTCATCTATGAAATCTGTCCTGATAACTGAGTGGCTGCAAGATTGGCTGGTTGAAGGAGCTTTCTTCCTTCTCTTAAGGGACCAGGAAGGGGTGTGGGAGACTTTTTCAAGTCCCAGTGTAGTTAATTTTAGTGGTGGTATGTGATAGCATTCCAGCACACCCTCCTCTTGTCTACGTGTTCCTGCATCAGAACTGTGAATGCACATATTTTTGAATACTATAAAGCCAAACTTGCAGGGGGCTCCCTTACATGCTGTATCATACAATGAAAACAAGGAACAGACAAAAAAGGAAGACTTCACAAATATAATTATCTGGAGCTAGAAAGAAGACCCAAGTAACTGTGTCCTTTTAATGATAAGGACATTTTTACTAGATTAAATACAGTATAATTGTCTTAGCTAATCTTGAAAGCTAAGAAGAGTCAGAACTGGATGGGAGACCACTAAAAACTCCAGAGCTGTAGCCTACACTGGGGAATTGGAAAGAAAGAAAGAAAGAAAGAAAGAAAGAAAGAAAGAAAGAAAGAAAGAAAGAAAGAAAGAAAGAAAGAAGGAAGGAAGGAAGGAAGGAAGGAAGGAAGGAAGGAAGGAAGGAAGGAAGGAAGGAAGGAAGGAAGGAAGGAAGGAAGGAAGGAAGAAAGAAAGAAAGAAAGAAAGAAAGAAAGAAAGAAAGAAAGAAAGAAAGAAAGAAAGAAAGAAAGAAAGAAAGAATCCTGGGAGATGCCAGTGGTAAACCACTTCTACACTGCAGCCAGGAAACCTACATAGACATGTCCATGAAATGAGCATGAGTCAAGCTCCACTCAAAGGAGACTTACTTAACTTTTCTAAAATGGTGTGGAATGGATTTTCCATACCATCCACACAAATAAATGTAATTACTTGCTAGCTAATTGGCTTCAGTTCATTGACTGGCATTCAAAATCTACCTCCTGTGGACGGAACAGCTTCTTCCAGTTATGGAAAACTTTAATTCCATGGAAGTTCATCTGGTGGTAGAAAGGGGAATGGAAACTATCTCACCAACTCTTTTGATGTGGAGGATTGAGAAATGAATATGGTATGCAAAAACAAAACCAGGAAAGACTACGCTGCTCGGGGCTTACACTTCTTGATGGAAGGGAACCTGAATTCAAAAAAACGCGGGGTTCCTAGTTCGAAAAACCCATGAATACCACTGCCTAGATCCGAAGAGTTAAAATAAGGAAGTAGGGTGAGCCAACTATGAAAAAACATGCCTTTACATGAAGCAGAGGAGCCATTAGTAAACCATAAAATTTCTATCTTGGCCAGAATCTGATCTTGCAGTCATTTTCCTAGTGAATCCCCACTGCTGGAGAAAGAAAGATATACTAACCAGTGTGCTACTTCTTAAATTAGACCAGTTGGGAGATACAAAGGAATGTCAGAGTGTTCCGTTTTAGAGCATGGAAGCCATAAGAGTGAGAAAAGAAAGGCATTTTTACTGGAAAGGGTAACGGTACAGGAAGGAACAAGTCATCTTAGAAGAAGTGACGTAAGCCAACCATATGCCACTTGCTGATCTCATGAAAGACACACTTGTAAAATAAGCAGTTTTTGAAATGTTACACAAAGGAGAATGTTGAAATCCGGTTTCCTGATTTATTGGTTTGCCATAATAGCTTCACTGGATTTGGGGTGTGTGTGGGGGGATATCCTTCAGTCAGTCTTGACTTCTGGTAACTGCCTTGGCAAGATTTCAAAGGTGGTTTGCCTGCTTCCTGGGGCTGACAGAGAGTGACTGGCCCAAGTTCATCCAGCTGGCTTTGTGCCTAAGGTGGGACTAGGCTTCACAATCTCTCAGTTTGAGCCTGATACCTTAACCGCTACACCAAGCTGGCTCTTCACTGGAAATAGGATATTGTACATGTGCTGGAGTGAGGAGAAGAAGAAGAAGAAGGACATCACATTTTCATCTGATGTGACATCAGCTTCAAAAAGAGCATTTTCTGAAATTCTCATCATGTAAAGGCTTTCTGGAACAGGAATATGGCCAGAGGTATTAGTTAAATTAGGCAATGCAGGTGGTCCTCGAGTTACAACCACAATTGAGCCCAAAATTTATGTTGCAAAGTGAAACATTCGTTAAGCGCGCTTGTCCCATTTTACAACTTTTCTTGCCACAGTTGTTAAGTGAATCATTGATTTGTTAAATTAGTAACATGGTTGTTAAGTGAATCTGGATTCCCCATTGGCTTTGCTCGTCAGGAGGTCACAAAAGGGGGTCCCATGACCCTGGGACACCGCAATCGTCATAAATACGAACCACTTGCCAAGCATATGAATTTTGATCATGTGACCGTGGGGAATGCTGCAACGGTCGTAAATGTGAAAAACGGTCATAACTCACTTTTTTTCTTGTTTTTCTTGTTATAACTTTGAATGGTCACTAACTGAAATGTTGTAAGTCAAGGACTACTTGTAATTGGTTTTGACCATACTTCAAACCTGCACATGTCTCCTCAGGAGAAGGAAGTCATTGAGAGGGCACAGAATGAGTTCCCAGGAAAACCTATGCAGAATTATAGGTGATTCCCATTGGGGTGTTCAGTTTTTCTTCCACCCATTGTCTGAACAGCCACATTTTTGCTCCTCTGTATGACCTTCCATGCAGAACTGCCCCTTCTCCCTCCCCATCGTTTCACCTGCAGTTCTGACCATCTCTCTGCGGATGTCCTCAGGCCTGTCTTTTCCAGCCCACTTCCTCTGCCCTTGCTGTTAAATGTTATCTAATTTTGTTAACAACCAGCTTTCAGGAACCAGACTAAATTAGCTATTTAGGTAATACCACTGGGCATGGCCTGTCTTATTATTTTACCCATCACATGGAATTTCCCTCACCAAAATAAAAATCCTCCAGGATCCAACAGTGCTGGCATGAGAACAGCAGGAAACGATGATATGGTGATCCTATTGACGGCAGAAAATGTCAACTGGTAACCTGCATATACACTGCAATATATAGCAATAGCACTTAGATTTATACAACGTTTCATAGTGCTTTACAGCCCTAAGCGGTTTACAGGGTCAGCATATTGCCCCCAACAATCTGGGTCCTCATTTTACCCACCTTAGAAGGATGGAAGGCTGAATCAACCCTGAGCCTGGAGGGATTCGATCTGCCAACTTACAGGCAGCTGCCTGTCAGCAGAAGTAGCCTGCAGTATTGCACTCTAACCACTGTGCCACCGAGGCTGTTATATATAGATAAAAGCAAGTCATGACCTGTAACCTGTATTCAAACAATAAAACATTCAGTTTCAGAGTCCCAGTAACCAAGTTACATTATCCAGCCTTCTTCACCCTAATGCCTTCAGATGTGTTAGAATATGTCTCCCTCACCCCTAGTCGGCATGGCCCAGCCACACGGGGAAACCTGAGATAAAATATTTTGGCACTTTTCAATTCCCCTTTGTCTGTCTTTGTGCCAAATTTATTAAGAGAGCAGGGAACACTCACCTAACCACTTCTCCACAACATAAAAACTTTTAGGGCACCATAATAACTCTTTGATGAAACAGAAAAGAGATTGTACAGAAACAAAATTAACTTAAGATTTATGGTAGGGGCCCTAAAATTAAGAGTCTAGTTACAGATTCATTTAAAAAGTGAACTACTTAAGCCTCCAATGTAAAAAATAACAATATAAACATCCATTAACTGTAGTAGTTATGTAGCTTTTTAAACTCTTTTTGCAGGAATCAGAAAGCTACCGAGCTTGAAATGGCATTTATTCATTTTTAAATGAGCCCATATTTCTCCTCCTTAGGTACTTTCAAAAGAATGTTAACCCCATCATGAACCTCAGCTGGTGGAATTAAAAAACAACAACAGCAGAATCATCAATATTATTATTAACTAACTGCACGGAACTTCATCAGCAATCCATCAGGTAGGCAGCAACTGATCAAGAAACAATTCCACCATGAAGGATTTCTGGTTCAAGAAAGGCTAACCTTGAACATAACAAGCTGCAGCAACTAATCAGTGGACTGTGATTCATATTTCCTCCCAAAGAGAATGGTGGAAGAACATTAGGAATGGGTGGAAGCATCTGCTCTCACCCACAACAATTTCATAAACAAAGCAAGGCAATTACACAATTTAAGAGTTTCATTCGGAAGCACTCTACAGCAGGGATCCCCAACCTTTTCGACGCCGCGGCCCGGTTCCGGCGTCAGCTGGGCGCCGCCATCTTTTTTTGACGAAAAATCACTTCCGGTGACGTCACCGGAAGTGATTTTCGTAAATCAGCGGCGCTAGCGCTTCTGGTGAGCTTTTTCGGTAGAAATGGCTTTCTACCCAGAAAAGCTCACCAACGCTGGCGCCATCTTTTGACGAAAAATTGCTTTTTTACCAAAAAGATGGCGGCGCCCAGCAACCAGCGGCCCGGTAAGGCTTGTTCCGCGGCCCGGTACCGGTCCGCGGACCGGCGGTTGGGGACCCCTGCTCTACAGTACCATTCGACAATCACTTGATAGCCCTTAGCTTCTCCTGGAGGCTGGCATGGTGCCATCCGAACAATGTTAGGGGTCTGAAGGTCCTATTCCAATTCTTCCTATTCTGATTCTTAAACAGCCCAATCTGGTACGCAAACTGGCTACTTTTTCTATGGGGTCATATAATTTCTGGAGCCTCTCTATTCTGCTCTTCATAGCATGCATGAATTCATGCAAAGTTAAAGAAGAGCAAGAAGGAAAACAAACATGAGAACATTTGTTCAAGTTTCTTAACTGCATCTCCAGCAATCTGTTTTCTTGCTCCTGATGAAAACTAATCCACTAAAAACACTAGCCTAATTTATGAGCCACCTACAAAATCTTGTGATTTGACAATTATGTTTTGCTCGTGTTCTTTTCCTCGTAGTGCTTAGGTGGCCTAAGAAAAAGATATAGAATTTTTTTAAAAAAATTTTTTTTGCAGAAATACTTAAGTTTTAATCTTGTTTATTCACTTGAACCACTTTAGTAAGCGAGCCCAATCTAGAAGCCCTAGACAATTTGAACTAGAACTCCCATTAATTCTTTATCAGCATGAGTGAAGCCTACAATGTTGGCTGGGAATTAGGGGAGTTGCTGTTCAATATGTCTGGAACAGTGGTGGGATTTGAATTTTTTTACTACCGATTCTGTGAGCATGGCTTGGTGGGCGTGACGTGGCTTGGTGGGCATGACATGGCGGGCTTGATAGGGGAAGGATACTGTAAAATCTCAATTCCCTCCCCACCCCACTAACCTGCTTTCCAGTTCTGTTCTCCTGTGCAGGGCAACAAAAGAAGATCCAGCCAATCAGCTGGGACTCGGAAGGCAAAGAATAGATGGGGGCAGGGCCAGTCAAAGGTGGTATTCCAAACTACTGAAAATTTCCACTATCGGTTCTCCAACTACTCAAAATTTCTGCTACCGGTTCTCCAGAACTGGTCAGAACCTGTTGAATACCCACCTCTGGTCTGGAAGTGTTGAGGAACAAAGACATAACCTTGGGGAAATGTGCAAAGATCATTAGCAAAACATGAGCTCTGTCTGGGAAAACAAGATTAGCATGAGAAAGAAAAAAAAATTGCTCCCCCTTGATTCTTTGGGGGTATAAAAGGGAACATATGGAAAACACTATCAGGCTTTCAATATCCTATTATTATAGCCAGTAAATAGAGTTCTAGAATTTCTTGTGGTGTCTGTTTCCTGACCCAGCCTATCTTGAAAGTATGACAGGGAAAGCAGGAAGTGGAGCAGGTTCAAAAGAAGATTCAGCACTAAAATATTTCAGAATATTTCTGAAATAGTTTCTCAATTCCCTCTACCAGGCTAAAATAAACAGAAGGCAAGAAATCCAGAGCAAGGAGGGACACTGCTAACTATAATTTTATTTTCAGTTTAAAACAAAACTTTGCAAACTCTAGATTACTAGAACAAGTGGAAAACTTTGCAAAACATCTAAAATAGAGCCTCTTTCTTAGGTTCAAAACAGTATTGCAGACCTGGTGCTATAAAATCAAAACTTGAAAAAAGCACCTCCTGTTTTACTAGCAAAAATATATATAATTTAGTTTCCATGGCACCATTATGGAGCAATTATGTGATTCCATGTGTTTCTATCAACACTGCAATTACCATAGGACATTTGTACAGGATTTAATCAGGGATGATATCATGCATTCATGCAATAACTTTAATGCATCTATCTATCTATCAGGATGGATCTATGCACACTCCATTCATGCTTCCTTTGACATTCAGAAAGAGTCAATGTAGTGATTTGGATACATCTGCTGCCCAGTGTCATGCCAGCTTTCTTACTGATTGTACTCCTTGGGTTGGAAAGTATACCAATACCCTCCAAATAAAACTTGGCTGAAGTACATGGAAGAAGATTTTATTTTATTTCATTTATTTATTTTTATTTGTCAATTGCTTACAAGATAATAGGTATAAGTAAAAACTTATACCTGTTGAATACATGAATACATATAAGAAAAATAAAAAATATATAAAAGAAACAATAGGACAGGGACGGTAGGCACGTTGGTGCGCTTATGCACGCCCCTACAGACCTCTTAGGAAAGGGGTGAGGTCAATAGTCTAAGGTTAAAGTTTTTGGGGTTTGGGGAAAAAAACCATAGTCAGGTAGAGTATTCCAGACATTGACCACTCTGTTGCTGAAGTCGTATTTCCTGCAATCAAGTTTGAGTTTGTATCTATTGTTTGCTCTTGTGTTGTTATGGTTGAAGCTGAAGTATTCATTGACAGGTAGGACATTGCAGTGTGTGATTTTATATACTACACTTAGATCGGACCGAAGGCAGCGTAGTTCTAGGTTTTCTGGGTCTAGAATTTCGAGTCTGGTGGCATAAGGTATTCTGCAATGAGTAGAGGAGTGGAGAACTCTTCTTGTGAAATATTTCTGGACTTTCTCAACTGTGTTAATATCAGATACGTAATGTGGGTTCCAGACTGATGAGCTGTATTCGAGTATTGGTCTAGCAAATGTTTTGTATGCTCTAGTTAGTAGTGTAGTATTACCAGAGAAAAAGCTACGTAAGATTAGGTTAACAACTCTTAACGCCTTTTTGGCTTGTAGTTACAGTGGGCTCTAGCACTTAGGTCATTTGAGATGAGTACTCCAAGATCCTTGACAGAGTTTGGATCATCAACAAGGTCTTGACTATTCACCCTGTATTTTATTTTCTGATTTTTTTTGCCAATGTGTAGGACAGAGCATTTATTTGTTGAGATTTGAAGTTGCCATTTGTTTGACCATTCTGATACATAGTCAAGGTCTTTTTGAAGGGTAGCAGTATTGTCTGTGGTGTTGAATAGCTTTACATCATCAGTGAAGAGAACACAGTTGCTCTTGATATGACCACAGAGGTCATTTATGTAGAGTATGAAAAGAGTTGGTCCTAGAACACTGCCTTGGGGGACACCACTGTTGACAGGTACAGAATTTGATAGGACGCTCCCAATTTTGACCATTTGTTGTCTGTTTGACAGGAATGCTTCTATCCAGTTATGCAGGTGTCCAGAGATACCGTAAGATTTTAGTTTTAGAAGTAGTTTGTCGTGTACCACTGAATCAAAGGCTTTACAGAGGTCTATGTAGATTGCGTCTATTGCTTTGCCCTGATCAAGTTGTGTAGTCCATATGTTTTTGCAGTGTAAGAGTTGCAGATTACATGATAGTTTTTTTTCCTAAAACCAATTTTTTTATTAGAGAGTAGGTTGATTGTTTCTAAGTGGAGGATGATGAATTGGTTAATAATTGATTCCATGACTTTACAAGTGACGCAGCATAAAGAGATTGGTCTGTAATTTTCAACTAGGCTGGGGTCTCCTTTTCTGAAGATGGGGATGACCGTGGCTTGTGACTATAGTTTTGGCAAGGAGCTAGTCCTGAAAGATTTTTCAAAGATTATGCTTAGAGGTTCGGCTATGGCAGTGGATAGCTTTTTAAAGAAGTAGGCACATATTCCATCCAGTCCAATAGATAGAGATGGTTTTAGATTGCATAGTGCTTTTTCAACATTGTCTTCTGTAAAATCGATATGTATTAGATCATTGTAGTTGTCTGTGGTTCGACTAGGAAATACTGGGCATGATCCATTGCTGTTTACAAATACTGAGCCAAAGAATGTGTTAAAGAGGTTGGCTTTAATAGTGTTGTTGTTGCAGTCTTTACCATTAGGTCCTTTCAGGGTGGGATGGACGTTGAGTCTTTTAGTTTGTTGTTTATAAAATTGTAGAAAGCGTGGGTGGAATTGGTGTGTAGAAGGTTTTCTTCTTGTTTAATGTGATAATTGGTGCATTCAGTTTTTATCTGGTGGCATAAATTTTTGTATTGGCTTTTGAAATTGGCAATGTGACCAGATTTATTTTTCCGCCAAAGTGATTTCCTTTTGGATTGAAGCTTCCTTATTGTTTTGGGTAATTTGTTTTTTCTGGTTTTGGGAATTGTTAATGGTACATATAGTTTGATGACTCTTTTGACTTCAAGTAAAAATATGCTGTAATGGTCTTCTACAGTATTGCATCCAGAGAACAGAAATTGCCAATCAAGGGATGAGAGATCGTTGTTTATAAGATCATAGTTACCTTTTTTGAAGTTATAATTGGGGATTCCGTCATTGTGATGATTTTTGTGTGGACGTATGTTGTGGAAAAGGGTTCTTTAATTTGTATTCCATAAATTGAATTCAAACTATTGCAGAAGATGAGATTGAGGCAGTTGTTAAGTCTAGTGTTGTTGGTTTCTAGTTGTTCTAGTCCCAGATTTGTTACTGCACTGTAGAAGGTTGCATGTGTGGGTTCAGTTGTACATTCGTTAAGGGTCCAGTTAATATGAGGTAGATTGAAGTCACCAAGAAAGATAAAAGCATGTGGACAGGATGCTGCCCATGTTAGTAGTGTATTTAGCTTGTTTGCATGTTCAATGTCATAATCAGGGGCTCTGTGACATAGTAAGAACCGAAATGTGATATTTAAGGACAGCTCACAGACGATGGTCTCAGGAATAGCAAGCTCCTGGGTAACTTGGATGTTTTTTAGATGTAGGGACTTTTTATAGAAGATAGCAACACCACCTCTACAGATTTCACGATCTGATCGGTAAACATGATAGTCTCTTACTGTGGTAATGGAGTCAGGGAGAAATGCGTTGAGCCATGTTTCACAGACAAATATAATGTCGAATTTAGCCATATTTAGTAAGAGGAGAAATTCAGGTATTTTATTCACAAGGCTTCTTGCATTGAGTAGCTTGCATTTAAAGCCAGTTGTGGTTGGAATAGAGGTAGTTAGGGGTGTGCATGCCTAGTTTTGAGTGATGTTGGATTGGATGGGGTGGGGTTGGATGCGGAGTTGTGGGTTGTGTGACTTTCTTTTGATGCAATCAGCTCTGTAGTCAAGGTATAGGTCCTTTTCTCCATTGTCTAGATGGTTTTTGAGTTCTGCGCAGAGTTCACGGGAGCAGATTCTTTGCAGTATGGATAAGTCTGGTCTTGAGCAAAGTTTTTTGTGGTTGGGATTGGTTTTTGCAATGGCATTTATTGTATGAATGAATATACATTTGCTGGACTCATTTCTGCATACAACTCTACAAAATCTTGGGTCCACAGAGCTGTCATTGTATTTGTACCCATGGCCATCTCTGGTTATTTCAATGATATCTTCAGAAGAGATGTTTGTTGTAGTAGAGTTGCTTGTGATATCACGAACTTTGGTGATGTCATCTGATTCGTTGGTGTCTTCAAGACCAAATAAGATGGCATTTGGACGTTTCTGTTCACGTTCCATGGTGTCTCTGATGAGTAAGGAGATATTATTTGTGGAATTATTTGAAGGGATAGTAATTGTTCGTGGCTGTGGTTTGGTGGTTATTTTTGGTTGTAGTTGTGATTGTAGTTGAGGTAGTGGTTGTGGTTGTTGTGGG